>NC_090269.1:6212500-6576250 GCF_040414725.1 Anabrus simplex
TATGCAGGTTGTGTGGGAAAGTTCTTCCAAATTCATACTAAATACCTATTTGTTTGACATATATGACAGGCCGTTGTCAGACAGGTGGATCCACTGTACAGTATATCCAACCGTTATCCCGTTTCTCTACGGTGTCGGGTATGATGTGAGACGAATCTTTGTAGCAGATACCCTTTCTGAGATCAACCTCATCACAGGAGTTAATGACATGAAATGAATTATGTGACATGATTTTCATGCAAAATAAAAGTTAAACATAATTTTATCCACAGTGACTGAAATTATGCAATTTTCACGGGTCATATGAAGTCATATTTTGGCTCTTTTGATGTTTTTTGTCATTTTCCAGTAAATTTTCATATTATGGTCATATTTTCCTGTGAATTTTCATGTTTGTGTCATATTTTTATCTTTATATCTATTTTTTCATAGCTGTTTTCAGTCTACTCAAAGACAGATTTTTCACATATCCAAATTGTCTGTAATTTCTTACAGTTATATTTCTTAGAAATATATATTTATGTGAATTAGGCGGGTAATCCCTATAGAAAGAAACAGATGTGAATAAAGCCTCAATTGAACTAACACCCTGCGAAGTTGAGCAGTCTCTTTCCTATTTGAAAACTTTAAAATACACAGTATGCAATTTGTTATTGTAATGATTCTTTCTGATCGAAATGTGACATTTATTTCATTCTGTGTAGAGTTACCTCTGGAATGAGTATTAAATTAATTCAAAATAGAACAATAAAATTAATATTGCTCATTTATTGTTATTGAATGATCTAGATTTTAAAAGTATATTTTCAGTACGATGTTAATTTAAACAGCAGCAAGATTTCGAAGATTTTGAAAACTTTGAAGTTGTATTTTAATACATTTTTAGGTCATAACCATCCGGGCCCTACATATGATAATAGGAAGGGAGAAGGTGAAACCCGGTGCCAGCACATAGCCTACTCCTATCGAATAGCACTAAGGGGTCTGCTCAAGGTTTAATGTCTCCATCCGACAGACGAATCACCATCAGCAAGATCAAATGCCCTCACTCCATATGAACACTATGGAGAGGTTTGGAATTGAATCCAACTCTTTGTGTTCATTAAAATGCTAAACTGCGCTGTTTTCTGAAGTTTATTGATATGTACAAACCTAGTTCTTAGGCTAAAGGTTGGAACTGTGATTATTTTCCCGGGCAAAGCCTCTCAGTTCAATACAACCTTCAACGGCTGTGTACTTGGAGCGATGACTGCACTCGTCGTGCTGCAGTTTTTATCTAATAAAAGGCTAGCAACGCATCTGTGAATTGAACTTTTTAACAGTATAGGACTGGATTCAGCTCTAATTTTTCAATTTTAAGATTGTATATGAACTTGATGTTTACGAGTGTATAGAATAATACCCAATACTGAATACTGAAGACAACTCATCACCTAGAGGTGAGATTTTATGTTTTTACCTCACAAGGGTTATCTTGTTGTAAAATAGAGTTTTTAAACTTAACATAAAATTGATATTAAGGAGTTAATTATATCAATATATTGTTGTACATTATTATATCGCCAAGTTTTTCTTCGCTAATTAAGCAGCTGATGATGGCGTCTAAATGAGCACCGAAACTACAGTTCTGCAATAAAATATATATTGTAAATACCATCTAACAACATTGTATTTGTATTGAAAAGTTGAAACCTACAATTTTTTTAGTTCAATTGTCCTTTTTTTCCAGTCATGTGGCAACTTATTCTCCTTCCATATAACTCCCAGTGTACAATGTAGCCACAGTATTCCAGGGATTCCAGTTGCCTTAATCATGTCTGCTGTTAGTTCATCTGCTTCCGCCGACTTTCCATTTTTCATTTTCTTCAGGGCATTTTCCGTCTCTTCTTCTTTTGCTACCACTTTTTCCCACACCTGTGGGGTCGCAGGTGCGAACTGCATCACACATGTGGATCTGGCCCTGTTTTACAGCCGGATGCCCTTCCCGATGCCAACCCTATATGGAGGGATGTAATCATTATCGTGTGTTTCTGTGGTGGTTGGTAGTGTGGTAGTGCATTTTCTGTTCCTTCTGTAATTCATCCGTGACTTCGGTAACTTGCTCGTTTTCACACTCCCCATTCAAACGTTTTCAAAATAACTCTTCATCTCCTCTCTGATTCCTACCATGACTCTTATAATGATCCTGTCCTCTGTTTCAGTAGCTTTAATTCCTTCCCTATTTGATGTTTTACTTTTCATTAACCTGTATAACATTTTATGATTTCCTTTACTATCTTCCTCAGTTCTTTGGGTGAACAGTTCCTAGCTCATCTTCTTTTCTTCTTTCACTACTCTTTTTACCTGGAGGTTCTTATTCCTTTATTCCTGTTCCAGTCTTCCTATTTTTTCATCGTCCTTTGGTACAATTCTCTGAGCCTGATTTTGTTTCTCAACATCTTTGTTTTTCTTTGCTATGTTTCTTTCTTTAATTGTATGTTTTACTCTATCATTCCACCAACTTGTTTCTTTCTCCTTGACTTTACTTTTTGTTTTTCCACATACCTCTATAGCACAGATAACTATTGTTGTTCTAAATGCATTCCACTCTTCATCGACACTACCTGTCTCATATTTTGCCAATTTAGTCTCTATCAAATATTGAAAATACTTCTTGATTTCTTCATTTTTCAGTTTTCATTCTTTAATCTTTGGCAATCTCTTTACTGCAAGTGTAGCTTTAACTGTGCAATTTAGATCCACAACTAGAAGTCTTTGGTCACTATCCAAGCTTTCACTTGGGATAACTTTTGTATCCCTCACTTTTCTCCAATTAATTTATCGGTTACCACATAATCAATAACTGTCTTTGACTTCCCATCCCAGCCATATCTGGTAATCTTATGGCTATCCCCTTTTTTGAAGAACGTATTTTTTATTAAAAGATTGTTTCTTTCACACAAATTTAGGATATCTTCGCCCTTTACATTTCTTCTTCCATATCCAAAAAGGCCCAACACCAACCCGTACCCAGATCTGTTGGCCCCGTTCAGATCCAGAATTATCATAACACTGTCTTCTCGTGTTTGATCTTCCAAATCATCCATAAACTCTGTTTTCTCATCACCACTGCATCCTTGCTTATTTATTCATATCAGAAGCAATACATTATTAGTTAAGAATGAGAACAATGATTAGATAACTGGTAAAAACACACTAGAGGTACATTAAAAGTAACAATTGTGTCATATCATATCTGACAAAAATTTGGCGAGATCTCGACCATTTGGTATGGCCTTCACTAAATCTTGCATAGTGCAAACGAGAGGGCAGGAGTTGCAATGAAGGAGGTGTGCCATGGTTTGATCTTCTCCGCAGGCACAGAGGGTTGACACTTCAGATAGACCCCACTTCTTCATATTGATCTTAGATTGACCAACACCAGACCACAGCTTGTTCAAACTCTTCCATGTAGACCACGACTCTTCATAACCAGCTGAGGGGCATACATTTGGGCTATTGTAAAACTATTCTTTGTCTCATACTGAAAGAGAAAAAGAATTACGATACATACAGAAGATAGCCAATATGAATGGGTTCAGTGTTAATACCATTAATAGGTTAGGTTGGCTCTAACTCAATCTGAGTATAACTTCTTCCTGCATACATTGGCCAGTTCAACTCAGTTTATAGATGTGTTTACGATGACTAAACAGACCAATCCTGGCATAAAACATACGCCCACACAAATCACACAGAATGGATGGAGGTGAGCAGGGTTGTAATTGATGGAGTTTTTTATTGCTTGATGCTTGGCCTCTTGATGTCTGTGGCGTTCTCTTCCAAACAAGTTGACAGCGGTGGATGTAGTGTTCTGCCACAGAGAGTGGTCCACAGTACATTCTTCCCATGTCTGTATATCTATACCAGTTGTCTTCATGATGTGTTTCAGCTGGTCCTTAAACCGCTTAAGAGGGGCTCCATGAGGTCTACTGCCGGAGCAAAGTTCACCGTAAAGAATTTGGCGGGGAAGCCTGGTATCACCCATGCGGTGAACATGGCCTAACCATCTCAATTGATGGGCCGGTACCACCCATGCGGTGAACATGGCGTAACCATCTCAGTTGATGAGCGATGATTGTTGCCTCAATGCTATTTAGCTGCGCTTAATATTCATGATAAATCTCATTTTCTGTTGATGGAAGCGCTCAAGTTTTTTGATATCACGGCGATAGTGTCCAAGTTTCACAGCCATACAGCAGCGTGTACACCATGAGTTTGGTATGCAGTTTTAGGTCGTTATTCATGAAGACTCTGTGCATTAACCGTCTGAATGCTGCATGAGCTATCAACATCTTGTTCACAGGTACACTGTTTAGACAAGATGCTTCCAAGATATGAAAAGTGATCAACCTGTTCCAGTGTTGTGTCTAAGATGGAAACACCAAACTCAGGAGGTGTTAATCCTGGGGCAGGTTGTGGAAGTACCTACGTTTTTTTGCATTAATGGTAAGACCAAAGTGATCACATGCAGTTTTAAAGCAGTTGACTGACTGTTGTAGTTCTGCAAGTGTTAGAGCAGGAGATGCAGTGTCGTCAGCATACTGCAGTTCTATCACTCGGGTAACCAGACGTCTTTGTGAGCGAACTCTTGCCAGATTGAAAAGGCCTCCATCAAAACAAAATTTAATCTCCATGCCTAAGTTGTTTGCAGATGATTCATGCAGCATGTATAGTGCAAAGAGTGTAGGAGCAAGCACACAGCCTTGTTTCAATCCATGTGTGATTGGGAATGAATCTGATACTGAGTTACCATGAAGAACCTGTCCAGACATGCCATCATGAAGAGCTTGAACCAATTCCACATAACATTCAGGACATTTAAAATGTCTCAATACTTTCCACATAACAGATCTTGGTACTGAATCAAAGGATTTTTCCAGATCATAAAAAACTAAATACAGAGGCTGCTGTTGTTCTCTGCATTTTTCCTGGAGTTGCCCAGCACAGAAGATCATATCTGTTGTGCCTCTGGAGGTTCAGAAACCACATTAAGACTCAGGCAAAATCCTCTCTGAGATAACTCGGAGCTGGTTTAATAGAATTCTTGCAAGAATTTTACCTGCAATTGACAAAAGCGATATACCACGGTATTCCCACATACACTACGATCGCCTTTCAGGTACTTCTCGAGTTTCCCAAATCAAGAAGATGAGTGTGAAAAGTCTAGTCTGAAGACCATTAATAAAATTATAATTGAAGTAAAAAGAAAAGACAAACTCCAGAAAATCGTAAGACTTCTACATTTACAAACCTGGGAATTTTTCAAATCACAAAATGATTTAAGAAACACGATTATCATGTCTCATTTTCAATAAAGAACAATAATGGTCACATATTTTATAACCATAATAGTGTAAATTACAATAAAGGGAATTACTTAGATTCAGGAATCTATAAACTTCAGTGCGATCAATGTTTTGTCACGTACATGGGACAAACAGGTAGGAGTTTTCAAACTAGATATCTGGAACATGTCAATGTTAATAGACACAAGAAGAATTCTGCTATGAGTGTCCATATGGGAGATACTGGTCACCAATATACCAACATAAATAAAGACTTGACCATTTTTTTAAAAGTGAGCAAAGGGAACCTGATGAGCAATTACGAAAATATTTATATAAGTTTGAACCAGAGTATTAATGCAAACAAAAATTTGAATGACATACAAGAGGAAAAAATCTGTTGTATGAATAGATACTGTTGCCCTTATCGTCATGAAAAATTAATAATTTGAAGTTAACTCCTCTAAAACAAATATCCCACCCTCCCGTTCTACTTATAGGCGGAGCTGTTTCCCCTTCCCCTACTAATAGCACTGCTCCCCCACCTACTGCCCCTAGCCAAGTTCTGCCTGGCGAGAGGAAACATAACTATAATACATGCAGTAGCATGGCAAAAAGCAAGTTTGAGCGAGGCTCATATGTGAACCAGCTATAGGGACTTTCACCAACTTTATTCGTGTTGGAAACTCATTTCTTAAATTTCCAAGGGTTTTAAACCCATTAATTATATATATCTCTCTTTCTTTTCAGACCTTGTCTTTTGAAAGGAATATTTAAGCTATCAATACGGTGGCCATACAGCGCGACAGGCTATCTCAGAAGCATTAGATTCCTTCTGCCAGAAATAGCTTATTTTTTGAAAGGAATTTTCATAAGAATTAAAGCTTTTAAGTATTCAGATGTGGATATGGTCCCATTTTACTATTCTGAGACCAGAATTCAAATCTCCCTCAGTCAGTACACTGAAGCTACCAGCACTGCATGTCACAATTTCAAGAAATGTAATTCAGATTTTAACACTGAAGAAATTTTTTTTTTCAAGAAGTGATGGGCGATTATATGTAAATATTATTTATTGTCTTTAGTGTATTCTCAAACAGTTCACAAAGGACATGGGTTCTTCCATTTTTAAAATTAATCAGACAGCAACAATGAGTATCGTAATCTGTTACGAGATGTTATGACTGACGAAGTCTTAAAATAAGACATCTGGAAGATTACTAGGATCAATTGGCAGAACATCACTCAAGACCATCCCAGATGGAGAGACCTCATGAAAACCTACCTTGCTTCAGACTTAGAGGCCACATCGTATAAACGATTGAATACGGCTGATAGTGGTAGTGATTAAATAGTTTTCACTTGTAAAGTGAAGTGTATTGGATGGGTGGACCATTAAACCTAACACTAGTTCTTAATTCAAGCTAATAGACACTAATATCAGCGTTATCGTGTTTAGAGTTCCTAATCTCAGTTTGTGTTTGTATTTTAGTCTAGTCTGGGTATTGTGTCTTTCATTGATATTACTTCCTGTATTCCTAGGTTTATCTTCAAACTCTGGAGATTTGTCATTCGTTTCAAGAGTACACGAAGTTTGGCTTAAATTTGGTTTATTCTTCCATCCGAGGCTCATTCTTAGATTGAAGGCAACACATAATAACACTCTTCTGTTGACCTGCTATGCCTAATGCATCAGAGGATTTTCTTTCAATGTTTATTTGAGGATCCCTCCTCTTCCCACAAGGCAGTGGGTTTCGTCTGTACTATCCCCAGATGAACAGGTTGCTTCCTCTGCCCGTTCTGCTCTATTGAAAACTTTACTTCCATTAAGGTCTTCACATGTATCCCTGTGCACAGGACCCGTTATACACCATGGGACTGGGTCCCCAACAGAACTTGGCCATTACCGTAGCTTCGACTACAGTACCCACCCCCACTGCGTGGACACAGATCATGGTCCGGGTTAAGGAAGCTGTCGGATGCAATGATGATCTAATTTTACTTTGGTTACTTTTAACATGTTATTCCGGGGGCTGTAAAGGACCAAGCAAATACATCAGCAAGAAGCATGTACATTTTGAAAAGATGGGGAAATAAACGAAGAATTGGAAAGAGAATTGAACAAGCTAATAGGTTTTACCCGTATGTAAGAGGTATTGTGTGGAACCGGGACGTCCCAGAGAAGTGCAAGAAAATTCTGATATACACAGCAGGCACCTGGACAGCAACAAAACATGATGAAAGCAGCCAAGATGAAATTCCTTAGAGGAATAATTGGAAAGAGAAAAAGGGATAAAATCAGAGAGAGAACTGGTTTCCCTGAACTGCAAGACAAGATAGAGACCAGTAAGCTGAAATGGTATTGACACAAGATGAGAATGGAAGAGGATAGAATTCCAAAGTGAGTATTTACAGAGAAAATAATAGGAGGATGACAATGGGGAAGGCCCAGAAAGAATGGATACAGTCAAGGAGAGTATAGAGAAGAGAGGAATAATATTAGAAGACATTTTCAAGGAAGTAAGAGAGTGGTGGAGAGACAGAAACTGTGGAGATCCTTGATTCATAACCCTGACCCAAATACCCTTATTATGTGAAGAAATGCCATCTTTAAATCTTTACCAGACTCCCAATGCCTTTCCATTAACTGTCTGATACTAAAGATGGGTCTACTGTTGATCTGCCATTTCTAAAGCCATATCGCTGCTCTTCTAACTGACCTTTCACCTCTTCCAATTTTATTTCTTAAGGTCATTTTAAAAACCACATCATGCAAATGTTGTTATAATACCATGTGTGCACAAGAGAGTATCGTCGTTACTCTTGCTGCGATGGCTATTTCACAATGAAAATACTTCTAGAAAAACACAGTTAATTTAATGTAGAAACACACATTGCTTTCATGGACTTAAAAAAACTTTTGAGAAAGTAAACCGCAATACCTTACTTAATATTTTAATATCTGATCACACCACACAACAGATGGTACAGAACATAAGTAACCTTCACAAACATAACCTCATTTCCGTAAAAGTCAACACTAAATTATCAGAGTAGAAAACAATAAACACGGGAGTAAGACAGGGTTTGTGCTCTTTCCCCTCTCCTGTTCATATGAATGCTTTCATTGGAGAATTTAGAGAATAAGACATGTTTCCATCTGCATTAACAGAAATCTACAGCTGGGCACAGTATTATCTGCAGATGACTTAGTGTTGGTCGTCACCTCAGAAGATGATTTATAGCGTTCAATGTATCCTAAACCTAAAGGTACTCAACAGAAATATCCCTTGAGAAAACTAAGATAATGGCTTTCTGAGGCAAGGAACCGGTAAGAAGCAAGACCTGCTTAAATAATAACATTTTGGAAAGAGTAAATGATTTTAAATACCTCGGCTACAAACTGTCTTTCTTTGAAGAACTGGACATACCCAAGAAAATCTCCAAATTCAACAGATGTTTGGGAATCATCAATAAAGTTTTTAGACCATCATTAGTTCAAAAACACACCGGTATATGAAACTACAAAACCTTGGCTATGGAAGTGAAGCGTGGACCCTGAGGAAATATGAGAGAAGAGTAACTATAGCTGAAATGAAATACATGCGGCAAACAGCAGGAGTCACTAAGTGGGAACACAGAAGTTCTGAATGATCTTTAAAGCAGACCTGAATTGGAATACATCTATGAATACCAGAGAAATTGGCTACAACACCTAAACAGAATAGACAGAAGCAGGATCATAAACTACTGCCCCTGTGGGAAGAGATCTCTGGGACGCCCCAGGAAGAGAGACCGTAACAGTTCTTCTATAGGACCAATACTTGAAAGGATGATGATATTGACCATACACGAGCTGAAAGCTGCCTGTTATAATTTCTTGATGGATGCAGTACTCGTGGCACGTGTCTCAGCCTCATGTGACAATATGGAAGCTGCTGTGGTATGGGCAGTGACATTCGAAGCAGAACCATGGTGAGCACCATCTGGCCAGCGAGGAAAGCAATGGCAAACTACCTCACTCCTCATCATGCATAGAACGCCTCATTTTGGTGCTGCCTCTGGACTGAGGACCTAACAGACAGACCAACAGAGTTTTCACAATACAAACGCTGGAGTAGAGACAAATCAAGATACGTTCCAGATTTCAGGTTCCAAAGTACTAAACAGAAATAAACGTAAACATTCTAAATATTTGAGTGTAACTGATGATGTTCTCTCAGGAACAAGACAAGGTTGTGAGTTTCACAAATAGGAAAAGTCCTCTCAGTTTTAATTACTGCGTTGATGGGGTGAAAGTTCCTTTCAGGGGTCATTGTAAGTATTTAGGTGTTAATATAAGGAACGATCTTCATTGGGGTAATCACATAAATGGGATTGTAAATAAAGGGTACAGATCTCTGCACATGGTTTTGAGGGTGTTTAGGGGTTGTAGTAAGGATGTAAAGGAGAGGGCTTAAAAGTCTCTGGTAAGACCCCAACTAGAGTATGGTTCCAGTGTATGGGACCCTTACCAGGATTACTTGATTCAAGAACTGGAAAAAATCCAAAGAAAAGCAGCTCAATTTGTTCTGGGTGATTTCCGACAAAAGAGTAGCGTTACAAAAATGTTGCAAAAGTTTGGCCTGGGAAGATTTGGGAGAAAGGAGACGAGCTGCTCGACTGAATGGTATTGTAAATTGAATGGTATGTTCCGAGCTGTCAGCGGAGAAATGGTGTGGAATGATATTAGTAGACAGATAAGTTTGAGTGGCGTCTTTAAAAGTAGGAAAGATCACAGTATGAAGAAAAAGTTGGAATACATGAGGACAAATTGAGGCAAATATTCATTTATAGGAAGGAGAGTTAGGGATTGGAATAACTTACCAAGGAAGATGTTCATTAAATTTCCAATGTCATTGAAATCATTTAATAAAGGCTAGGAAAACAACAGATAGGGAATCTGCCACCTGGGTGACTGCCCTAAATGCAGATAAGTTGTTTAAAGATAGAGAAATTTATTGCAGCCAAATGGCCAAATATGTACATACATGACATGTATTACATATCCTTGGGAGCTTATCCTGTATAATAGTATCTAATTATAATATTCAAAATATAGTATTTAAACAGTTTTATCTGCCCTCATTTCTCCCTATTATATTCATTTAACTGTGTGATTCCTTTTAAGTGTGCACGGTTATGTCTTACTATACTCAACAATAGACTTTTGCCTCTTGGTACACATGGTTAAGTGGTACCTGTCACAGAGCTGGTTACACAGTGCACATACACAGTTTTGGATGCTTTGTGGTATTTCTTCTTCTGGCAGATTTTATGGTGAAATCCATGGATTGCCAGTCTGGTGATTACGTTCCTTAGTTTCTGGTTTTCGTTCACCCATCTCCTGTCCGCCATAGCGTCTGTTTCATAAAAGTCTAGGGGTATTTCTCATTGTTTCTTCTCTCTAATCTCGATAAGTGTCTTCGCTGGCTTGGTGTATGGCAGGAATAACTGGAGTCGTAGGTCCTCTATATAAAATGTATCTTTTGCTAGTTCGTAAACAAGTCTGGATGGGGCCGTTTTCGCTACTCCTAGTGCTCTTTTTAAATATCGGGCTTTCACTTTCTCTATGGTCTTTAAGTCTGACAGGGATAATTTTTCCCATATTACTTCAAGACCGTATGTTAGGACTGGGCTTATTTTTGCATGGAAAAGGGTTATGGCTGTTTGTAGTGATAGGGAGGTAATATTCTTTACACTGTAGATTCCCCCGATTGTGGCAGTTGCTCTTTCTTTTACTGTTTCCTGAATGAGTTGCATGTTGTCTGTAGGGTGATTCCAAGGTATTTGTACGAGTTTACTAGCTCTATTTCTTCCCCATCCTGTGTCATTCTATCTGTGGCTGCAGCTTTTCCTCCTTTTCTGAATACCATGTATACCATCTTGTTCTGGTTAATTTTGAGTTCATTTTCCTTCGCCCAAGTATGTACGTTGTTCAGCGTTTCCCGTAGTTCGACCTTGCTTGGTGAGCTTATGACCATGTCATCTGCATATAGGTAAGTACAGTGAGACCAAGGAAGTTTTCCCTAGTATTTTTCTGATATGATTCCTTGTTTAATAATGTGGTAGTTATAGTGTAATATTTTATATTTACACTGAGTGGCTAAAAGTCATGGGGTAGGGGTGTCCCATTAGAAAATGTGCTGTGTACAACCCCTGAGCGTTGCGACTAGCTGTCACATAGCTGAGCAGTCTGTCATTGCGAGTTAACCCATTTTGAACGTGGGATTATCATCGGTGCATAGTGCATGGTTCATATCATGGCAGAGATAATGCGTGAATTTGGGTTTCTGAGGTCAATAGTGTCGAGGGTGGATCTTCAATATCGCAGAAAGAATGTTACAACCTGCGTAAACCGCTGCAAGGGAAGGCCACAGGTGTTTAATGAATGGGCATCATGTCACTACTGCAAGTCAGATCACCACCCATTTGAATGTTGGGAGTCAGGAACCCATTTCTACCAGGACTGTAAGGAGGCAACTGCAGTGCACAGGCTTCACCAGCCGACTACCAACTCGTGTCCCTTTGCTGACACCTCGACACAGAGCTCAATGACGTGCATAGGCCCACGGACATCGGCAATGGACCATGGAACAGTGGTGGCATGTGGTATGGTCCGATGAATCCCAATTCCAGTTGTATTGAGCTGATGGGTGCATGAGAGTGTGGTGTATGCCCCATGAAGCTATGGATCCTGCGTGTCAACAAGGTTGTGTCCAGGTGGAAGGTGGCTCAGTTCTGGTCTGGGTGGCGTTCTCATGGTCGCAATTAGGCCACATTGTCCGGCTGCAGGAAGCGCTGACAGGTGCACGTTATGTGGACATTCTTTCGACCATCTGCATCTCTTTCTGTCCCTAGAGTACACTGATGGAGATGCCATATTTCAACAGAAAAATGCGCCATGTCACCGCTCTGTTGTGGCACACAGCTGGTTGGAGGAGCGTTCTAGTGAAGTTACGACCATGAATTAGCCCTCCAGATCTCCCGATCTTAATCCAATTGAGCATTTATGGGATGCTGTCGACGCTGGTGTACACACCATGAACCCCGCACCAACTACACAAGATCATTTGTGGGTAGCAGTGTAAGATGCGTGGGTCCAGATTCCTCCAGAATAATTCCAACACCTTGTAGAGTCAATGCCTCACTGTATTGCTGCTGTTTTGAGGGCTCGCGGAGGAGCAATTCGTCATTAACATCACGTTCAGTGCCTTCCCATGACTTTGGACCACTCAGTGTAGACACTAATGTCCAAAAGTTAAGCATAAGTTACGAGTAAGCAGGGCAATAGGAAATAGACCGCAAACTGTACGACATATGCACCTACCAACCTTACTTGTTCGCTCTGTATAGAAAAGGAGTGTTCCCTGCTTTGACTAGCGATGTAACTGCAAGGTAAACACAGCCAGTGCCTGCGCCCCATATTCCCTCAGTCATGTTTGACCTGTTATAGTGTGTGGAGTGTAGCCTCATCGTGAACGTGATAACATAATGGCACAACGTCGCCATTTGGACCCTATTTTGCAGGGTAGAATACTTGGCCTCCTGGAAGCACGCAAGACACAGACCGAAGTCGCCGTATTCATGAATGTGCCGCAAAGTGTCATTTCCTGGCTTTGGAGACAATTTCGAGACACAGGAGATGTTAGTTGTAGGCCAGTACCAGGTCGACCAAGGATAACCACCCCACAGCAGGACCGATATCTGGCCTTAACCGCCCGACGAATTCAGAGTGCACCTGCAAGACAATTGTCGGCGGAGCTTGCAGCCGTCTCAGGGGTTGCCGTTTCCCGGCAAACTGTGTACCGGCGGCTCAGAACAGCAGGGCTGTTTGCCCGATGTCCAGCGGTGTGCGTCTCGCTCACTCCAGCACAGAGACGGGCCTGTTTACTGTGGAGCCGTCAACATCGAAACTGGGCCATGAATGAATGGAGGCATGTGCTCTTCACAGATGAATCCCACTTCAGTTTGCAGGACAATTCCCATCGCACATTAATCTGGAGAGAACCGGGTAGCCAATACAACCACAGGAACATCGTGGAACGGGACCAGTATGGTGGTGGTGGCATCATGTTGAATGTTATCTTAAAACAATTAAGTTCATTAAAATGGTCAACCTATTCAATATGATACATTCATAAGAATTTTTATAACGTACACATAATACTCAAATTGGGACATGTTTCGCCCTAGTTGTGGGCATCTTCAGCCTAATTTTTCTCCTCAAAATGAAATGTTATCGGGATCCCGATGTTCTCAAATTTAACCATCTTAATAGCTAAAATAATACAATGTGTCGGTCTTATTACTAAGACAGAGGGTAACTAACCACATACTAATTTTAATAAGTGCCAACACCAGATATTTTAATGAATGAATTTTAAAGACTGCTTCAAGAACTCCATTAAATAATTGTTCACCTGTCAGTAATGAGACCGACACATTATAGTTTTAACTCATACTATTTTAGCTATTAAGATGGTTCAATTTGAGAATATCAGGATCCCGATAACATTTGATTTTGAGGAGGAAAATTAGGCTGAAGATGCCCACAACTAGGGTGAAACATGTCCAAATTTGAGTATTATGTATAAGTTATAAACATTCTTATGAATGTATCATATTGAATAGGTTAATCATTTTAATAAACTGAATTGTTTTGAGATAATATACAATTTTCAATACGGACCACCATGAAGTTCATTACATGTCATGTTGAATGGCCGTACGGACCTGCACATCTTCATGGGTGATCCGAGGAACACTGTTAGCGCTGAGGGATGAGGTACTGAGACCACATGTTCGACTCTTTAGAGGTGCGGTTGGTCCAGACTTCCTCTTAATGGACGATAATGCCTGACCGTACCGCACTGCTCTGGTGGATTAATTTCTGGCTGAAGAAGACATTCATCGCATGGACTGGCCAGTGAGATCTGTGGATCAGAACATGTCTGGGATGCATTGGAGAGGTAAATTGTATCCTGACAGCCTCCACCAAGAACCCTCCAAGACCTCCACAGTGCCGTTTCAGAGGAATGGGATTGACTGCCACAAGAGCTCTTGGACCATCTGATGGAGAGCATGCCACGTCACTGCAAAGCATGTGTGGCTGTTAGGGGTAACCATACACCTTATTAACAGCATATTTTGTTGTGGAAGACATTGCCAAGTTTTGTTAGTTGTTGTACCTTAGCTATCAGAACATTTCTGACACTGGACAAGTTGTGTGACATGTGGTGTGTGAGTGACGTTCCTATCAGGCAGTATGGCCTCGTTTAGTGATTATGCTTAACTTTTGGACACTCGTGTGTTCGACAGACTGGAAAGCCTTCAAGTTACATTTAACTAGTCAACACTGGAAAGTGTGAGAAACTTTAGTCGCATGACACACTGGTCAGCGTATCTTTCAGTTAGGTTTTCCCATACGTTCAATCACATGTAATCACATGGAAAGTGGTCAGACCATCGGAGGGAAGTCTTATCATCCAGAACTATTCCCGCATGTGGTGAGAAAAATGAAAGAGTGCACCATCTTGCTGTTAAATGAAGGCTGTATCTAACATCTAGCATATTTGGGTATACAGTTCCTGTAACTGTTGTTTCCTGCAAAAAGAACAGCCTCTAAATCTGACGTTCGGATAATGCACGGAATACATTTACTTTCAGGGAATCTGTTTCATTTTCCACTGATCGCTGTTACGTGTGCCAAGATACGAGCATTGTGTGTGTTCACTTTACCAGTGACATGGACTGTTGATTCATCACTGAAAATTCCATGCTTACGGAAACCTTCATTACCTGCCATTAGCTGATGCATTGGGGAACACGGAAGGAGCCTCCCCGAAGAGTGCTAGATAAGGCATTCGGGCGTTCCCTGGGCAACGGTGATACACCGGCTGATTCTTCCACGAAGGCGCTGCTACACAGCAACAAGCAGATGATAGCAAGTACTATGTCCACTAACAGTCCTTTAGAGGACCAACCAGAACACTTGTCGATCAGACTTGGTAACAATCTCCGCATTTGTCACTTAAATATCGAATCCATATCACCACCAAAGAGTCAGTATCTGTCTCGCCTTATGCTGGAGAACAACATGGATTTGATAGCACTACAGGAAACACATACCAGTGACAGTGAAGATCTCTACAGAAGAGGAAAAATAGGTGGTTACAATCTTGCTGGAGCAATCAATGATGAAAGTTATGGGATCGCAAATTACATCAGATCCCAGTTAACTGATTTTAAAGTTGTTTATGAAGACAACTCAACAGATATCTCTGTTCTGGCAGTGGAAATCTCAGGCATTACTGTTGTGAATATCTATAAACCACCAGCAGTCAGTTGGTCCAGCTGTTCATTAAAAGTTTTTGATCACCCTGTTCTGTACGACGGATATTTCAATAGTCATAGCCCAGCATGGGGATACGAATTTGAAGATGACAATGGGTCCAACCTAAATAACTGGATTGAAGCAAACTCCCTACAACTTGTCTACAATGCTAAACATCCTGGCACATTTCATTCTGGCAGGTGGCTAAAGGATTATTCTCCTGACCTGTGCATAGTGTCACAGTCAACTCCTGAGAATCATCACATGGTACAACGAAAGGTCATCAGTTCCTTTCCTCACAGTCAACACAGACCAGTTATTATTTACTATGGCACTGAGATCCCTCTTGTGTCTTCAGTACCACAACCTCGTTGGAATTTTCGACTAGCAAAGTGGGATAAATTTGCAGAAGGACTTGATAACACTGTACAGTGGATACAACCAGTTCCTAAAAATTACAATAGATTTGTCAACGCCATAAAAGCTAATGCTAGGAAGTTCATTCCCCGGGGATATCGCAAGACGTATATACCAGGATGGTCAGAAGAATGTAATCAGCTCTACACCGAATATCAGAACTCTCCTAATAAAACAACAGCTGATGAGTTGATAAGGGCTCTAAATAAATCTAGGAGAGAGAAGTGGCACAGAACTACAGCAGAGATAGACTTCACACACTCTAGTCGTAAAGCCTGGATCCTCATAAGAAAACTTGGTAGTGACCCTACAATGAAACGCAGAAGTTTGCCAATGAACCCAAACACCATTGCCTCCAGACTGACACAAATCTCTAGAGCGAAGATGGACAAGGTACACGCAAGGAGTGTTAAGGAGCAACTAAGAACGAGAAGATCACAGTTGACATCCCATCCGGAGTATTCCTGTGACTTCAGTACTGAAGAACTGGACAAGGCTCTATCCAAGATAAAGATAAATAAAGCTGCTGGTCTGGATGAAATCTATCTGGAGTTTCTGAAGGCCATAGGCCCTGGTACAAAACAATGGCTAGTCAACTTCTTCAGTGAAATTCTACGAACTGGTAAATTACCTAAGTTGTTAAAACAAGCCAAAGTAATTGCAGTCTTGAAACCAGGAAAGGAAGGAACTGATGCTTCACATTATCGACCAATTTCACTCCTTAGTGTAATCTACAAGATGCTTGAAAGAATGATACTTAACCGTATCCAGGAAGCAATAGAAAGAGTCATCCCTGTTGAGCAAGGGGGTTTCAGAAAGAATCGTAGTTGTTGTGATCAGGTGTTAACACTGACAACAGAGATTGAAGCAGAATTCCAGAAAAGACTGAAGACTGCTGCAGCTTTTGTCGACCTTACATCAGCCTATGACATGGTCTGGAGAGAGGGACTGTTGCTCAAGTTTGTTCAGGTCATCCCTTGTCAGAAGCTAGCATGCTTACTAAACAACATGTTATCCAACCGTCGACTTGCTGTATTTCTGAATGGTGAAAGAAGCAGGTGGAGATCTCTAAATAATGGTTTACCCCAAGGGTCAGTTTTATCTCCCATTCTATTCAATCTTTACATCCATGACCTGCCAAGAACAACTTCAAAGAAGATACAGTTTGCAGATGATCTAGCTTTAATTACTCAGAGTACGGATTTGGCACACTGTGAGGATGTACTTACAGAGGACCTAGCTACCATGTGCGACTATTTTCACAAATGGAGACTCCAACCAAATCCTAGTAAAACGGAAGTAACAGCATTCCACTTGCATAACATGGAAGCTAATCGGAAGCTACATGTGCTTTTTAACGGAACAGAAGTCTCCCACAACTTCTTCCCAAAATATCTGGGTGTCACACTGGATCGGTCCTTATCGTTCAAACAGCATTGCTCGAATCTGTCTAAGAAGCTGAGTACAAGAGTAAATCTACTGCATAAACTAGCGGGCAGCAACTGGGGTGCAGATGCAAACACTCTTCGCACTGCTTCACTTTCTCTAGTATACTCGGCTGGTGAGTACTGCGCTCCTGTGTGGGAAAACAGCGTACATTCGAGCAAGATTGACGTACAGCTCAATGAAACCATGAGAGTTGTTACTGGTACAGTGAGGTCGACTCCTACTCAGTGGCTGCCTGTTTTAGCAAACATTGCTCCTCCAGATCTGAGGAGAAAAGCAGCAAAAGTACAGTTGCTCAAGAAGACCTTTGCACACAGGAACTCACTTTTGTTCAATGCCTTACGAGATCCACCTGTGATGAGGTTAAAATCCAGGAATCCACTCTGGACTGATCTACACTCCTATGAAAAATTCAGTGTAACAGCAGAATGGAGACAGCGATGGGAACAATGTCCACCCACTAACGCCTTTCTGATTAAAGACCCAACGAAGAAAGTGCCAGGTTTCGATCTTCCTCGACATGAGTGGTCAAAACTCAACCGTTTCAGAACAGGCCACGGCAGGTGCCGATATATGATGAAAAAGTGGGGATATTGTGAAAGTGCTGCGTGTGAGTGTGGTGCTGAGAAGCAGACATTGCTTCATGTTGTTGAGAGCTGTCCACTGTCAGCATTTAAGGACGGTTTACGGACTCTGCATGAATTGACACCAAGTGCAGTGGACTGGTTGTCAAAGCTGGACATTCTAGTTTAATTACCTCTATATTTTAATGTGTATGTTAATTGTATATTTTTACAGATTATGCTTGTAAATGCCATACGATAATAATAATAATAATAATAATAATAATAATAATAATAAGCTGATGCATTTCTATGCTGCATGATCTGCATGCTTTAGGACTGTATGGCTGCTCTTTTATTTGCTTTTGTAACACTTTCCACACAACTACTTGTTAGGTCTGTGTTAGAAAGTCACCCTGACTGTCTGGCGTTCGAGGTTGCTCCACTGGTATAATCACTACCGAGTGTTGTTGTGAGATGGGGGATCACAAAACTCACGCAGAACTGTAACTACTGCAGGACACGGAAAGCTTTTCGCTCAGAAGCCCCCCTCTGTAACCAGAACACTACAAGCAACAGGGTGAGAAAACAACGCACGGTACAAACTTTCATCCAGTTGAGAAAATAGACAACTCATGTTGGTTGCAGAGGCATAATAACCACAAAAACTCTGATTTTCTTTTATGTACACCCAATATTTGATCCTAAGAGGAAGATACCCAGATGTATGTTCTGTGTGTTACAGATTCTTGAACTGAATGTTGTCCCGTCATTATTGTCATATTCATCACAACGTGGTGACATCACTCTGGCAATTGGAAAATACCTTTACAAAATTCCATATTACCAATGTAAGTTGACAGTCCAATTTTATCTCTGTTCTAACAAAGTTAGAGGTATTGTCTTTCTTTTAATAATTTTTTTTTTTTGCAGATCTGTCTCCAAAATATCGCTATAAGATAGAGGCGTTTGACATACCAGATGACTACAAAGAAACAGCCACGCCATTTACAAAAGAAAACCTCTATGATGTCTCTGCTGAAGAAGAAGAAGACCTGGTGTACCCGTCTGTGTCTATGTCCTTGTTTCCGAAGACAACTCTTACCGGCCAAGCACCCTCGCCTGAAGCAGTTGCTCTCAAACGGCTGGTAACAACATAATATTATGCTGATCTTTACACATACCACTTACCACCTACCTAATATGATGTAGGACCAACTCCGGCCTCTCCATGATGCATCAATTCAACAAAGTGGCAGAAATTACTTCAGTGTATCTTATATCACAAAGTCTTCCAGTTGGCATATAATCAGGATATCTGGGGGCCATATTCTCTGTCCTGTTCCTCAGACCATGCTAGTGTGGCATGGCTCATTGTCCTGTTGGAAATGGCCATCATCAGCTGGGAACTAGTCATGGGATATCAATTCATTCATTTGTTTCCCTTTACGTTACTGAATCGATACGGCACATTAGAGTCACCTGTGTAGTGTGAATTGATGTCTCCCTCTGTGGTGTAGCTGCCATGAAATTTGAAAAGTTCTACGAGGGCTGGAACGGGGTTCACTCTGACATGGGAGGTCAACTGAGTAGAGGAGCCATCCTGGAAGTGGTTTCCAGGCAAATGCTGGGATGGTACCTAACTTAAGGCCACGGCCGATTCCTTCCCTCTTCCTTGTCTATCTCTTCCAATTATACTATCCCCCTCGCAGGTCAGGCCCCTGGGTGAGATACTGGTACTCCTCTCCAGTTTTATCCCCGACCCAAAGTCTCACACTCCAGGACACTGCCCTTGAGATGGTAGAGGTGGGATACCTCACTGAGTCCGAAGGAGAAACCAACCCTGGAGGGTAAAAGGATTAAGAAAAAGTGTTAATTGATACGACAGCAGCAACAGCATTCATTACTTGCTGCTGCTATCTGGTCTTCATTCTATGAATTGCTTTCCTATGCATCATCCAGCTATCAGGTTCATGTTTCTCCTGCAGTCAACTCTTTGCATCAATTTTTGATGTTGCAAACCTTTTCCCTCATAGTTACAACTCCCTGAAATAAGTATATAGAATTAAATGAAAAAATATCTGTACACACACAATCATCAATGATCTGCATTTGGTGCTGTCGCCCTGGTGGAAAATTCCCTATCAACTGTTTGCCTAGTCTTTTTTTAAATGATGTCAAGGAACTCGGAAATTTCACTGTATTCGTGGTTCTCTGATTCAACATTGTTTTAATTAAATTATTGCGTCAAAAGGCTCACTTATTTACGGACCTTAATTAAGACCATGGATGCTTCCTTCCAACTCCTCGCCCTATCCTGCCCCATCGTCGCCATAAGACGACGGTGCAACATAAGCAACTTGCAAATGAGCTGTGAGCGGGAGTCTGTTATAGGATACAATTCTTTCAGTGTGCCACGTATCTGTACGTCTCGCTACAATGGAAGTTTGACTTCTTGCCAATGTCTAGTGTTATTACATAAAAATAACTTCATGATCGGTATCGCACTTTAACAGATTCATAACTAAATACTTAGTTGTGAAAATGTCCAGTGTGTGGATAATGAATCGTGTGAGTGTTCTGTCTCACTGATCTGTGAGTGAGCCACTCAGCACTGTGTACTGCGAGTCAGCTGAATCATGTCCCATGAGCTCACCGCTGCTGTGACTCAATTCACTCGGACACTTGAATGAATTGATACACTGCTTTGAATCATACACTCAGTAGCCAACACTACTCGGAACACTGTTCACTATCAAAGTGTACGTAATACCATAATACCATAAGCTTGTATATTGTCTTATAAAACTGGGACTAGTTTTGACCCCATATATATTGGGTCATCTTCAGCCATGCTTCACTTGGAAGACATAAGCACACATATAACCAATAATAAATTAAACACTGTGGTATGCTACAATCTACAGTCTTAATTTAGAACATTGACGAAGTCCGAACAACACATCCATGCTTGAAGCTAAACCACACATCAAAACTGCTGTAGTTGATGTCGAACTATGTCGTCGCTCCTACAGCAGTCAAATGTTCTTGAGCTGATCTGAGAGTTGGCATCTCTATTTGTACAGACGAGCAACTTGATTCATAATTTATGTTTTTTCAATTTAATATGGGTAATGACTTTATTTCTCTTTCTTTTGCAATGACTACTTAAATTTAAAACTTAGTCAGAGGATGGTCAAGTGCTATATATGGTCAGCCTTGCTATATGGTGTGGAAACACAGACTCTCAAGAACATATCAGTGGAACACTTGGAAGCCTTTGAAATGTGGATCCACCATAGGATGCTCAGGATTTTGTGGGTTGCATGACTAACGAACCAAGTAGTACTCGAAAGGGCAAGAGCAAGTCAGGAACTCGTTCAAACATTGAAACACCGGAAGATCTCTTACCTTGGCCACATCCTTAGAAATGACCGTTACCTCATCTTACAGCGGATTGTACAAGGCAAAATACAGGGTTGAAGAGGTGTCAGGAGGAGGCGAACATTATGGCTTGGAAACATCAAAGAATGGACTGGAATTCACAGTGTTGAAAGACTTTTCCACCTAGCAAGAGATTGTACTGCATTCGCCACAGTGATCGCCAACGTCAGGGGGACCTGATATGGTACTATGAAGAAGAAGAATGACTTTATGTAGCTTGAAGGGGAACATTCATATTTTGAATAGGTATTCCTTTTTGTCAGATGTAGTGATCTATTATTTAATTTAATTTGAAATGAATGTCCCTGTGTTCTTCGTAAGTTGTGCGCATCTGATATGGACACCAACACCAACATTATTGGTTATATGTGTGCATATGTCTTCCAATTGTAGCGTGGCTGAAGATGGCCCAATATATATGGGGTCAAAACTAGTCCCGTTTTATAAGACAGTATACAATCTTATGGTAGTGAATAGTTGGACCCTTCTCTGCACTTTTATAGTGATCAGTTGTCAATATGGACCATAATGAAACTCATAATGTATGATGGGAACACTGCTGACATGAACAGAACTTGATTCCCAGAGAGATAGAGATAACAGAACCAATGAGGGATTAGTGTATCAGAATAATGGAGCCAATGTGTCTCATTAAACGTCGCCCAGATCATCACACCTCCTACACCGGTCTGTCTCCACCCAACAGTAAACCAGGTGCCATAGCCTCCGATGGCAATCAGAGTACACTGGTTGATGGTTTTCAGATCCAACAGTTCAGGTGGCCGCTCGCATCAATGAGCCACTGTTAATACTTACCTGGACGATGTGTACTATTACTGTACAAGATCAGCAGAGAAACCACGCTGTTTGAGATATGCTGTACCGAGGCAATGTGCCATCAGTATTTGAGTTTTATCAACGGAGAGAAATCACCTGTTTTCCCATTCTGACGCCGCAGAAGCAACTGACAGCAAGCCTGTAGACCTGTCCTATATATATCATGCTACCAGGATGACACATACCATATACCTCTCTGCAGTCCGGATGTGATATGATATATTCCCTGGTAATAATACAATTGCTCATTGGTATCCTTACAGTTCTCAAAGCTTATGATGAAAGAATGTGATGTGTATGTTATAATCAGTAAGTTTTCTCATGTGTCATAGTAATTCTGTGAAATTTTAAACGTCATGGAAAATTAATCAAATTAGGCGTAACCTCCAGGTTCAGGTATTTGTAAAATTAAGTTACAGCAAAAATATACCAATTTGTGCATGGTTATTAGTTATTATTAACAAATATATTGCAATGGGGAAATATTCTGGTAGCTATGTCGGCTTACAAGATATCCCGTGTTCATGTCCCCCCTGCCTGTCAAAAGAAGGGACTGAATGGGAATCCAAGGTCCCTACCAGTCTGTGGGATGCAGATGAAGAACACACACTCACGGTCTCATAAGAGGCGACTAAAAGGGGCGACAAAGGAATGATGAAATTAGAACCATGAGACTACTTGTGATTAGTACCATTACATGAGGAACACCATGGGTTGATATTGCTTGTGATTAGTGCCACCATGTGAGGAACACCATGGGTCTCGCCATTGCCCATCATGTGTATCCCACCGAGGCAGAGGAGCGGACACTCAGCTGTGCGGACTAATGTCCATGCGAGTAAAGGTGTCGTACACTGCACTGGAATGTGTTGGTTCCTCTATATTCAGAATGGTTCTGGGTTACCTATGAGTAGTACCATTATATTAAGAACATCACGGGTCTACATTTCCTCTGATTAGTACCATTATATGAGGAACACCATGGGTCTACATTTCCTCTGATTAGTACCATTATATGAGAAACACCATGGGTCTGCATTTCCTGAGATTAGTACCATTATGTGAGGAACACCATGGGTCTTCATTGCCTGAGATTAGTACCATTATGTGAGGAACACCATGGGTCTTCATTGCCTGAGATTAGTACCATTATGTGAGGAACACCATGGGTCTGCATTGCCTGAGATTAGTGCCATTACATGAGAAACACCATGGGTCTGCATTTCCTGAGATTAGTACCATTATGTGAGGAACACCATGGGTCTTCATTGCCTGAGATTAGTACCATTATGTGAGGAACACCATGGATCTTCATTTCATGAGATTAGTACCATTATATGAGGAACACCATGGGTCTTCATTGCCTGAGATTAGTACCATTATGTGAGGAACACCATGGGTCTGCATTTCCTGAGATTAGTACCATTATATGAGGAACACCATGGGTCTGCATTGCCTGAGATTAGTGCCATTACATGAGAAACACCATGGGTCTGCATTTCCTGAGATTAGTACCATTATGTGAGGAGCACCATGGGTCTTCATTGCCTGAGATTAGTGGCATTACGTGAGGAACACCATGGGTCTTCATTGCCTGAGATTAGTGCCATTACATGAGAAACACCATGGGTCTGCATTTCCTGAGATTAGTACCATTATATGAGGAACACCATGGGTCTGCATTGCCTGAGATTAGTACCATTACGTGAGGAACACCATGGGTCTGCATTGCCTGAGATTAGTACCATTATGTGAGGAACACCATGGGTCTACATTGCCTGAGATTAGTGCCATTACATGAGAAACACCATGGGTCTGCATTGCCTGAGATTAGTACCATTACGTGAGAAACACCATGGGTCTGCATTTCCTGAGATTAGTACCATTATGTGAGGAACACCATGGGTCTTCATTGCCTGAGATTAGTACCATTACATGAGGAACACCATGGGTCTACATTTCCTCTGATTAGTACCATTATATGAGGAACACCATGGGTCTGCATTGCCTGAGATTAGTACCATTATGTGAGGAACACCATGGGTCTTCATTGCCTGAGATTAGTTCCATTACATGAGAAACACCATGGGTCTTCATTGCCTGAGATTAGTACCATTATGTGAGGAACACCATGGGTCTTCATTGCCTGAGATTAGTACCATTATGTGAGGAACACCATGGGTCTTCATTGCCTGAGATTAGTACCATTATGTGAGGAACACCATGGGTCTTCATTGCCTGAGATTAGTACCATTATGTGAGGAACACCATGGGTCTTCATTGCCTGAGATTAGTACCATTACATGAGAAACACCATGGGTCTTCATTGCCTGAGATTAGTACCATTACATGAGGAACACCATGGGTCTTCATTGCCTGAGATTAGTACCATTACGTGAGGAACACCATGGGTCTTCATTGCCTGAGATTAGTACCATTATGTGAGGAACACCATGGGTCTTCATTGCCTGAGATTAGTACCATTACATGAGAAACACCATGGGTCTGCATTTCCTGAGATTAGTACCATTATGTGAGAAACACCATGGGTCTTCATTGCCTGAGATTAGTACCATTATGTGAGGAACACCATGGGTCTTCATTGCCTGAGATTAGTACCATTACATGAGAAACACCATGGGTCTTCATTGCCTGAGATTAGTACCATTATGTGAGGAACACCATGGGTCTTCATTGCCTGAGATTAGTACCATTATGTGAGGAACACCATGGGTCTTCATTGCCTGAGATTAGTACCATTATGTGAGGAACACCATGGGTCTTCATTGCCTGAGATTAGTACCATTACATGAGAAACACCATGGGTCTTCATTGCCTGAGATTAGTACCATTACATGAGGAACACCATGGGTCTTCATTGCCTGAGATTAGTACCATTACGTGAGGAACACCATGGGTCTTCATTGCCTGAGATTAGTACCATTATGTGAGGAACACCATGGGTCTTCATTGCCTGAGATTAGTACCATTATGTGAGGAACACCATGGGTCTTCATTGCCTGAGATTAGTACCATTATGTGAGGAACACCATGGGTCTTCATTGCCTGAGATTAGTACCATTATGTGAGGAACACCATGGGTCTTCATTGCCTGAGATTAGTACCATTACATGAGAAACACCATGGGTCTTCATTGCCTGAGATTAGTACCATTACATGAGGAACACCATGGGTCTTCATTGCCTGAGATTAGTACCATTACATGAGGAACACCATGGGTCTTCATTGCCTGAGATTAGTACCATTACGTGAGGAACACCATGGGTCTTCATTGCCTGAGATTAGTACCATTATGTGAGGAACACCATGGGTCTTCATTGCCTGAGATTAGTACCATTACATGAGAAACACCATGGGTCTTCATTGCCTGAGATTAGTACCATTATGTGAGGAACACCATGGGTCTTCATTGCCTGAGATTAGTACCATTATGTGAGGAACACCATGGGTCTTCATTGCCTGAGATTAGTACCATTATGTGAGGAACACCATGGGTCTTCATTGCCTGAGATTAGTACCATTACATGAGAAACACCATGGGTCTTCATTGCCTGAGATTAGTACCATTACATGAGGAACACCATGGGTCTTCATTGCCTGAGATTAGTATCATTACGTGAGGAACACCATGGGTCTTCATTGCCTGAGATTAGTACCATTATGTGAGGAACACCATGGGTCTTCATTGCCTGAGATTAGTACCATTATGTGAGGAACACCATGGGTCTTCATTGCCTGAGATTAGTACCATTATGTGAGGAACACCATGGGTCTTCATTGCCTGAGATTAGTACCATTATGTGAGGAACACCATGGGTCTTCATTGCCTGAGATTAGTACCATTATGTGAGGAACACCATGGGTCTTCATTGCCTGAGATTAGTACCATTACATGAGAAACACCATGGGTCTTCATTGCCTGTGATTAGTACCATTACATGAGGAACACCATGGGTCTTCATTGCCTGAGATTAGTACCATTACGTGAGGAACACCATGGGTCTTCATTGCCTGAGATTAGTACCATTATGTGAGGAACACCATGGGTCTTCATTGCCTGAGATTAGTACCATTACATGAGAAACACCATGGGTCTGCATTTCCTGAGATTAGTACCATTATGTGAGAAACACCATGGGTCTTCATTGCCTGAGATTAGTACCATTATGTGAGGAACACCATGGGTCTTCATTGCCTGAGATTAGTACCATTACATGAGAAACACCATGGGTCTTCATTGCCTGAGATTAGTACCATTATGTGAGGAACACCATGGGTCTTCATTGCCTGAGATTAGTACCATTATGTGAGGAACACCATGGGTCTTCATTGCCTGAGATTAGTACCATTATGTGAGGAACACCATGGGTCTTCATTGCCTGAGATTAGTACCATTACATGAGAAACACCATGGGTCTTCATTGCCTGAGATTAGTACCATTACATGAGGAACACCATGGGTCTTCATTGCCTGAGATTAGTACCATTGCGTGAGGAACACCATGGGTCTTCATTGCCTGAGATTAGTACCATTATGTGAGGAACACCATGGGTCTTCATTGCCTGAGATTAGTACCATTATGTGAGGAACACCATGGGTCTTCATTGCCTGAGATTAGTACCATTACATGAGAAACACCATGGGTCTTCATTGCCTGAGATTAGTACCATTATGTGAGGAACACCATGGGTCTTCATTGCCTGAGATTAGTACCATTATGTGAGGAACACCATGGGTCTTCATTGCCTGAGATTAGTACCATTATGTGAGGAACACCATGGGTCTTCATTGCCTGAGATTAGTACCATTACATGAGAAACACCATGGGTCTTCATTGCCTGAGATTAGTACCATTACATGAGGAACACCATGGGTCTTCATTGCCTGAGATTAGTACCATTACGTGAGGAACACCATGGGTCTTCATTGCCTGAGATTAGTACCATTATGTGAGGAACACCATGGGTCTTCATTGCCTGAGATTAGTACCATTATGTGAGGAACACCATGGGTCTTCATTGCCTGAGATTAGTACCACTATGTGAGGAACTCCACGGGAATACCGGCACCCCTGATTAGTCCCACCATGCGAGGAACACCATGAATCTATGCTACCTGTGATTAGTGCTACTATGAGGGGCCGGTGACCTGAATTTTGGATTTTGGAATACAAGCATCATTCCAGAAAATAAGGCATTATGAATCGGATCCACTGATTGGTTTGAATTCGTGGTCATTTTTTCATCGTCGATCATTTTATATTTTAGTCAGTGGATACATTTTGAAGTTTTAATTATTGTTTAATTTCATTGCACCTCGTACCATTAGGGGCCAATGACCTAGCTGTTAGGCCCTTATAAACAACAAACATCATCATTATCACCTAAGAGTCTAGGATAGCTTCCACTTACTTATCTCAGGCTCCTTACTTTCATCTTCCCTATCCAACCAGTCTTGGTCAGCTCTTGTTCAGAACCGACCCCAATGCGAGACCTAGCGTGTGTTTCATTTTCACACCCTTCGTGGCGCTTCATTTCTTTCACCAGCACTTTAATTCTTTGAAGGGTCGGACTTTGTCTAGGGTTGGTGTAAATAGAGGATGGTTGCCCAGTTGCTCTTCCTCTTAAAACAATAATCACATCCACCTTATAAGAAGTTACAACAAAACAATAGATTTCATGACAGCGAAAAGAAAAAAGATGGATGAAAAATGAAAAACAGGAAAATAAGTAACAGAAAACAATTCAGTCACATTCTAATACCTCTTAACACTGCAGTTGGATAGTACAATGACTGATTTTTTCCTTGAAACATCTTACCTTTTGGCAGAAGACACTTTAATACGGTAATAATTCTTATAATCGCATGGACTTAGCTGCCACATATGGGAACTACGTCCACCCACCAACGTCTTTCTGATCATCATCATGGGTTGTTCTGCCATTCGACAGGTCCAATCATGGCTGTGACCTGCATATCTCTCGATCCTGTGCCCTTTTCTTCACTTCTGCATAATCTTCCTTTCTTTTTCTAATGCTGTCTAATAACTGATATCGTCTCCTTCCTCTTCCTCGTTTTCCTTTTATCATCCCTTCAATTGCTACTCATAGTAAGAAAGTGTCAGAGGCTGATGACCAAGATGTTAAGCCTCTTTAAATAACAAGGAACATCATCATCAAGAAGGTCTCTCTTCCTCATCACGAGTTGTCAAAACTCAACGGGATCAGAACAGGTGCAGGGGATACCATGGTAGTGCTGTGCTGAGGAGCAGAACTGTCAGCACTTCAGTGCAGTTGACTGGACACACCAGTTTAATTATTTTTGTATATACTTTTACAAATTTATTATTATTATTATTATTATTATTATTATTATTATTATTATTATTATTATTATTATTATTATTATTATTATTATTATTCTAGTACCGTATCCATCATGGATGATAGTGATCATTTGGTCGGGGCCTGCACAAAATAGCAAAGTAGTTGATTTTCTGAACCACCTTCGCAAGTTCTCCTACCAAGACGTGTGGGGTCTCCAAGGACCTCTCTTCCCCCTCAGTCTTCGCTTGTATGACTATTTGCAGGAGGCTGTAAGTCTCCAGGTGTCTCATGATACAGAGCTTCTTGACCTCAATTGCCCTCCTCATACCCAGCTGGTATGAAGCATGTGACAGTAGACACGTATTTCAAATACTACTAATCTTCTTGTGGCTTTTGTCATAGTCCAGGACTCTACTTCATGTACTAGCACCGTGCTATCCTGACCCAAAGCTGTAATGATAGTTCTTTGCTATGGAGCACTTGACAAAGGCTTGTAAATGCGGCCCTGGCCTTCTCAATGTAGCATTTTATTTCTCGAACCTCTGTATTGGACCTCCGTTGACCCACAGGCCAGAATCTACAACAGGTCCCTAGCTCATAATCATGTATTTTGTCTTCTTTAAGTTCAATTTAGACCAAAGTTTTTGCGTGTCTCCATCACTTTCGACAAGATCTGCCGCACTGTTGTCCGTAAGGACCTACAAGCACAGCTACTACTCTATGCCACAAACTTCAAGACGCTACAGGAATTACTGTAAGCACCCAAATTGTGCACAGTAGACTCCATGATAGGGGACTATTCAAGAAGACCCCTCAGGACTCCTCTACTTTGATGACATCACAGGTTGGCTTTAACACATCATACTTGGACACGAGGTCAGTGGTCTAGAACGTTATTCACTGATGAAGTGCGAGTTCATTTACACCCTGATGACAGTTCACTGTGAGTATGGAGGGCAAGAGGGGAACATTACAATGAATCATTCTCAATAGAACGTCACTAACAGCTTTGGAAGTTCAATCTGTTCTGGGCAGGTATTGTGTTCACCTGCCATACACCACCAGTTCACATTGAAGGAAACATGATGTCTGCAGTGTATGAACACAGCATTCTCCGACCCACACTTTAGGAGATAGGTTTATTCTACATAATGATAACACTCATCCATATTGTGCAGCAACTGTGAATGGATATATCGAGGGACTGGTATATGCAGAATGGACTGGTCAGTGTCTTTCCAGTCATGAACTGCACAGGACCTTTCTTAAAAGAGCACTTTACAACCATCAACATCCACCACTAACAATTCACGCTCTAAAAGATGCTGCCATCGAGCAGTGGGACCATTTGCCTCAAGAAATGCTCAATGATTTGGTACTGAGCATGCCACATCACATTCAGGAGGGCCTCAGGGTTCATGGAAGACCAACTCATGTAACTGTTTTTAATTTGTGATGTTCTAACTGAGGAGGTTCCTTAATTTTTTGGTTTAATGACATACTGGGTCTAATGTAACCAAGAAGTGTACATTTTTGCTGTATTTACTATCGTGATTTTCACATTAAATAACATGATATTGGTTCCACCTCATTACAACAGAATTTGGCATATGTGTTTAAATTTCTTTGATGATCAAGGCCAAAACATTTATGCTAAATTGTGTTCATTGTCTTCATAAATGTTGAAATATTTTTGAACTTGTCCTGATGCACTATGTCTGTCAGCTGCTGGTAACTTTCCATTAGTCACGCTCTAGTGATGTCCATATTTTAAATTGTTTTGGGGAAACTATTTTGGAATGTCAATTGAACATCAGTGAATGACTAAGTGAAGTATGAAGTGTTTTGCTGTAGGAATATGTGACATAATTTATGACGTACTTGAAAAATAACCCCGCTATTCACCGAAATTAGTTTCTGTACCCCGGTATGTTCTCCATGCTTCTGCTGGCAGTTGCTTGAAACTGGCAAACACATAATACAAATAATCTAAATGAAAGTAAATGTATTAAAACCTCGGAAACTGCTAGGGCATGGGAATTTCGAAGAAAGCTTTCAAGAAAATGACCACTGGAAAAAATGAAACGGCGTATGGCTTTTAGTGCCGGGAATTTCCGAGGACATGTTCAGCTCTCCAGGTGCAGGTCTTTCGATTTGACTCCCGTAGGCGACCTGCACGTCATTATTATGATGATGATGATGATGATGACGACGAAGACAACCCGAACCTGGTGGGAATCGAACCCAGGACCCCAAAGGTCAGAATGCTGACCATTTAGCCATGGAGCCGGACACCACTGGAAAGAGAGCTAGAGGACGACCTCGAATACTCAATGGTGGAGAGACAGAGTAAAGCAGAGCTCTCTCATACGTTACCATACGTAGCGTGTAACAGACACAAAGAGAATGAGTACTTCTGTTCTCACAGACAGGGAGTATGGGAAGAAATAGAGTAACAGACTGGGTGCCAAGTTCATAATAGCTCTCTCAATTCGAGGAACGTTGTGCTTCATAGAGCAACATGAAATGAAGGATGGGTTATTACAGATTGATTTTCAAATGTTATAAATAATACATTTTGGAGTTTGCATTCTTCAAAGAAACCCTCTGTTGCTTTGGATGTTCTTTGTACCCTATTAATTTTATCAAAGTTTCTTCAGTTTACTTTCTTCATTTGTCCAGAAAAGTGCTTCATAGAATGCCAGTTTTCCTTTATTACACCTCTAATAGATGTAATTTTTAAAAATTATTTTACGCCCACATTGGAGCACTTTTAATCAATCCATATACGTTTAAGCAGGAGCGAAGCATCAGGGGAGACAGGGTAGACAGCGTGTACCATTAAAATTTTGTGAACAAGAAATTGTCTAATAAATTCAATTATCTTTATAGAGCATTCATTATTTCCAAATACATGACATTACTGTATTCCCCGCTTTACTTATTTTCGACTCACTTCGGCAATGCTGGGGCTCGCGTCAGTTACACAAAGCACGTAGACAAAAGTAGACGCTGTCCATTCTGTGTATTTTCCCTTTGATTTTCAAAGCTTTCAGATAGAGCAACACTAACACTATCTGTAGGTGCTATAGTGAGATTTCTCCGCCCACTAGACAGACCTATCAGCTCTCATTTTAGGGTGAGCAGATTTTCAGAGACAAAAAGCAGGACCTGATCATAAATATGTTCTAGCAGCGAATTTGATCGCCGGTTTTTCACGTTCCTTTTAAGCGATACCAAGCATAAAAAGCATACAACAAATCGTACATTACTCACTAGAGCATGATAAAATTTTAAAACACTCCAATTTTTAGATGCTCTGAAAAAGGAAGTAATGTGTTCCAACAGCAAAAATTACCAAATTTTATTAACCTACTAACCTATTATGCTATTACATTTGTTTGCATTACAACACACAGTGTTACATTAACATGTAGCAGGCAAGCTTAACACAAATTCTACAATATCACCGGTATTCCTGAAGCCAATATTCCTATCTTCAAAATTAGTGAATATTTCCACCCACCTCAAATGAGTTGGTGTACGAGCCAAATTCCATTCCTTTACTTTAGTAACTGTGACATGTTCCCTGACATTAACAATCTCATCAAAAAGCATTTTATCACATATGTCTTTCCCAGTGTACTTAAGAACAAAATCTAATGACCTTTGTACATCACTCCATTCGAACACAGAATTATGATCTGCCCAAATTAACACACTGAGTTCTGAAAAATGAAAAGTCCACTGGTCTAAGTATTCCAAGCAAGTGGAGTAAAATGTTTCAACATTTTACTTGAAATGTGAAACATTAACTAAGCCATCGTTTTCAAGGTTCTTTAGTTCACATTGAACAACTGAGGGTACAAACACACAGTCTAGAAATTTGAGAGCTTTTTCCTAAGATCATCAAGTACTTCATGTAACCGTAATCGGGTTAATTACGCCTACACATAATAATAATTGTTCCGAGGTATCTGTGGAACGGCAGAGGTGAAAGAAGGTGCGGGGGTGAACAGGTCCCAAAATACGAAATTAAAGTTAAGATAAAATTTAACAAGGTTATATTTTCTTTTAAAGATTAAGAAATAACAAATAGAACACGTACTCAGTAGCCGAATCACAATTCGAAAATGTACAATTACAATGATTACAGGATTTGGGCTCCAAGAGCCAGATACCCAATTCTTGAGCTATAAGCCCAACTTTACAATAAACAGAATTCAACGAAGGGGCAGAAGACCCCAATCATGCCCAGGAGCACTTGCTCCCAATTACACAGTAAAGCCTCCTTGAGGCGCGCAGAAAACAAAATTTTAGAAAGAGCAACCCGCTCTTAAGTTCCAGCCTAGCAAAGGCCACACCAAACTCCACTTTCAAGTTGTCCTCCCAGGACATGAAAACAGGGGTAAAATACCCAACCTACTGAGGCCTATTAAGTAAAGAAACAGGTTAATTACCTGGCCTCTAAAATACCAACTTGAGAGGAGGCGAAGCTGCACTCCTAATACATTTGTTTAAAACCTACTTGGCACTAAGCCGTTAATGCAAGGGCTAATCCCATACTAAAGAGGTGACTTATATGAGAAGACAATTTACATTACACTAGAATGGAAGAAACGGTTGAGAAAATAAGTTCACCTCAAAGCAATATGAGTGGGAGCTCGAGAGGGTTAAGCACTCTCTATCCCAATTTATAGTTTAAACAGATAGAGTTGATACCGAGTGTCTTTACATTTTAAGGGAAAGTTACATGGTAAAAGGCTTCGGACCTGCCCCAAGAGTTAAACTGCTGAGCTAGCAAGAAAAGAAGTTATTAAACGGCCATTACCTTGTGGATGAACTGCTACCTGAAGAAAGAGGCGCTTCCCGCCCCCTGCTACGTACTTTACACACTGAAAGATGTTACTGAAGTGGCGCGGAGACCCGAAAATCAGCAATTTATATACTCTCGCAGAAAGTTCAAGGCGTTTCAGGAATGAGAACACCCTCCCACAAGAATTTTATTGGCTAGGCTTAAGCAACATATCCAAGTTGAAGAAGATACACCTGATTGGTCATAAATTAATTAAAGAAATTCGGGATTGGCTAAATTCAAACCTGGCGGAAGGAAGGGGTTAATATTGCCAACATAAACCAATCAAAATCAAAAAATCAAAATCTCTTTATTTGCAAATGAGGTGTCTACCTCGGTGGCAAATGGTCCACTAAAATACATTATTGTCAAGCACTAAATTTTAAATTAACAAGAGACAAAGAAAATTTTCCTAGAATACAATATTATACAATTTACGCTAATAATTTGTTCTATTAAATACATACATGATCCTTAATAAATTTATATTGTTTACAAAATTCTACTTATAATATCTTACAAACATAGTCAACTCATATACAGTATGTGAAATTACTTCTAATAATAATATACAACTGGTATAAGATTAAAATTAACATTGAATTTATTTACATATTTATATTTTACCCATTTTGGAACATAAGTAGCATAACGACCTGCTGCGTCTTAACCAGAGCCCCCTTTGCTACCACTTTTCAGAGTTCCTGACGGGCCCTCACAGCTACCGTAGTGGTCCCAGGGCCCTCGAAGTCCCCAATGTACTTCACCCCTACAGGCAGTCCCCTACTTGGGCTGTCCAAACTCCATAGACCAGGGGATGGAATTAATTTAATCACACACATTTTTTATTTACAATATCCTGCACTGGTCGAATGCCCTCTAACATTTCATTTATTTTCTCTGTTGCTGTTTATTCTCTTCTTGAATATCTGTACAGATTTTGGAAAAGGATCAAACACTACCCCTGGTAAACTGTTCCACTCCTTTACGCCCTTCCCAATGAATGAAAATTTACCCCAATCGCTTCTGCTAAAATTCCTTCTAATTTTGTACTTGTGGTCAGTTCTACCAATATAATTATTTTCCAACTGAAGCCTCTCACGGATATCTCTCCATGCTTCTTCTCCTGTATAGGCTCTATATAATCCTATAAGTCTAGTTTTCTCCCTTCTCTTACTTAAAAGTTCCCAACCAAGTTCCTTTAACATTTCTGATACACTACTCTTTCTCCTGAAATCCCCTGTTACAAACCTTGCTGCTTTCCTCTGCACACCATCTAGTTCTTTTATTAGGTATTCTTGGCGAGGATCCCAAACACTGTTTGCATATTCCAATAATGGACGAACCATACTTAAGTAACTTTTTTCTTTTAATTCTTTGTTGCATCCTTTAAGTAGCCTCATTATGACATGTAACGATCTGTATGCTTTCCCAACAATGTCATCAACATGACCCTTCCAGTGCAAATTACTTTCAAATCACACACCTAAGTATTTGCACTTGCCATCTTTAGGGATAACTACCTCATCCAAAGTATATTCAAATTCAGTTTTAAAGCTCCTGTTTGTAAATGTTGTAACAGTTGATTTGCCTCCATTAACCTTCATATTATTTTCTTCAACCCATTCTTGGATACTCTCAATGTCCCTTTGTAATTCTGAGCAATCCTCAATGTTATTTATTTCCCTATAAACAATTATGTCATCTGCATACAATCTTATTTTCGAAGTTATATTGTTCCCTAAATCATTTGCGTATATTAAGAAAAGTAACGGACCGATTATACTACCCTGTGCAATTCCCTTCCAAACTTTCTCTTCCTGTGATATATAATTTCCTACTTTGACTTTCTGAACCCTTGAATTTAGAAATGTTCTTATCCAACGTATAACCCTTACGTCCAGTTCTATTCCCTCCAATTTCTTTAATAATATTCCATGTTCCACTCTATCAAAGGCTTTGGAAAGATCTATGGCTATGCAATCTAACTGGCCTCCTGAATCCAACTGATCTGATATGTCCTGCTGAAATCCCACCAGTTGTGCCTCACACGAAAATTTCTTTATAAATCCATACTGGCTCCTCATGAACCAATTTTTATCATCACATATCCCTCTGATGTACTTTGCTATTAAACTCTCCAGTATTTTACAAACTATACTGGTCAGGCTGATTGGTCTGTAGTTCTCTGGTTTCCTTTTATCACCCTTTCCTTTATAAATTGGTATTATTATAGATTCCTTCCATTCCTTTGGTATTACACTATTATTTATGACATAGTCAAAGAGAAATTTTAAATACGGCACTATATACCACCCCAACGTCTTTAATACCTCCCCAGTAATTTGATCACTTCCTGCTGCTTTTCCTTGCTGAAGCAGTTGGATTTCTCTGAAAATATCTTCATTTGTGAATGAGGAGCTTCTTGTTTCCCTATGTGTCTCTCCCTCTCTATCTTCTGTTATGGTTTCCAAGTCCTGACAATCTTCTACTGAATCTCTGAATTCCCTACTGAAGAGGTTTGCATTCTCAGTATCTGTTAAATAGTGTTCACCCCCTTCTCCCACCATTGTAGGAATTTGGATTCCTTTTCCTTTTTGATTCCTAATATATGTATACAGCTTTTTCCATTTCCCTTTGTGGTCATTACCCTCTTGAAGAATGCCATTCATATAATTCTCTTTTGCTTCCTTTTTCACTCTATTCAGTTCCCTCATTAGCTGTTTTCTAGTTTCTCTATTCTCCCTACCCTCTTTGATTTTCCTGTTTACTATTCTACATTTTCTTTTTAATTTTCTTATTTCCCTTGTATAATAAACAGGGTCTGAGGTCATTTTACCCTTCTTAACAGGTACAAATCTCTTCTCTCCTTCCCAAATGATTCCTTTAAATTTAGCCTAGTAAACATTTGCCTGCCAAGACCTAAAGTATCTACTACATAGACATTTCTAAAACTCTTACATAATCTCTTGATTTTTATATTTACATCATGTACAGCTTTGTTCACACATGAGTCCTCTAAAAGGTCATACCTAGGTGGCACATTAACTACAATTACTTTTGAGTCAGGTAGTTTGGAAATCTTACCTCTGAGAGTTGTAATTAGTTCCTCACCTTCATTTGCAGCAAAGTCATTTGTACCACTCACAATTACCACATAATTGTCCTTCTCTAACACAGGATCACAACTTGAAAGGACGTCTTCAGTTTTGGCACCTGGTTTTATTAGTCCTAAAACCTCAGTTTCTGGATTCTGCAGCTCATCCTTGATGCCTTCTGCCATACCCCGCCCTTGACTGTCTGCGTAGAGATGAATCTTTGGAGATCTTGACTTTCGGTTGGTTTTCTTCTTCTGTAGGTTACCTCCACTGGATTTAAAATTATTTGGAAAACTTGCTATGTCTTCTTCTGGAAATTGCTGAAGTAACTGAAATCTATTTTGGCACTGCAAAGAGTTTTTTCCCGGTTTTAAGTTGTACGTAGTTTCTCCCAAATGTTTTTTAACATTAGGCCTAAAATGGCTACGCGTCACTTCCGTCCACGGCGATCTTTCTTCTCCAATGTCTTCTTTATCTTCCAGTTTCTTTATTCTGTCCTTTAAGCTTTCATTTTCATGTTTCAGAGCGCATAAATCTTCTTGTAGCACTCCTAAAATCTTAATTATAGTTTCATATGTCTCTCTTTCTTGTTGTTCTGCCTCACTATCGGTTTGTTTACACTCGGGACACAGCCACTCACTTTCTTCAATATCAGTCCTATTTACAATATTTGCAAAACGAAAATGGTACCATTCATCACACTTACGACATAGAATCCCATTTTTAACTACTCTTCTGCATTTGCCACATTTTTCACTGCATCTTACACCATTATCTACTACGGATATCACAGACTCACACACAGTAGTCGCCATCTTCCTCTGTTTATTTGATCCAATAACTGAAAGAAATTTAACAAAGAACAAACTAATGAACACAAAATTTCTTCAAAAACATAGTTCTTTCACTTCGCACTAGGGTGCATAATTGTATTTCTTCAGTAGTGCCATCTGGAAGAGAATGTCCACACTTCTTACTACAGGTAAAACAAAAATACATCGAAAACGACCCATTTCAGAAACTTCAAAATTTACAAGTAGTGACATCTTCTGAGAAACTAGAAAATTAACACAGTAGATAAAGTTCAGACTTCCTCCAGTAGAGGAGTTTCAACTGGCGCAAAGTTCGAATTAGCGGCGTGGGGGTGTACCACCCGGTACAATAATAATAAAAAAATTAATGCAAAAATAATAAAGTAATAAAATATGAATAAAGGAATACCGGTAGTAAAATATATAGATAATAATATCAATAAGGAAATAGTAAAATGATGCAGTGGCAGTGAATTCACATCAGAACGTGAAAACGTGACGAGTATCCTTCGATACGCAATATTAAATCAAATACAAGGGAACACTTACAGGCCTAAACTGACAACTAAGAGAGGAGAATGGAAGGTGCTTGGAAGCCCTATGAGATTCATGGGAACATATAACGTTATGGGGGAGAAAAGGCTTACAATAATACACCCTCTAGCACAACTATATTAAAAATAACAAACGAAAAATTACAAGAAACAAAGTTAAATCACAAAGCAGCTGATACTTAACGCTTTTGACAAACTGATAACAATTACGAATCCAAAAGCACAAATGAATGGATTGTTGATTAAAAAAACAGGTGAGAGACTTAAAATTACCATCATCGGGAATCTAGGGTAACCCGGACACGTTAAATTTAAAACTTTAAAACTGACATTAAGCAAGAAAATACCACAGTAATTAACTTAAATAAAACGAAACCAGAAAACATTGAGAATAACATTGAAACAACACTACCCAAATTAAACTGGGGTTCCTGAGGGGAGACCTCGAGCACACGCGCTCGCTAGGGCGGTCGGATGTAAATGACGCCGAGCAAACGCATGACATTTCCGAAGCCGGCAGAAAGTCCGGAAATGGCCCGATCACAATCGACCACTGGGAAACAATTTCCACTAGATTCCCTATATTTTCGCCAATAGGAAATCTCGTTATTCTAGCGAATGAAATTGCATGACCAAATATGGTCATATTAAGATAGCGAGCAACTTCTCAAGATTTCATTCATTCATTTATTTCAATTAATTCCAACGAGCCTGCAGGCTCATACATAGGAATTGTACAGGATATTACATACTGGCGGGCATTACACATCAAAATATTGTTTGTGTATATAAGATTATTAGTAAGTGGTTGAGCATATAAACACATACAATATATAAAATATATACAATATATACATCATCAAAATGAGGATTACAGAGAATTATTTCTGACTGCACTTACATTTACATAACAAGAAAGTTGTAAAGGTATAAGAATAGATTACAGAGTATTTTCATTTACACAACATAAGAGTTGCAGAAGTACAAGAATAGATTTCAGACTATTTACAATTACATAACATAAAAGTTGCAGATATACAAGAATTGATTACAGAATTTTTACAGTACATGTACATAACACAGAGTTGCAGAGGTACAAGGACAGATTACAGAGTACAGTATTTACATTTATATAACATAAAAGTTGCAGAGGTACAAGAATAGTTCTGGACAGTTTGCAAGATTGTTTGGGAGAATGACTTAAATGACAACTGATATTTTGATTTAAAGAGCACTGTACCTTTCCCAAAAATAATGCTTGACTCTTTGCTTGAATTTTGCCAAAGTTGGTGCTGTTTTTACCTCCACAGGGATGTTATTAAATAACTGGATCGCAGAGAACTTGAAGCTATTTATACCATATTTATAAGAGCGAGCATTGTATAAAACAAAGTCATTTGCGTGCCTAGTACTATATGGATGGTTGTCAGAATTCAGAGTATATGCAGTGTTGTGGTGTATAAATTTATGTTTTATTTTATACATGAGTACAGCTGTACTGAATTCTGTACTCATGCTTAGGGTTGGTATTTTAGCACTTAGGTATAGATATTTTATTGGCGTTAGATAGGTAAGATGAAGTATATTTCTAACAGCTCTATTTTGTACTACCATTAGCTCATTCAAGTCAGACTTCTTACAGTGCATCCAGATTACATGCAAATATTGTAGGTGACTATGAATTAAAGAGTAGTAGATCTGTTTTAGAAGATGTTGTGGGATAAGATAACTAAGTTTCTTTAAAATTCCTGCAACAGGTGTGATCTTTTTAGTAATGTATTCAACATGGTCTGTCCAGTTCAAGTTCCTATCAATCGCTAACCCAAGATATGTAACAGTACTAACTAGTTTTATTTCAGTATTCTGCATATATATTTTACTGTGTGGGATTTCATTCTGACCTTGTTTTGTCATTATCATATAATTAGTCTTTTGCACATTAATTGTTAATTTATTTCCTTGATACCACAAACACAGAGTATTGAGGTCATCCTGCATATCATTAACAATGGAGTCTGTATTGCAACCAGTTTGTGTCATCGGCATATAGTGTGATACGTCCTTTCAAACGGCAAGTTGCAATGTAGTTGATGTAGACTAGAACGAGTAACGGCCCTAATACCGACCCCTGTGGAACGCAATGGGTTACCCTAATCGCTGAGCTCCTACAGTTATTCAGCACTACATACTGTTTTCTATCAGACAGATAATTATCAAACCACTTCAAAGCAACACCACGAACTCCTGCTCTCTCTAATTTAGCTAACAATCTTTCATGGTCCACTGTATCAAAGGCCTTCTTTAGATCTATAAACAACCCACCAGCAAAATTATTAGAATCTATTGACTCCTGCAGCAGATTTATGAGATCTACGGTTGCTATTTCAGTGTTAGAATTCTCACGAAAGCCATATTGTGCATTGTAAAAGAAATTATTTTTGTTTTAAAAAGTGAGAAGTCTCTTTTTAACAATAGTTTCTAATATTTTGGAGATTATGGAGTGAATGCAGATAGGCATATAGTTACTAGGATTCCTCCCATCCCCACCCTTGAAGACAGGAACTACTTTAGCTACTTTTAGCTCACTAGGTAATGTACCAGATGCCAAGGATTCGTTAATGATCTCTGTTAACATCCCACTTAAAGAATCCTGGAATTCTTTTAGAAAGTTGGCAGTTATACCATCCTGCGCACAGCTACTCTTGTTTTTTAGATTTGATATCGTAGATCTTACTTCTGTTTCATCAGTTGGATGTAGGTAAAATGAGTTCAAGTAACTAGGAACCCCAAGTGTTTCAGTGCTCTCGGGGGGATTGCTGAAGCCAGGGTTTTAGCAATATTTGAAAAATATAAACTTAATGATTCACAATTTCCTGACTGTCTGTAATTATCTCGTTATCTATTTCTAGAGATGTACAATTATTGCCTTTTGTTGTTTTTCTGTTATGTATGATATCATTGATTATTTTCATCGTTTCCTTTGGGTTCTTGTTATGAATTCTAAATTTTTCAGAGTAATATTTGTTTTTAAGCTCCTTTTTAGAATTGTTACATTATTTCTACACCTGCGATATTCCTGATTGAGATTGATGTTATTCTTTAGGGTTGGATTTTTAAGTTTTGCATGTAAAATGGCACGTCACTTAATAAGGCTGAGAAGTTCAGAAGATATCCATGGCAAGCTACCAGTTCCTTGTGTTCGATGACTTTGTGCTTTCTGTCTTTTTGTACTAAGCGGTAGTTGGTCAATAAAGGAATTATATATTATGTCAATCCTATTAGTAGTGTTGTTTATGACTTTCGTGTTATGTTCAGTGATATTACTACTTTCAGGTCTATCATCTTTTCGGTCTACATTAGTTGCTTTCAGCCTTTTCAGTTCAAGCAATTGTGATGGAGATTTAGAATTTGGCAAAATAATATCAAATATTAGTATATTATGGTCACATTTGATAAATAATAATATATTCCAGAATTATTTATAGACACATGATCTATTAAAGTGATTGTGGTACAGTGGCGGTTTCTGGTATAGCGCAATGGAGCAATGCACCTCCAGTTTATATCAAATTGTACTCAGCTACTTAATTTTCACGATTCCCTTGTCATTCTTAAAGCTCGTGCTAAGCCCATCTGTCCGTAATATACTCGTACTGGCTTTTAATTCATGTGAGCTGCGCATAGTCTGTGGCTGGAGACTCGTCTGGAATGAACCCCCATACAAGGCGGCATCTCCGTCCGTACTTAGGCGAAGGGACCAGTGAGGTGCGGGGGGAAGTCTGTCAGCATTAAGGCAAGACCTGGATATCACAGAAAAGAATATCCGTGGTGTAGGCATGCGCAGTATGCCACTCTCTCTCAAGTCTGTCGCAAGTCGTGTTGTTGGGGTAAGAAAACTGTAATAGTATGTGCCTGCCATCTGTTGCCCTTACAGGAATTTAACCAGGCAGCAGAGAATAGTGCACATAATTAGCGCTAGTGTTGAACAGCATCATTACTACCAAAAGTCATATTAAATTGCCAAATTCCAATTGATACCTTGTCCCAAATATATCAATACTTACTAAACATCTATTCATTTGCCTTCTTTGGAATAATTACTGTTTTGGAGAGAAACATAGCTTAAAAATCATTGAGGGAAAGAGTAGCGGGAAGATAATACCAATGAAAACGCTAATTGACCAGCTCACACTAGTTCTTAAAATTAAGTTACCAACATTGTGAAAAGTGCGAACATTCATTCCTATAGTTTCCTCGTGTTTTTCAAGTGTGAAACTAGTGTTTGTAAACGTTTGTACTTAGCAATTATCATAATTCGTAACATTATTGTACGCTGTGCAAGCGTGTGGGTGTTTTTCTGCACCGTTGTGCCCTTCTGAAACTTAATTTTTAGGATATAAAGAAGTTACAATCTTTAGTCCGTGTGCGTGTGTGTGTTTTTGTGCGTTGTAGTTACGTCCACAATCTTTGTGCCCCGGAAAGGTAAGGAGCTACATAATGAGTTTGAACAGTGTCCAGATACTTAAGAAGACAAACTTTTTTTGTCTCTCTCTTGAGCGAAAACTTGAGATTAAGAATGCCGGGCGCCCAATGCCTGATCTTGTTATAACGAGGCAGACTAAAAGTAAAAGTAAAGAAATCGTGCGTAAATTCAGAATGGATATATACAAAAGAACCGAGTGGATCTGTGGGTGCGAAGTTACTAACAGGTTGTTTTGTTTTCCGTGTTTATGCTTCGTTAGTGATGAAAGCGAAGGGACTTGGACCAAAGTCGGAGTGGTAGATTTAGGACATTTGTCCCAAAAAATAAAGAAACACGAAAGTTCTAAATCTCATATGCTTGCCCAGTTAGAATTCGATCTTCTGGGAAAACACGATATCCGGCAGCAACTTGATTGTGCTTACAGGCAGTCTGTCGAAAGACACAACGATCAAGTACCGAAAAATCGTTATGTGCTGTCAAAAATTATCGACTGTGTAAAGTTCTGTGGCGCGTTTGAGTTGGCATTGCCGGGCATGACGAAACAAGTGAATCGTCGAATCCTGGCATATTCCGAGGCCTCGTTAATTTTAGTTCTGAAATTGACGTTGCATTAAAGGACCATCTGTCCAAAGCTACTGTTTTCAAAGGCACCTCGAAAGACATTCAGAATGAACTGCTTTCGTGCATGTTTGAAATCTGTCGCGAGAAAATAAAGAAAGAAATCACAACTGCGCCCTTCATTTCGGTAATCGCAGACGAGACCACCGATATATCTACTACAGCACAATTAGTTATTGTACTGCGCTACGTTCTTCCCAACGGTAAGCCAGTTGAAAGATTTTGGGGTTTCCTCTCACCCGCTAGTCATGATGCTAAGACAATAGCAGAGTGTTTAAAATCTTCTTTGAGCGATGTTGTTGATAGCCCAGATAAGTTAATTTCACAAAGTTACGATGGGGCGAATGTAATGAGTGGTCGCCATTCAGGAGTGCAAGCTCTCATCAGGGAAGATTTTAAGCATGCACATTATGTTCACTGTTACGCCCATTCTTTGAACTTAGTCATGGCACAAGCGACAAGCCAGAATACGGATGTCCGTATATTTTTTGCAGATTTAAGTGAAATCCCCAGCTTCTTTAATAACTCCCCGCAGCGATCAGGTGTATTGACCGAAGTAGTTGGTAGAAGAGTACCTCATGGTTCAAACACAAGGTGGAATTTTAAATCAAGGACCGTTGAAGTAGTTTACGAGAACAGAGATGCCCTCATCGAATGCCTGGATCAACTGGAAACTACCTCTCGACAGCCTAACACCATATCGCAAGCAAGAGGTTTGCGTTTAAAATTGGAGCACCCGTTATTTCAGTTCTGGTTGGCTGTTTTCCATCAGATAATGCCTCATGTGGACATTTTATACAGTCAGCTACAAAAGCGAAATTCAGATCCGTTGGAAGTCAAAGGCGCACTTTCAGGTTTCGAGGCTGCTATAAAAATGGTTCGGGAAAATAAAATTGACCACATCGCTGACGAACATGATATACTGCCCCCGCCAGTGAAGGTATCACGAGGGCCGCTGTGTACCTCGAAACGAGTTGCGGCAAAAGAAGTTTGTGACACAGTCATTCTTCAAGCAAAGGAACGGTTTCAATTCACAAACCACCTTCTTGCAGCAAACTTGTTTCAAGCTGAAAATTTCGGCAGCTTTGAGAAGGAGTTTCCCCACTCACTTCAGTACAAAGCGTGTGAGGCCTACCCATTTCTCGACAAACCGAAACTGAGAACCGAACTTGAAATATTATACATGAGAAATGATTTTCGAATTTTTTCTGGGGCTACGACTTTGTTGCAGTTTCTTTTAGAAAATAAGTTGCACAGTGTCTTTGGTGAAAGCATAAAACTTTTAAATATAGTTATTACTATTCCCATGACGACATCTGAAGCAGAAAGGTGCTTCTCAACCCTGAAAAGAATAAAGACTTTCTTGCGCAGCACAATGACCGAGGATAGACTTAATGCTCTTGCTATGCTGTCAATTGAAAAGGACTTGGTTCGAGACTCTGTGGACTTCAACGAAGCAGTTATAGATAAATTTGCATCCCTCAAGGAGCGCAGGATGGATTTTTTGTATAAGCTGTCTACATAGGGTAAGTCGATTGTGAAACATTTCTAATTTTGCATGTGGTAAATATCGGCATGTATTGTCTGCTTCTCTCGTATTCGATCACATTTTCAAAACTTCTATCATCTTATTTTGGGAGGTTACGGCCCACGACGGGAGAGGTGGAGGGGGGGGGGTGCAATTTTTTTCTTCTGTTGAACCCCCAGTGACGAAAGTCACGCGCCGCCACTGTTGTGGTATCACATATTCGTGTTGGATATACATTATTGCATTGCTTGAAATCATAGCAAGAAAGCAGGTTCATGTATTTTCTTTTTAGTTGGTCACTAGTTAGGATATCAATATTCGTGTCACCCAAAAATAGGCACAAATTGTTAGTTGTTTTACTTAGAAAATTTTCGAGGGATGCTAGAAATGGTGTGGCATTATTCCTATTTGGGTTATATCCTGCAATTAAATCAATACTTTTATATTTACTACTACTAAATTTATCCGTATAAATTTCAACCATTATCAAGCTATGATCAAGTTCACAATTCATTTTCACATTTACTTCCCAAAAGTGCGAAATGTAAATACCTAAGCCCCCTCCAGCTTTGCCGTCTCTGTGTGAAAAGATGCTTCTATAAGAAGGTTATATTATAGTATTTCGCCTCCTCACTTTTTACCCAGGTTTCTGTCACAACCAATATATCTACCTGACCTATAATGTGCAACAGAATTTCTATTTCCTCAAGTTTGTTTCGGATACTCCTGCTGTTTAGGTACAAGCACCTAACCGCACTGTAAGATTTTGACGGACCAGTAGAGCTGTTTCCGTCCAGGTGAGAAGCAACTGTATATGAACTGATGTTCTGTAAAACAAAATTATTTATGGAATCGTATTGAATTTCATAACAGCCTAATGGAAAAGTGGAATATCTGTTGTAACACTTAGGTACTGCCATTAACGAGTGTTGGTATATCTTGGCTGTGCCGTTACACTTGTGTCTTCGCTCTGCAACTTTCTAATATTATCAATGCTCGTAATTCGCACTGATCGATGGTTTTCAGTCCTTCTCACATAGATTTTGCAGTCCCTTGTCCAAATATATTTATATCCATATTGCCGTAGATCCCTGGCCATCTTGTATAGATATTTATTCCCTGATGTAAGATGTTAATTGATATATATAGCTCGGTTAGCTGCTTGGATACCTAAATCTTTTGAGCTTAGTGTTGATTTATTCTTTCTTGCTGCGAGCAGCTGATCCTTTTTCAGCCGGCTACAAAATTTTACAAGGAGAGGAGGAGGGAGTTCCTGCTTCTTTTGGGGTAGACGATGGCACGCATCAATATCACTGTCGGTCACTTCGACACCGAGCGCATTGCCAAGTGCTTTCTCAACTGCGACTGAATTCTCGTCACCAAGGTGAGGCAGTCCGTGAATTTCTACGTTGTTCCTCCGGACGTACTGTTGGAGGTCTTGATTTTCCTCTCTAAGCTTCGAGACTTCTTCATCTGCTCTTGTCTTTTCCCTTTCAAGGACAGCAACCTTAGACTTCAATGCCGCTTCTTCTGCCATAGCGTTTTTAAAGTCATCAGTTATTGTGTGCAGCTGACGCTTAATATCGTCGAAACTCTCAGCACAGAAGGTTACCGACTTTCTAATTTCCGCTTGTTCACCTTCGATTCCTTCTAGTTTACATAGACTTTTGGGGATGTCCCTAACTACAGATTCCATATCCCCAAGCTTATTGTTGAGAAAAGTGCTTATAATGTAACGTTAACACAATTTAACACAAATGCTCCAATTTATTTACATAAAACAAGTTTACAATTCACTGCACTGACCAAGAGATACATTGTACGCCATGATCTACACCACAACCAAAGATTACACAAACAAGATAAACAGTGTTGTGTCACTTGTAATGTTCATAGATATGCCAGTAAGATATGACACGGCAGTCCATGGAATAAATGTGGTTCCGTAACATCCTCCCACCTTGCAATTGTTATTTTCAATTGCAAAATACTCCGTACCACAACTGAAACAAAAACACATAACACAATAAATAAATGAACACAAAAGCAAGGTCACATCAAGAGTATTCACAAATCAAGTCTTGATGGCACTTTAATTCTCCGCCCCCCTTTTGACAATTTGAATTCTTCATGTGGAGTCTTTGTCTCAGGCGAAGTGATAGTCACAGTTTCAGGCTGCTTCCACTCCTCTGGAGTTGTGTGCACCTCCAATGGATAGAGACGCTGGAGTGGTCTGATCAGCTCTCCCTCAGATGTCTTCAGTTTGGCTACTCTTGCTACCTCATCCTTCCCTGGATACACTTCCACGACGACCGCGAGGGGCCAGTTGATACATTTTGTGGAATCTGCTCCTATCAATACCACATCTCCCACCTTGATGCTGTTGGTCTTCCTCTGGCCGTGGTGAACTAGGAGCGCCAAGTATTCATTCCTGAATCTTTGTCGTAGGTCCTCACGTAGTTTCTGGAGGTACCTACATCGTTTAACATAGTCAACCTTGTCAACTGCATCCAAATCTGGAGTCTCATTTGTAGCAATACCCTGCAGAAATGTTGCTGGTGTCAAAGGCTTTAGTTCAGACGAATGGTCCGCAATGTATGTAAGTGGTCTAGAGTTGATCGTCGCCTCGCAATCACACAACACAGTATATAACTCTTCATAGTACACAGAGGCTCGTCCCAAGATTCGACGCAGTAGTTCTTTCACTGTTCTGATTAGTCTCTCCCACCATCCTCCCCACCAGGCTGCTGTAGGTGGGATAAATTTCCAAGTAATCTTTCTCACAGCCGAGTGGGTGACAATCTCATCCCAATCCAACGCTTTCAGGGCATTATTAAGTCCTATGAAATTGGTCCCGTTGTCTGAGTACAGCACAGAAATTCTTCCACGCCGGGCAATGAATCTTCTTAACGCCAGAATGAAAGCATCAGTTGTCAAAGACTGCACCAGCTCTAGATGTATCGCACGATACACCGCACAAGTAAATAATACAACCCACGCCTTTTCTCCAGACTTTAGGTACAGCGGTCCAGCATAATCCACTCCCGTGCTTTCAAAATGTCATCTGGTAGTGCTGATTCTACAAGCGGGTAGAGCATTGCCGCATATTTATCGCTAGTAACCCCTAGTGACTCTAGTGCCCTTAACTGGGTCTCCAGTTTATCAAAAAGACTCCGTAGACTTATATCATTTAGCATGCTACTCTTTTGAAGTACTAATTGCAAGAGTTCACGAACGTAAATCTCAATCAGAAGTTCATCTCTTGCAAACCTCGATTTTAATTGCTCTATAGCTTTCTGATAATTTGAAGCTGAGGGTGGGAAACTTTCCACGAGTTCTCTAGCTGACGTCCCGGGTACAGTAGCCTGGCAAAGGTATTGGAATTTATCCTCTTCCTCGATTTCATCATCCTCATGTATCTTTCTGAACTGCCCCCAGAAGGCTATCCAGTTGCGCACATCTCCATCGAACTGTTTAAGTTCTAATTTCGGCAATCTCAAATTTCTTTTACTCCTGGATTTACTAGAACTAGTACTAGCAATACTATTTGCCCCATTGTCACTGAGTGTGTCATCATGCAAAAAATTCTCATACCTGGTCTTTAAGGTTAACCACCTTTCGCGGTATCCCTCCATGATTTCGTATTCGGCAGCGATCTCTTCTTCTTCTTCGTGCTCTCCGGCGTACCAAACATCACGAATTTTTTCATCGAGCGCGAATAATCGTTCAGCTTTGTCCTCGAAGATCTTGAATCCTGCGGAGACCTCTTCTCTTGTGGGTTGTTCTGCATTTAACTTCTGTTCAAAGTCATTGCCAGCACGTGTAAACAATCGGCGCAATTGTGTTCGTTCACTTTTCAATTTCATAATTTCTGCCATATTTACGCGGAAACTAGTCCTGTCACGGTCGCCAGATGTTGAGAAAAGTGCTTATAATGTAACGTTAACACAATTTAACACAAATGCTCCAATTTATTTACATAAAACAAGTTTACAATTCACTGCACTGACCAAGAGATACATTGTACGCCATGATCTACACCACAACCAAAGATTACACAAACAAGATAAACAGTGTTGTGTCACTTGTAATGTTCATAGATATGCCAGTAAGATATGACACGGCAGTCCATGGAATAAATGTGGTTCCGTAACACTTATGGTCACTCGGCCCTGCGGCCAGATCTCCATTCACACTATCGCACTGGCCGCAGTCCCACTTCTTTGATTTGTCCTCAGTTAGTGTCTTGAATTCCCGTTTATTTAATTTAACACACACTCTGTGATGTTTTCTAGGACACTTACCGTCACAGATGATGTAGTCGTCCTCGGCAGTAATTGATTTTATGCACGAACCACACACAGCTATAGGTCCCGCAAGAAGAGCTTGCCAAAACTCAAACGTGCGCAGAGACCGATATCTGTTGGCGAAGTTTAAGCTCGTTGCGGGGCTCCTGTGTGTCGCCCGAATGCTGATTGCCGGGCTCATTGTTACTCAACCGCTCACTGAGAGGCACAGTGTACAGCTCTTCATCAAGCGTGTGTTGAAAAGAAGCAAGAAGCGTGTGCGTGTATTATTAATATTTTATTTATATTTCGTAGCTGAAAGTGAATTTGTTGTAGTACGATATTCAGTGTACGTAGCGATGCCCCCGCTTCGTTCTAAATTAGAGAGTGCTAAAACTTTACACAGTCAAACTAGAGAAGTTATTTACAATGTGTATAAATTCATGAAAAACGAAACACACCCCACTGGAAACTGATGTGCTATTCAAAAGAAAGTGGCCGAAGCAATGGGTGTGTCGGAAAGGTCCGTGCGGAATGTAATACGAGACGCAAAGAAGATCGAAAGGGGTGAAGTGGATTCATTTTCAACGCCTGGAAAGAGAAGACCGAAGTCTGTCAAGAAGTGTGCATTAGACGATTTTGAGATATGCGCGGTCAAGCGCACGATTCACAATTTTCACAATACCGAAGGCGAGAGACCAACGCTTGAAAAGATCCTTAAGAAACTGGTTAAGGATATACAGTTTAAAGGTTGCGTAAGAACACTAAGCAAGATAGTTCGAGGCCTAGGTTTTCGATGGAGGAAGACAGAAAACATTCGTAGAATACTTATGGGGAAGCCGGACAGAAGGCTCCTACGTGTGCAAGACATACAAAGCATAAAGCGGTACCGACAAGAGGGTAGGCCTATTGTTTACATTGATGAGACATATTTGCATTGTTATTATTGTTATTTCATTCAATGTTTCTGATTCTGCATATCCAACAATATCATCATTCTATAGTGTAATGTGTCCTGGCTCTGAGTACATACATGCGCTGAGATTTCACTCGAACGCTGGTCACAGTTTAGCTGGCCATACCGCCAGCGCAGACGGTTCATTAAGAACTGCTGGCAGTAAGGCGATTTAGCGAAGTGAGGGGGCGTGCAGTGCTTCTACCGAGCCCACCCGAACACTGCCGATGTTCTGCGCAGCTTTCTTTGGCAAGCTCTTCTTGCGGGACCTATAGTTGCTTATTGCCCGCCATCTTGGTTATTGCGACACCTATTTCAACACCCATAACCGCACATGCAGTATGGGAAGTTTTCCAACTAAAGCACTTTTACATTTTCATCAGATTACAATTTTGACATATATAATTACAAAAAATAATTTTCAAATAATTCTTCAAGAATTTCTTCAAGTTAAAACGTCCCAAGTGTCTGTTTACATGTGTGCTGACATTAATTTAAATTACCAATTACAGAAAATTTACATACAAAAAATCACTTCACCACAATTCTCGTATCTTGCAATGTTCATTTACAGTTCAATATATCTTGAAGTCCTAAAAGAAATTACTACAATTTTAAAAATAATCCAGCAGAGTCCAGATAGTTCTCTGTCTCATCACATATTACACTTTACAAGCATCCAACATAACAACATTTTGCCCCTCTAATAACTGAATAACACTGTAAAAAATTGCTGCTTTGGTACGCAAAAAATTCAACCACACCTCAGACAAGGGCTCATCAAAGAAAAGTTTGAATACAGTTGGACAGCTGCTTTGTGATCGTTGCTCACGTCCGTAGGAATTACCTCCTCAATACCCTACACGTGTCCCCTGGGTGGTGCTAAGCGAGCAACAATAACTCACTGGCGGCCAAACTATCAACAGTTGTTGATCTCCTGGCCATAATGCACATGGATAATACTTCAGAAGTAAATATCGGTCCTTTTGAGGACCATCAGACATTGAAACTAGGACAGAACATCCGTATTTTTTCAGATCAACATAGAAGGCATCAGTTCGTCTAAATGTCAATATATCTCCAGGCTCTTACAAAAATATAAAGTAGACGTTCTCCTCGTATAAGAATCTCACATAGAGAATGATGATCAAGCCGGAAGGAGAGCACGAATTCCTGGATATGATGTGATAGGGATAACCTATCATCGTCATTATGGTAATATAACATATGTTCGTAGTAATATTGCTGATACCTGTATATTAACAACATCAACAGTTGATGGCATCCATACAATTACAATCAAAGTTGGTGAATTAATAATTGTAAATGTATACAAACCTCCTCCAATCTTTTGGCCATCACATGTCTTGGAAGTTTATCAACATCCATCAGTTTACTGTGGTGATTTCAATAGCCATCATACTGACTGGAAGTACAACTCAAATTATATAAACGGAGAACACTTGTCAAACTGGGCAGATGAAAACAACCTACACCTAATTTTTGGTGCCAAAGATCCATCCAACTTCCGATCACCTGCTTGGAACAAAGATTACAATCCTGACCTTTTTTGTCTCCAAGGATACTACAATTCAACCCCTTCATGCCAACAGAAAGGTTCTTCAAGGTTTCCCCAAAAGCCAGCACAGACCTGATCTCCTTGAACTTGGTATCTAGGTCCCTGTCATCTCATCTTTTCCTAGACCAAGATGGAATTCCAGAAAGCTGACTGGCAGAATTTTTCTGTACATCTTGACAAATGCTTGAGATGGATACCAGCCATATCATCTAATTATAAGCGGTTTGTAGGTGCTATAATATCAACAGCTAAAAAACATATCCCAAGAGGTTATCGAAAGAAGTATTTACCTGGTTGGAATAAAGAAAGTCAGGACCTTTATAAAGAATTTCTCAGAAGTGGCGACAATGAAATTGGAGAGGAACTGTTCCGAAAACTTGATGTAGCTCGTCGGGAGAAATGGATGAAAACTACAAAAAATCTTGACTGCAAACATTCTAGTAGAAAAGCTTGGAGCTTATTGAAGAAGCTTGAGCTAGCCCACCTGTTCAGAGGAGGGAAACCCTGGTATCATCTAACCATGTTGCTGATCGAATCGTCTCTTTATTAAGATATCCTAGAGATAAAATACATACAAGAATGGTAAAACGGGAACTTAGAAAAGTCAAAGCTAATTGCTAAACTCATACAGAATATTCACAACCATTTAGGCAAGAAGAGGTTAGTACAGCACTTAAAAGCATAAAAGCTGGGAAAGCCTGTGGGTTTGATGGTATACATATAGAATTCCTACTGAATACTGGCCCATATGCCAGACTATGGTTGGCAAGGTTCCTTAGTGATATCCTGAAGACCGGTCGCAATCCTAAAGAGCTAAAGGAAACAAAAATAATAGCAATTCGTAAACCAGGATGTGAAACAAATAAGGCAGAAAACTATCGTCCTATAGCTCTCCTCAGTGCTTGCTATAAACTACTGGAAGATTAATTTTAAACCGAATCAGCGGGAAAATTATGAATCAAATTGTGCCCTTTACATGTGGAACATGCGCCACAGCGCGAGTAAAAACGAGCACGAGGTCCGGAAACATGGCGCCGGAAAAGTCTAAGCGAGACCTGAAATACAAACGTTGAATACGCGAAGAAGTGATCGTGAAGAGAGAGACTCTACTTTCATCTTTGAGCGGAAAGACGTGTAAATACTTTTAAATAATGTTAGAATTAAGTTAAATGTAAAATGTAGAATTTATAAGACGAAACCAAAGATCGTACATACAGGGTAATATTATGCAATGTAAAACATCGATAGTTGTCAATAAGGATGGTGGTGACATCTAGGTATCGATAAATGTAAGTAGGTACTTTAGATAAACTTCCTCATCTAGTGTGTAATTCTGTTACTCCATGTCTAGTTTTAAAACGAAAGGAGGATATTCAAACCTGTTCATTGTTCATTGTTGGTGTCGATGTAATGGTAATGTTGAATTGATACACGGAAGCTTAAGAAAAGTTGATGCTAAATGAGCATATTAGCAGTGTACATGAACCGAATGTGAAAAGAAATTATTAGGTGGTATGTACGCCGCAAATGAATGCAAACAGTGAGAAATAACGACGTAATACTCACAATCGTACAAGGAAAGCAACGCGATCCATAATAGAAAATGTCGGTATCTCGAAAACATTTATGTCAGATTAGTATTAGTATTTATTTATGAACAAACAGGCTTTCCGCCCCATTACATGTTCACAAAGCAATAAGACACAATATTAATAATTATAATAAAAAAAAATAATAATAAAAATAATGATAAAATAATGATAATAATAATATAATACATAAAAATAAAATAATGAAAATAGAGATAATAGGAATAAATAATAACAAAAATGATAACAATTCTGTAGCAGTCCTCGGCTCGAGGATCCAGCAAACTCATCACTTGTCCTTATGCCTACCGCAACTTTCGTCACATTCCTTTTCCCTGACCTACTCCCGATCAATACCAAAACATCGACAGTCAGCACTTACATTCTAACCAGCCATAACACAAACAAAAGTCCTCCACGTTCACAACAATAAATAACACAATCCTAACCCAGCAGAAAATCATAATAACTTACAATCAAATTTCAACACTGGTCTCCCTCCACACTTACCTTAAATACCACTTTTATTTCAATGCATTACTACCTCTCATGTTGCAACTTGACCATTATTTAGCCATGCTTGATCTCATTTTAAAACCCAAGCCATGCTCAGCATTACATTTGCTATCGCAACCACCACTCATTCCGTGTCCTTGTGGATTCAGCACATACGTCATCTTCATTGTCCTCTAACTTACTCTCTGTCCAAACCATAACAACCAACATTCCGCAATTGCCCTTCAATCCATCATACACTACATTTACCAACCCGCACTTAATACAATCATCTCTCCAACTCCAAAAGTTTCAGCAATAAATTAAACCATCTCATTACCAAACCATCTTCGCCTATACCAACTCTTCTCCCACACCACATTTTTTTTTTTTCGATAAATCTAAACTAATTCAGCAATAAATAAACCATCTACATACCAACTCCCGGATTCCGATACCACCTCTTATCCACCGTTTCCATTCCAGATCCACCTCATATACCTTCCACAATACACCACTAAATCTAAATTTACAACATCTCAGATTTACAAAATAACACCGCTTAACACCTCTTCTCACCATATTTCAACCATAGTCCTCAATAACTGCGACCATTTTATACCACCACTTCTCCAACACCTCATTTCAGCAATATGACACATCTTACCTTAATCGTATCTAGATACCAGGCCATCTTCACCTTAAAATACCAAACACTCATATACCATCTCTTCACCAACACCACATTCCAATCTCTACCATCCAAAACTCTTGTCCCTCTTAACACTCACTTAGTTAGCATTAAATAAACCTCCTACCCAACCAAAAGCTAATACAGCTACCCTTCAATACCAACACATCGCTTCATATACCACCTCTCAATCTCATACCACACTATCATGCTATCCTCTCTCTTATATACATCAACAATAAATATACCACTTCACCATTGCCACATTTCGGCCTTCACAAATAATTACCATCATAACCTAATAAATTTACAGTGAATAACAATTACTGACATATCGTAAGACTTACCAATCAGCGTCAACTCCAAATATCACAATAAATATATCACTTCACCCTTACCACGTCTCAGCCTTCACAAATTATTTACCATATTTCAGTCTTCACAAATAGTTACCATCCTAGCCTAATAAAATTACAATGAATAACAATTACTGACATATCATAAAACAAACAGACCATGCCATCCTGTCCTCTTACCCAACTCCCCTAACTAAATACTCAGTCCCTATATACACTAAACCATTAAAATTTTAACCTACTATCTCCTTCCCTTATACAGATAACTATTCTACCCCCCTATTCCCCTGCCCACCCTCTAACTCACTCTCCTTCATTTTACTCTCGCAGGCCTTTTTTGTCGCACAAAAATACCTGTTCAATTCACCCCCTTTTTCCCATTGTTTAAGAATCCATCTCAGTATTGCGTTCTCATCCCCTCTCCCCAGTACTTCCCGATTCTCGGCACTCAATAATCTGTGTCTTAACCCCCTCGTTCCCTCACAGTCTCTTAGCAAGTGAAACTCATCATTCACATCTCCACAAAGTACACACCTTGTCTTATCCCTGCCCTGTAACCAGCCCTTATTCCTTGGCAGACCTAAAAGCCACCACATCATCCCATATCGATTTGACCTATCAACGTATCTAATATTCAACCCTGCTATCTCCTCTATTTTCGTCAAAACAATCAGCGAATTTCTTAGTCTGCTTTCCCCCAATAATTTCTGCCTGTGGATATCCCTAATTCTCCTTTCTAGTATTTTCATCCCTCTCACTTCTGTCTTTGACCAAACCTCCCCCCACAGGTGCCCTAATCCTATCCTCTCTAAATATCCTTTTATTTTTTCCAACCATCCACCCTTATACATGCTCTTAAATTGCTGTACATATGCAGCCTGTAAAACTCTCCCACCTTCCTGTCTTTTTAAATTCATCCAATATCTAACTATTCTTTTCACACCCTCTGATTCCAAATCCTCCCCACACATTAATTCCGCCCCTACGTTTGCTGTACACCTCGGTAAGCCCATCACTAACTTAGCAAAACTACTAACAATCTTTCTTAGTTCCTCTCTTTTTTCATCCAGCCCCCAAACTTCTGCTCCGTATAATACCCTCCCCACTATTACCGACCTGAACACGAGTCTCAGTGTTTTATAACTGATCCCCGGGAACTTGAGTAGCAAATTTCTGACTGAGGCTAAGGCTGCCAAGCCTCTATATTTCATTCTTTTGATCTGGTCACTCCAAGTTCCTTTATCATTAAAAATAACTCCTAGATATTCCAGCTTCCTTACCTGTTCCAATCTTTCTCCCTGTATTACCCAATTCCCTTCCATCTTTCTTCTTTTGTTCACCTGTACTATCAATATTTTAGACTTATTTCCATTAATTTTCAATCCCCATTTCCTCGCAAATAGCATCACTGACTCTAAGGCCCTATTCATCGCCCCTGAAGTTAACGTCATCAATAACACATCATCCGCAAATATCAGTCCTGGCACTTCCAAACCATTAATTACCGGTACAGCCCAATTTCCTGCCCCAAACCCCTCTAAAATATCGTTTATAAATAAAATAAACAGTATGGGCGATAACTTGCAACCTTGTTTTAAACCCACCTTGGACTCCAATGGTCCACTCATTCTCTCTTCTCCCAATTTTACACAAAACCTGACGTCCCTGTATATTCCTTCCACTGCCCTCAACATCTTCTCCGAAATCCCTAGCCTACCTAATTTCTCTCGTAGGGCCTCTCTATTTACCTTATCAAAAGCTTTCTCAAAATCTATTGCTGCTACATAAACCGTACTTCTATTCATATTCTTATACTTTTCTAAAATAGTCTTTACTATCATTATATTATCCACTGTTCTTTTCTTTTTCCTAAATCCCCCTTGGTAATCTGTCAAAATTCCATTTTCTTCCGCCCACCCACTTATTCTGTTCGCTAGCACCCCCGTATATATTTTACTCAGAGAATCCAACAGAGATATACCCCTATAACTGTTCACATCGTTCCTACTACCCTTTCCCTTGTATATAGGGCATATAATTCCTGTTTCCCATTCCCTAGGGTAATTTCCTCCCTCGAATATCCTATTGAATAGTTTCACCATGCCCTCTATCATTATCTCATTTTTACTAATTTCCTTCCAAAACTTATTATTTATACCATTACACCCCCCGGCCGACTTCGCTCTGGCTCTACTTATCACTCCCCGGATTTCCTCTCTTGTGATTTCTTTATCCAAGTCATAAATTGCCACTCCCCTATTACTCCAAATTACTTCTTCTCCCGAACCTCTCCATCTATCACCCCCCTTTTTTCCTAGTAATTCCTCGAAGTGCCTGACCCATTGCACTTCCTCAATACTCGTTCTCTCCATATTCCTTCCACCCTTAATAATTCTATTAATCTTATCCCAGACTCTCTCAAAATTGTTAGTCTTGCAGTCATTATTTATGGCTTCCATTTGTTCCTCTAACCACGTCTTTTTTGTCTCAGAAATTTTCTTTTTATACTCCTTCCTCAATCTACAGAAAAACTCCCTTTCTTGGCTTCCACCTTTCCTTCTATATTCTCCTAAAGCGTCCATCACCCTCCTCCGCAATCCTTCACACTCCCTATTAAACCATTCTTCTCCCTCTTTCTTATTTCCTTTTCTAGCTTTCACCTTCTGCGCTATCATCTTTATTGGATGTAGCAACAATTCCAAGGCTTTATCAGTATCATTCTCTTCTAACGCCCCTTCCCACCCATATTTCAGAAGATGTAACTCCTCCTTTACTACCCTATTCCAATCCCGGCCTACCTTCTCTGTCCATTTGTACTTATTATAACCCCTCCCTCGTTTATCCTTTGTCTCATTTTCCTTCATTGTACGCTTCTCTACCTCTCTTTTCAGCATAACCCTCACCGGGAAATGGTGTGACTCAATCCAATCTCCTATTTCCATACTTACAACTTCCTCAATCATCCCTTCCGAGCTCAGAACCATATCTATCACACTACCCCCTTTCTCCGTAACATATGTCAATTTCCCCGTCCTGTCACCCTCTATCCACCCATTCAGAATATACAAGTTTCCCACAGCACACATCTCTAGGAGCTTCTCTCCATAACTATTTGTAATTTTGTCCTCACTCCTTCTGCTTTCTAACAAACACATTCCATCCTCCCTACTATAAATTGGGCTCTGTTCTCCTATTCTCGCGTTCCAATCCCCAAATAACAACATATCCTCCTCCCCTGGATACATTCCCCTTATCCTACCAATATCCACCAATAACTCTTCAAAAAAATATTTATTTGCATATTCTGAATTACTAGGATGACAGTAAACAAAAGCTAGATTTATTTTCTTCCTCCGTCCCTCTCTCTCTCCCAAATTCAATCTCAGCCATATGGTTTCCATCATATCGGTCTCTATATCCTCTACTCTTTCACTAATTTCTTCCCTAATTAGAACAATCATCCCTCCTGGTGCTCGTCCCTTATTCCTCTCTTTTCTTCTATATTTATATTTTATCTCAAACCCCTTCCATGTAATCTCCCTCCCTGTTTCCAACCACGTCTCTAAGAGTGCCACAACATCGAAACTTTCAATTACTTCCCTAACTTTCTTGTTTCCTAATTTGCTCCTTACTCCTTCAATATTCACACATCCTATCTTCCAAAATTGTTATAACTTTCCCTCCCTCCCTTCTAGGTCTCCCACTCTATTCTTACTTCTAGTATTTATCGACCTCTCTCCCTCTGTATCCTCCATCCCTTTACGTACTTTTCCCCATATGTCTTTTAAGCTCTTACTCCTGACTTTACTCATAAGTTTTTTACCTTCTTGTCGATCTGTCTCCTCTTGACCTTTCTTTTTCGCTACACCACTGCACCCTGCACTCACCTCTTCTTGCTGCTCACCCCCACTCTCCCCCTCACTATTTTGGACTTCTGAATCCATCTCCCTTTGTCCTTTCTTACTCACTGCACCACTACACTCTCCTCTCCCAGTTTCTTGCGGTCCACTCTCACCGTCCACTTCACTATCTTGGTCTTCTGTCTCCCGGCTGCACTGCCCATTCTCTTCCGAGACGCCCTGCTCTCCTGCCACGTCCCTCCTCCTCTTCTTTTCTTCTTTCTTCTTCCCATCTTGCCTTGACCTCTCACCACTCTCAACCCTCTCGTTTTCGTCCATTTCCTTTAGCTTAGAAACTGAATGAACTCTGACCCATCGCCCGTTCGTCACCTCCAACCTCAGACCTCTTATTCGGGCCTTTAGCCCCTGGTTCCTCGCTCTCCAAAGGTGCCTATTCAAGATCTTCGCGTTTTCACTTCCTTCTCTTCCCATGTCTCCTTTCACCCCTATTTTCCGCCCTTGTAAATTCTTGCTGTTTCTTAACACAGAATCTGCCATTAGGGTTGAGAACAATGTAACCCTAATTGGCCTCCGACCTTTGATTCTACCAACTCTCTCTACATCATCAATGTCTACCTCACTAAAGTTTACCTTCATAACATCACGTATAGCTTCCACCACCTTAAATATCAGCTCAATCTTGCTCTCTCTCGCCCCTTCCTCAATTCCATATAAAAATATGGCTTTTTTCAATCTCTCCTGCCTGTACCCCTCCGCTTCTTTCTTCATCTTCATCACCTCGTCTTTCAGATGCTTCACTTCCCCTCTCAATAACTCGATTTCTTTCTCGTTATTGACCACTCTCCTGCTCGATTCCTCTGTCTTCGTTTCAAGCCATTTCTTCATGTTCCCTATCTCCCTTCTCTGCTCCTCCATCATGTCCTTTATTTCCTGCACCTTATCCCATTGACACTTTTCCTGCATCACTTCACTTACAACCCCCCTGAGTGCGGCCAAATCCTCTGCGCTAAATTTTCCACTGGTATTTGGGCCTGGGTTCACCTCCACCCCCCAATAACCAGTAACACTGCTATCACTGTCACCACCAGCACCGCTTCACTCATTTTCAATCCGTCCGTCACCAATCCATTCCTGACCTCCTTCTTCTGCCTTGCCTGCCATTTCCCAATAGCGGCCCGGTACTGTTCAATGCCAACCATGATTACAGCACGCACTTCGCTACGCAACCTCTCTCCTCGACTGCTCGAGCTAGACTGTGAAAACATTTATGTAATTCGAAGTAGATGCATTATTTGTTCAATAGTGATTGTGTGTGTATTGAATAATCTAATGTTAGCCTTTTTCAGGTGTGATCTGCATGAAAGTAAAATAACAATGTCAGAAATATATTCAGGAAGTACAAGTTCACAGGAGAGTATGGAGAGTTAAGCCCAACTAAGCATGTCCAGCTGAGATGATGGAGTGGTTACGAGGAAAGATAACTTAGGCCGAGTGCTTCCCAATACCCTGGCATTCCAAGTCAGTAATTGCCCATTATTTTTAATAATAATGCCTTCTGCATTTTATTTTATGCAGCATGTATTTGCATTCCATTTTATTTATTAGTATTCTCAATGTAGATAGAAGTGTAAATACAGTACATGTACTGAAGTAGTTCGTCAATACGTAATAGTAATTATGATATGATATTATGTTATTTGGTCTATAGAAATTCATATACGCGTTTGGCGATACGATATTCGAAATGCTATGGTATCATGTGAGCGAACGACTTGTTATGTCAGTAGGCGACTTCGGCATAGTTTATAATGTTGTGGTAGATCTGTATGCATATGTAACAGGCATTAGCATAGAATCAGCATATTTATTGTGAAGTTAACCCAGGTAACGCAGGTAAATGGAAACGTGAATTAGCATAAGAACGGAGACAGCGAATGTTGTAAATTCTAGGGTACGTTGTTCTTCGGATGATAATTGCAGCAGGTTTACTATAATTACGAGAATGGTCATGAAGCAACGGCATATCGAGGTATCAATGAAGATGTTCTGCAGGTAAGTGATACAAATGTAGCGAAGTTACGAGTGATGATACTAATGTGAGTCGACGTGGTGGCCCATTCGAAAGAATAATAATAATAATAATAATAATAATAATAATAATAATAATAATAATGTTGTGAGTGCCAAGTGTATTAAGTGCCTGCGATGGTGATAGTTATTGTGTTGATAAATAATATAGTGTGGGGTGATATCGTGATACGCTATTGATGCGTGGGTGAGCTCACGTGAGGTTTAGTGGTTGAAATAGTGAAAAGTGCTCCGCCATGAGAATTATACAATAAGCTGAGATGTGATAGTGAAAATTCATCCTAAATTTGTTACGCAGAACGTGCTATTTAACTGTGTTATGTTTCTGTGAAGTTGGATAAAGTAAATGGAGGTGTGATTTTCATGTACAAGCTAATGCTGAGATTGTAATACCCATGTATAAGTGAATGTTAAGGTTGTAATATTCATACATGAGTGAATGCTAAGATTGTTATGTTTATATGTAGGTGTAGGCTAAGATGGTGATGCTGATGATTATTAATTGCGATGCGATGTCGGCCACGGTTGTTCAATCGAATATCACGACACTTCGGATGCCATATTCGGAATTTACGTTCAGTTATTAGGGTTTTCAGGTGGTATGATGGCGATGCGCTTGCGGCGTGTTGAAAGCCGGCCACGCACATAACTACGAGGACACATGCCATGATATCGGTTAGGTTATGTGTTTTACTTCACGGACATAGTAGTTAAGTTTAAGTAGTAGAGATATCATGTGATGTTTTGTTGACATTTGAGTGTACATATTTCTTGTTCTTACATGTGTTGTTTCTAATTATTCACTGTATACGGTAGTATTAAGTTAATACGATCCTCGAAGATATGTGCGAGGATGGGCGTGTAGCTATTGTTGCGTCGAGACGGGCCTTGTCAGGACAGCATAGGTTAGTCAGGATGATGACGGTTATTGATTTTAGTTAGGATAGGTATCACATAAAAAAGGGCATTATTATTAGCTGGACTTGACGCAAGTAAGATTGAACTTCTCCTAATGTAAACCTGGTATCAAAACACAACGAAAGAAAAGAAGGGTACCCAAAACAATGGATATAAAAGGAAATAATATGATCATACAGGTGAAACATTCAAACACGACAGGTTAAAACGAGATCTCGAAAATAATTATTAATTTCAAGGTTCAGGTATATTAATGAATAAATGTAAACATGTGTTCGTAATTTCGAATAGCTCTTGGAAAATGAAGATTAATTAATTCAAAATCACTGCATTATGTTGTAATAGGTTTAAATTAATTGAATTACGTCAGCCATCTTTATATCATTATCAATGATTTCAAATATATAAAATTAGGATCACGCTTTGGTTTCGTCTTAGTTAGGTAGGATCACTTAAACTAATAAATAGAAATAAATAGAATACCTCCATCCTTTCATTATACAATAGATGTAAGCAACCTTACTTATAAATTTAATGGAAACCTCAAGGTCATATTGAAGTATGAGTAACTCTAACACAAAACAAAGTCATGGTCGTTGCATGCATGTCACAAATTATAGAAGTAGATAATGCAGACTGAACAGCAACGGATTAAAAACCTCAATGCAGAAATTCAGAAACTAGACCGCGCAGTAGGATTCCGAATCCGATTTTTCCACCACAGACGCGACACGTATTCATCTGAACACATTAGCTAACTGCGGCACACACAAAGACTTGCGACTCTCTGAAATAGCCCCACAACAAGAAGAACCTGTTAAGACCCTGAGTGTAGAGTGCTCCCAGTGCTAATCCACGAGGCATAGACCCGTAAGGGTGCAAATCCCACATGAAAAAGCTGGTTTCCGAACAGAGAGGAGCTGTACAGATCACGTCCTTAGTCTCACAACTTATATCGAGGCAGGCTTTCAAGATGGTATGAAGACGTCTGTAGTGTTTATTGATTTGACAGCAGCCTGTGACACAGTATGGAGAGAGGGCCTCCTTTTAAAATTCTTAAGAGTGATACCCTGCAGAACTCTAGCCAGATTAATAAATAACATGCTATGTGATAAATATTTCCAAGTTATCCTGGGCAAGGAAATTAGTAAGCAAAGAACTTTGAGAAACGATCCTCCACAGGGCTCTGTACTCGCACCAGTCCTTTTCAATCTATATATTGCAGACATCCCTCATATGGTAAGCAGAAATTTGCTTATGCAGATGATCTAGCCAATGGCATCGGTAGAAAATGCATAGAGGAAACTGAAAGGATATTGACAGATGATCTTTCATTCCTATGGCAGTATTACCACAAGTGGCGACTCAAACCAAGCCCAAGTAAAACAGAATCTTCATGTTTTCATCTTCATAACAAATAGGCAACCTTACAACTGAAAATCTATTTCAATGAAAATCTAGTTAAATATAATCCTACTCCAAAGTATTTGGGTGTCACACTTGACACTTACCGGCAACACCTGAATAATACAACAACCAAAATCCGTTCCAGGAACAACATCCTTCAAAAGCTGTGTGGTACTACATGGGGATCCAGAGCTGCAACACTTCGTTGCTCTGCACTGGGACTAGTCTATAGTACAGCAGAATATTGTGCTCCAGTCTGGCTAAACAGCAGCCATACCAGTAAACTCGACATCCAGCTCAATACTACAATGCGTATAATCACGGGATGTCTAAAAACTACACCAACATTTTGGCTTCCAACTTTAAGTCACATTCATCCACCTGCACTGAGAAGACAGGATGCTTTGTTACATGAATATAAGAAAATATTGGATCACCCCACCCTTCAAATTCATGACTACATTCCAAGTGCAATATCGGGCAGGTTAAAATCCAGACATACAGCAATAAAATCTGCTGTTGAACTTTTGAATACGGGCTTCAATATAAATGATCATTGGGAAGAAAAATGGATCCAACATGCACCACCAGATACTACAAGACGAGATAGATTACCAAATGAGGAAATAAGGAGAAGAGTGGGAGTGTGTAAACTTCAAGACGAGGTTGATATAGCAATGCTAAAATGGTTTGGACACATGATGAGAATGCCAAGAGAGAGAATACCAAAGAGAACATTCATGGATACAGAGACTGGAAAGAGGTCTAGGGGACGTCTTAGAATGAGATGGAGAAGCTCTATTGTGAACTGTATTGCAAATAGAGGAGTCGATAGCAATAAAGTACTAGAAGAGGAATGGTGGAAATGTCGAATAAGGTGGAGGGCTTTGGTACACTAACCTACCCAGAGAGAATCTGGAAAAGGGAATGGATGAAGAAGTAGTATGAAATGTTATTCTTCTTCTTCTTCCTTTTCTACCACTTTTCCCACACCGTGGGGTCACGGTTGCGAACTGTATCGCTTAATGGATTTGGCCCTGTTTTAAGACCGGACGCCCTTCCTCGTGCCAACACTGTGGTGGTTAGTAGTGTAGTGTGTTGTGTGGATATGAAGAGGAAAGTGTTGGGACAAACACGAACACCCAGTCCTCGGGCCAAAAGAACTAATCAAAGGCGATTAAAATCCCTCACCCGCCCGGGAATCGAACCTTGGCCTCTCTGAACCAAAGGCCTCAACGCTGATCATCCTGCCAACAAATCAGACAGTAACACGAAATGTTCATTGCAAATTAAATGTTACGGAAGACAGGTATGCTACGAAACAAGTTGTGTACTTATTAAAAATGTTATTTAATTCCACAGACTTCATACGTTTATACCAGCGATATTTGAAAACCACATCAGTAAAATACAGTATAAGCATAAATAACAATGTCGATTGCTACTCCCAGTGTCAAAATGTGTAATGTAATTTCCAGACTACCAGGATATATTTCATTATTATGTGGCATAATTCATTCATGACAACCAATGAAGTATGGTTGCCATGGAAACGAGGGTGGGGCGACTGTGGTTGCCATGGAGATAAAACTTTTGGCCAGCTCGTCTTGCTTGGAGTTGCCAAACCTCTCGCTTCTTGTCACAAGCAGTTCAGTGTGAGTGACATTCTATTTCTGTTTCTGTTTAGTGGCCGTTAGTAAGTATCTAACGGCATTTTAAATACTAATTACGTACAATTATTGTATTTTAACATATATTTCGAGTATGATGAATACTCTTGAGGGAGAGGGAGGCCCAGGACTCACCCACCTCATGAAAACAACTGCCGGGAGTGGTGTGACAATTCAACACCAAGGAAGAGAGTGCCGCAAGGGAATTCTTTGAAGAGGAGGCTACGAGTTTTTTAAAGGAATGTACCCTTAATTAAATTTCAGGGAGTCCGGAAACGCACTGCCAAAGTTCCTAGAGTTAGCAAAAATACTGTGACAAGAGTTATGATGGAGAAATATAAGAACTCAGAAGAGGGGTCATCTAAACTGTCCACGCCTGGGTAAGAAGCGGCCTAGAACTTCCAGGATTACAAAGCTGGGTTACTTTAAACATTATACTATTCGCCATCACATATATTCGTATTACTCCAGGACAGAACATCGAACAATTCAAAAGCTGCTATTTACACTTCCGACTTATTTAAAGGCAGTTAATCTTCCTTACTGAAAGTAGTTTATAACCTTGGTTTTGAATATAAAACTATTAACAGTAGGAAGCTGCTGTTGGAAAGAAATGACGTCGTAGATCTAAGGAGTACATTCCTGCAGAAGATTCAAGGGCAGGATCTAATGTATATTGTGTGGCTAGATGACACATGGGTCAATGCTGGCCATACCAGAAATAAAGGATGGACTGATGACTCTCTCAAGGGAATGACATGAGGCTGACATATTTGAGCACCTGCAAATACCACCGGACTGAGTCAGGATCAAAGATGCTAAGTTGGGCTCAGAAGGCCAGCGCTCTACTGTCTGAGCTTATCAGCCCGGCCCCTGTTAAAGATAACGGAACATGTAATCAAGTCAGCTACAGTCTGGCAAGGTAGTCTACAACAGAACACAGCAGTCTGAATGAACGAGGGAACAAGTGAGCCGGAGCGAGGGGTAAGAGAGAGGAATGCTGGAACGTGAGAACATCGTGAAATGGCATGTGCAATGCTCCTCCATTCAGCCCTAACTGTCAGAATTCATCTTTAGATATTAGAGGTATAGTTAATGATCTTGTTTGGTGATTATTTCTGCATGATAGGTACTGTAAACCAGTGTTTTGCACCGTAGAACACCATGAATAACTCACAAAAAAGTAAAATGAGTGCACGTAGGGTAATAGGTTGTTATAGAGTTTGTTTTAATTTGAGTCATGTATTTAATATTGAATGCAGGTCAGTATGCGTCAAAAACAAAATTCTATGCATAATATGATTAAAATAGATAAAATAAAAAATAAATCTGTCTACCCCGTTACTTAACTCACGCTTTGCCACTGCATTTAAGTCTTAAGAGTATTAGCTATAAATTTGGCTTATGTTTCTTCTGCTGCCCCCAGAACTGCTTCATTCTTTCCGACCTGGCTGCCCTTTCTTCATCTCTTATGGTGTACTGTTTGCGTGTAAAAGTTTTTAGTTTAAGTCTCAAGTCTTTGTTTCTCAGGATCCTTTTTTCTTTTCTTCTCGGTTTTCAATTTGCTGCATTGTCAAGCCTTACTCATCTAAATCATCTTGGACTCCTTTGAACCAATTATTCTTGGTTTTACTTTTCCAAAAGTAGTTGAAAAGATGTTTCAGTATCCTTGTTTCTGGTAGTCTTGTCGTGTGGCAGAAAAATAGATTTAATAATACAATTCTTATTTTTCTCTGATATTCTGATTTTCAGTTTTGAAAATATTTGCAGTTATCATATGAAAACCTAATACAATTTCTTCATCTTCTAGTACAAAAGGTTTGCGACCATTGTGGACTAATTTTTCCTATTTTGAATTTCCCATGTCAGGTTGCATGATTGTGGAGGTTTGGTGTCCACGTCCTTGTTTCCCTTCTCTTCTATGATCAATTGTATCAGGGAGTATTCCTCACTCCAGAAGATGTGACCAAAAGAGGCTGATTTCCAGCATAACGGAGTAACCCATTTGATGAGCAGTGGTCGCCTGAATCAAATAACAAGCTAGACTCTCGCTTTTCTTTGTATATTCCCTTTGCAGTACAAGTTGTCACAATACACGCTGTTAGGAAGTAGAGGCATGTGCAGTGCAGGCTATGACATTGGCATGGTTCAACAACAGTTTATTTTCATCAGCACTCAGTATTCATTACGCAGTAGAACCAGCATCACAGTAATTACGACTACAGTGTGAAAATGCTTGTAGACAGTGTTTTAGATAGTGATTCTGGTAGTAGCCAGTTCAACTTAAGCCACGAAGGAGAGCGGACGCATGAGTAGAGAGCTCGGGAGTGGGAGTAAGGAGTGAGTACTGAGTGCAGGAAGCTTGTGAGGAGTTTGACAACAATGATTGGAGTAGATCAATACAGGGCGGCTATTGGAGGATGGCAGAGGAGAATCAAGAAAGAAGAAGTAAAATCAGGTGTGTGTAAAGTGGATTTGGTAATCAAAGGAGAAGTAGTGTTAACAGCGGCGGTGGTTATAATGTTGCTACTGATTGGAGGTGTAGAGCCGAACCCAGGCCCGACATCTAGTGGAAATGAGGAATGGGAAGACATAGAAGAATTCAAAAAATGGGTAAAAGAGACGGTGGTAGAAGTGTGCCCCTTTGAGCATATTAAGAATATGATCCAAGAACAAACCAGGGAGTTTGGAAAAATGAAGTTATGGCTGCGAGAAATGACGGACGATATAACATCACAAGTGAGAAAGAACGACGAGGAAGTGGCAATACTAAGAGAAAGAATAGGACGACTGGAAGAGGAGACGTTGAAATTGAAAGCGGAAGTGAATGCCAATACATTGAATCGCAGGAAGAAGTGCTTATTTATTTATGGAGTGCCTGAGGAGGTGAGAGAAGACAAAGTACGTACAATTTACAAAGTAGTCGACTTAATACAGGGGAAATTGAAACTTAACTTTAGCGAAGTGGACATAGATGACGTACAGAGTGGGAAGAACTAGGGGCAACAGGCCTATCAAAGTAGAACTGTTTTCTACGTTGATGGCTGATGCTGTGATAGGCAATGCGAGTAACATGCAGGGAGAAAAAATATGGATCAAGAGAGACGTGGGATGGGAGGCTATTAGGAAAGAAAAAATACTCAGGAAACACAAGATACGTGCGATAAATCAAGGACTGAGAGCTATTATTAAAGGACAAGAGCTAGTGGTATCAGGCAGAAATTGGAAGAGGAACTGGTCTGTGAATAGACTGCTGGACTTAGAAATGAAGATTAAAAAAGACGAAGAAAAAATGAGCAGTGCAACGAGAGGTGGGGAAGTGAGGAGAGATAACAGTAACAGTGTAATGTGTGAAGAGGGTCAGAGAGAGGCGCCAAGTGAAAATGTAACCATTAACAGTGAAGAAGTTCTGGAGGAGGCGACATGTGAAAGGGTGACCATAAGCAGTGAAGAAGAAAGGCAGGGGAGTGAAAGCAGTGAAGTAAGGGAAGTGACGGATAAAAAGGTGACGTCAGAGGCAACCGGAGGATGTCTCAATAGGAGTTGGGAAAGAGGCAAGGGCATAAGATTAACGGAGATGATGGGAGCTGAAGGTGGAGGCAAAAGAACACAACAGAGTGAAGATGGTGATGAAGTGGCGGCCAAAAGAGGTGGCAGAGAAACAGGAAGGTATAGAAAACTGACAGACATGTGGGATTCAGGGAGAAATGAGAAGGGTGTAGTCACTAGAAGTAAAAAGAACAATAGTATGGGGAGTAGTGAAAATAAAGATTGTTAGATGTAAGAATGTAGTGCTGAAGAATGAGTGTTTGGTATTTGTAGGTGAAGATGAAGTGATATTTTGAAGGTTGTGATGGTGTATGAGTGTGTGGTATTTGTAGATGGAGATTTATTTGATGGTAGACGAGTGTGTGCTAGGGCTGAAATGTGGTGTTGGAAGTAGAGGTGGTATATGTTGAAATGTGGTGTTAGAAAGGTATGGAGAAGTGGTGGTGCACTCATGAGTAAGTTGTATTTAATGTGATGGTATATGAGTGGGTGGTATTTGTAGATGTTGAAATGTGGTGTTGGAAAAGTATCAAGATGTAGTAACGTAATTTGGCTATTTGTAAATTTTGGTTTGGTGGAAGATGGAGTTTTCGGTAGGTAATTAATTGTGTTTATGGTTTGTTATGATGGGTAATAGGATGAGTATGAGTGTATGGTAAATTGAGTATGGTAGATGAGTGTGTGCTAGAGATGAAAGGTGGTGTTGGAAATAGAGGTGGTATATGTTGAAATGTGGTGTTGGAAAGGTATGAGAAGTAGTGGTGCACTCATGAGTAAGTTGTAAATGAAGGTGGTTTGGTATTCAATGTGATATGAAATTTGGAGATGGAGAAGTGGTGGTACTTTTCAATGGCAGATTTTAAGTGTTGAGAGGGACGAGAACTGAGAAGTGGTGTTTGTTTAAGTGTTGAGAGGGATGTGAATAGAGAATCGGTGTTTGTTTGTAAACTTTGGTTTGGTGGACTTGATGACAAATGGATGGTGGACGTTTAATTATTGCTATATTATGTGAGTGTTAAGTGATGATGTATTGGTATTAAATTGCAGTAGAGACGGTAATTTATATAGCTTAAATGTGGAGATGGAGAAAGGGTGGTATATGTAATGGCAGAATTTAAGTGTTGAGAGGGATGAGAATTGAGAATTGGTGTTTGTAAACTTTGGTTTGGTGGACGTGATGACAAATTTCAGGTGGAGTATGGCTTGGTATTTAAATTGGTTAAGCATGGCTGACAAGGATAAAATTGCAACGTGAGCATACGTGAGCATGAATACCCAATGGCAGAATGTAACGTAAGTCTGGACTCAGCAACCTAGAGTGGGTCAAGTAAAATAAGGTAGGAGGAACGGAATGTGCAAGAGTTTGCGTGTCTAGTTAAGAGAGGCATGAAGGTCTTTGATATTCTTAATACTGCTGATTTTATTTCAACTTTATTATGTCCTTTAATTATGTTTATTTAAACTTCACATTCTGTGAAGACAACAGGAATATTCAGCAAAGACGTTGGACGTGGCATGAAAGGGCCGAGGATGACTACCGTGGTGACCCTCATTTTGGGGGTTACGTTTCCGGAGTATCTGAGGAATTTCATGGCATGTCCATGGAGTACGTTTGATTTTTTCTTTCTTATTAATATTGTTTTGTTTGCTCATTTTTGTTCTCTGCGTGTTTTATTTTTCTTTCTTTTTTCTGTACAGTATGTAGAGTTTGAAAGAGTGAATTTTGGCATGGGCTGAACATGTTATTTTTCTCATTTAAAGGATCAAATGGGTATTATTACTGTAGATCTAGAGAAAAATAATAAAGTATCAATACTCAACCGATTCTGGTAGTAACGTATTTTCTGAAAATGAATCCAAGTTGGAGGGTAGCGATAGCGGCAGTGAAAATTATTCGAGCAGTGAAGAAAGGGAGCTGGCCCCGTGGTGTAAGGTTAGCATGCCTGCCTCTCGCCCGGAGGCCCTGGGTGATTTCTGGTCAGGTCAGGGATTTTTCTCTCGACCTGAGGGCTGGTTCGATGTCCACTCAGCCTACATGATTAGAATTGAGGAGCTATCTGATAGTGAGATGGCGGCCCCGGTCTCGAAAGCCCAGAATAATGGCTGGGAGGATGCGTCGTGCTGATCGTATGACTCCTTGTAATCTGCAGGCCTTCGGACTGAGCAGCGGTCCCTGGGCATGCCAAGGCCCTTTCAAGGGCGTTAGGAGCCGAGGGGGGTTGGAAGAAAGGGAAGTGAAAGTGCCACGTCAGATCCTTCCAAACGCGCACGGCCTGAGACGAAAAGGGCCGTAGTGATTGGAAATTGTGACAGATGTGTCATCAAGAAAGAACAGCAGAATTGCAATTTTGTCATCAAGAAAGGACAGCACGATTTCATTTTGTCTGTGATATTTCTGTATTGTGAAAAATTAAGAAATAAGAACTCTGGACCCTGCTGAATGTAATTTAGGGAAACATCAAGATACATGAACTGTAAATGAACATTGCAAGATGCAAGAAGTATTTTGGAATGAATTTTGTATTCAAATTTTATGAAGTATTTTGGAGTGAGATTTGTATTTAAATTTTATGTACCTAGAAAAATTTAAATTAGGAAAACATCAAGAATGGGACCTATGAACTTTATTGTTAACATTGCAAGAGCGATTAAGTGATCTGTATATCAAGATGTAATTTTGTAACATTTGAAAAATGTAAGGTGCTTTAATTTTGAGACATCCTATACCGCACGTGCGGTTACCGCTGTTGTAATAAGTGTCGCATTATGAATATTCGAGAAATTGCTAACTATCTTAATATGACCATATACGGTACGGTAATGCAATTCCATTGGCTAAAATAACGGGATTTCCTAATGGTGAAAAACGGAAATATAGTGGAAATTGCATCCCATTGGGTGATTGTGATCGGGCCATTTCCGGTCTTCGGCCGCTTCGCGAGCTTATGACGATTAGGCCGCGTCTATTCCATCTGACCGTCCTCAAGAGCGGTCGCGCCTGAGGGTTCCCCTCGGGAATCCCTAACCTGATGGGTAAGTGTTACTTCTGTGCTATTTTCTATGTTTTCTGTTTTTGTTTGATTTAATTTAATTTCTTTTGCATTTCGGTATTTTCTTGCTTAATGAAATTTTCTAAATTTTTAATTCAACATGTGTGAGTTTGCTCTAGATCCCTGTTGTCCGTAATTTCAATTCTTTCATCTGCATTTTTTATAGACAACACCTGGTAATTCTGCACAATCTTATGTCAAACCTTTGTGTTTTCAAAGTTACTCAAGAATCCAGTTTGTGGACCTGTATCTTTGTTAAAGTTTGTTATATATCCTTGGTTTGTGAGTTAAATATCAGTTGCGATGTCATTTAACTTGTTTCTTGTAATTTTTCATTTGTGATTTTCAATATACTTAGTCAAGGGTGAGTTGTTGTAAACCTTTTCTCCCCCGTAACATCATACCTTCCCATGGACCTCAATAGGGATCCTTCCCCTTCCACAATCCCTTTTTAGTTGTCGTTATTAGGCTTTTAAGGTTTCCTTCGCATCTGGTTTGATTTTGGGTATTTATTATCTACCGTCATATTTCCATGTGTTGATGTGTAACCACCGCTACTGTGTCATTTTACGATTTCCTTTTTCATATTAAGTGTCAGTTTTATTATTATCGTTTTTATTATTATATTATTATTATTATCATTATTATTATTATTATTATTATTATTATGTGTATGCGTAATTATCCCGATTACGGCACCATTTGTTATCAGAGTGTGTGTTATGGAAGAAGGGGAGGTCACGGTAACCATTCTGGGCTAACTTTTGTAAAAAATTTTGATCTTAAGTTTGAATAGAGTTTGTAATTGTTACGTGTGTGTTCTTAATTCCTATTTTTGTTTTTCATGATTCTTGCTCGAGTTCTTCTCGCCACGTGTTTTTCGTGCCGCTATGTGCAGTCTGTGTTGCGGAGTTTCACTTGTAATTAACGGTTGGAGGAAATGGTAAGTCACTACCTGTAACAACCTTTTTCTGTTTCGTTGCTGATTTTCATTAAATTTTCTTGTGTGGCACGTTTTTGGCTTACCACGTGTTTTGTAGTAATGTGATATTTTCACATTGCGTGTGCCGTGTTCACGTTCCGAAAGTCTTCTTTAATAAATTTCAATATGTTAGATTATTTCAAGTTTCCTTCGATACGTGTGTTTTTATCTTAACATCTGTGGGATTACTTGTTGCTTAAGGCTAAGTCATTAATTTATGCTAAGTGCTGTACTTCACTGCCTGAGCTGATGTTATCTCCCGAACAGCTGAATCGCGTATGGGTGTTGAAGACAGATGATTACTTGACTTACTCCGAGGTTATGAGCGCTCAATTCAATGTTGCACAGTTAAGCACCATTCACAATGCAAACGTAACGTAACGTAAACTTAAAATTAACGTTAACTTATAAGTTTGCGGCCGTGTTATCTGATAGAACCATTCATAATGCGTCGACGTAAACTTATCTGCAAGTACGTAAAATTAAGGGATTGCAAACTCCTAGCTCTTGCGGTTAATTTTACGTTAGGTTTAAGAACCAGACAATCAGAGCAGACGTAAACATTGTATTTTGTGCGCGATATGATGACTTCTTTCGACGAAACACTGGTTTCTCTTTCAAAATAATATTTGTATGTATGATAAAAGGGAAATGAATTACAAAGATGCTGTACCGGAAGAGAACATGTGGAAATAAATATGCTGTAGGAATGAAATCTGATGGTAAATGACGGGAGACAAACTCGCAGCGTTGGCGACCGGGGAGAGACATTCCTGTCATTGATAAAAGAGTGTCCCTGTATATTTTTTAACATTGTGACAGATTACTACTTTACGGAAACGATATCATCCAAACATCTCATCGGAGTGTGATAGCTAGGCGCATAGATGTCGGTAAAGGAGCACTTGCACTTCTTTTTATCAGGAAAGGGGAATCAAATCATAAGATAGTGTCAAAAAGTTCAGGTTTTATCCGTATGTACAAAACGAACCGATGAGGGTAATTTTTTAAAGTAGATTACCGAAATCGCCCTGAGGTTACCTTTTCTGATTCAAGGGATGAACCCATTTTCTGCATCGTTGTTTAGTTCGCCTTTTCATGTACACAGCTCCCAGGAGCAAAGCAAGAGATGTTTGATGCACCGGTAATATGAATTCCGCTACCACTTTTATTGATACCATCGAGATATTAAAATATAAATATAGCCTAAAACCCGACTTCCTTGCTAAATAAAATGGCAGTATTTTGATTGGCTGCTGTGTACTCTTTACGTTCATCCACTGTGAATACCACAAACGTTTCGTTAATTTTACGGTTACGTTACGTCATTGAGTTTACGGTTACGTTTGCATTGTGAATGGGGCCTGAATACCACAAATTTTACGTTAATTTTACGATTACGTTACGTTGTTAAATTTACGGTTACGTTTGCATTGTGAGTGGGGCTTTAATCGTGTCGCGATCTACTTGTTCTTCTTCAAGATAGCGTAAATTGTAGTGATTCTGTGTTCTGGTCGAGTTTTAGCATGGAGTCTCTTTTGCTTTTCTGAAATTGTTTTCGTAAATTCTCGGTAACAATTTTGAAGTTAATGTTCGTAAATTTTCTTCCGTTTCTTCAGGTGTTTTCTGTTTGCAAATCTCGTGTTTTGACAAATTCTTTTCAAAATTTTGTTTCTTGTCGCCTGTTGTGTTTTAATTGGTACTATTCTACGTGTGTGATCTTCTAAATTTATTCTTGTGTAGTATTTTAGCTCAGTATGTATTTAAATTTCTGCTCATATGGTGTTGTTCTTGGTCTTTTGCTGTATCTGGGTTTGTTTCCAAGTAGGTATGGGACTACTTGGGGATGGTTCCCAGCCAGTTGCTAAATTCGCCAATCAGATTAGAGGCTATGGGATCTTTTAATCTGAGTGAAAGTTTCTTAGTTTGTCTTATTGTGATTTTCCATTGTGTAAGTGTCTGGTCCCTTGTCACGTATATTTCTTTACCCGTGTGTTCCTGTACTTGCTAGGGAGGGTTCTATATTGACTGTGATAGTCTTGTAGGGTGAAATGTGCTCACCATATTCATAGACCAGCGTCGCTGAGGGCATTTTGGCAAATGTGACGGGTTACGGATCTGCACTTGTGCTCGTGACATGTTTGAAATCTAATGTATCTGATATGATATTCTTCTGTGATCTTTGGCCCAGTATTACATGGCTCTAGATGGAAAATTATGTCCTTGTGATTGTAAAAATGAATACTATGAAGATTTTCTGCAAATGTTCATTTCGGTGTCTTTATGCTCTGCTGTTAATTTTGGTTAAATTCATAGTTTGTCTGCAGGTCAGCAACAATTTCATTTCTGTTATTTTAAATTTGCCACTACTGAAATTTTGCAGGTGTCATAATTTAGCTAAGCCAGCCAATTAAATTTCTTGCTTGTTGTTTTTTAGTCGATTTTCTCGATGTTAAAAAGTCTTGCATTACGGGTTTCGTGTCTTCTACATTTATTTACACAGTTTGCAGGAGTATGAGATCCTATTGACTGAGTAAGGTTCTAAATTTGGGTAGCCATGCCGTATCTGTCCTACCATTTTTGTAAATAACTGTATGTCTGTCTTGGGTGCCTTGGGAAGTCATGTGTATGTGTACTGAGACTTAGAGCTTAAGGTGCTGAGAGGCCATTCCTCTCCTGGGAGTACGGCATTGGCCCTAAGAGTCTCATTATTGTGTGATAAGTTTAAGGGTACTTGAGGTCATGTTTTGTTCTTCTACTTTCTGGGTACTACTTGATGTGCCATTGCAGGTGTGTGTGTGTGTGTGTGTGTGTGTGTGTGTGTGTGTGTGTGTTCTTGTGATGTCCTGTGATGGACTCAGTGTTGAGGTCGTTCGTGCCTTTTACCATTGGTTGGTTATGCTGATTCAGGGATCATCGCACTTGTGTCTTGTGTGTTTTGGGGGTCTTGTGTGTGTTGGAGGACAGATGGGCTCGGTAGTCTTGTGTGTCGTGCTGTTATCTGATAATCGCTGGTGTGAAGGTTGTATTTGTGCCTTTTTATTGCTTATATCAGTGAGTTGGATTTCTGTATGCGCACTCTTGCAGCGCTTTCGTTTTTTTATTTTTGAGTTTCTGTTGGTAAAGTGATGTGATTCCAATTTTGTATATCTGGCCTAATTGCATTTTAATTTGACCGGTGTGACACGTGATACGTAATGCGAGTAATCTGTGTTAAAATGTTAAGGAGTTCATGACATGGTAAATGAATAGTGACTTACTAATCTCAGTTAATGTATATTGTAGAAGGTTGCAAGCCAACATAATTAAGTAGTTATTTCTCTGTTTCGAGTTCCCTTGCAATATCGTAAATATTTCCTTTTATTTGTTTTGTTCTTTTCTATATGTTAGGTGATTAAGAATGCACACGGTAACTTAATTTTGTAGTTATAAAGGGTTTATTTAGTTATAAGCAAATTTTCATTTAAATAAATGGCTGGCTGGCAATCTCCTGAATCTTATAGTTTAATTGAGTATATTAGTTGTAATTAGGATGGTCGTTTGCGACCATATTAGGTATACTGGAATATAATGCATTTTGGGGAAAGATCAGAGTTTTATTAATGTGCATCATTAGGGATTTTTGTAATGTTGTTGGTACTAGGGTAAACTCTGGCGGATTTCTTCTGTCTTTTAATGTATTTCCTAAATTCTGAAGCAGCACTTGCCAATGGGACTGGGGTATCCCAGAACTGTGGGAGGGGACCTCCCTAGGGAGTGTTGTTTTTTGTTACCAAAAAGCAATAAAAACCCACCCTTGAAACTCAACTTTTAAGTCTTCAATAGTTCAGGCCAGTGGCCTTATTTCTTCAGTTCAAAGTTTCTGCTGTGTCTGCTTATGTTCCAGTGACCGCAATACCATGGCCCCTGTTCAACGTATGGTGTCTGTCTGGAGCCTGCAATATACTTATTGGGCACTAATATACGATGGTGGAATGGAAAGGTGTTTCTGATGGCGGCAGCAGGCAGTGCTGCGCCAGCATCCTTCGCCAGTTATGGGGCAGTTCACTAAGCTGGTGGGCTGTGCTAAGGCTGCAAGTGAGCAAAGTTTGGACTGCAATATTGATGGAGATCGTTGCCATCAGCCGCGCCCAACAGCTTCGTTTCATACCAAAGCTCTACTTGTGATTGATTTTATCTGTATAGACGTTCCTGAAGAGAACGAAAGTATTATGATGTAAATTGTCGGATGTAGTGTAGTCACAATCCCCTCAGTCAAGTTAGTGTTTTATTTCCTCGAGCTTATTTGGAGTTTGAAGGAGGGGAAGATGTGACAGGTGTGTCATCAAGAAAGAACAGCAGAATTGCAATTTTGTCATCAAGAAAGGACAGCACGATTTCATTTTGTCTGTAATATGTTTATATTGTGAAAAATGAAGAAATAAGAACTCTCGACCCTGCTGAATGTATTTAGGGAAACATCAAGATATATGAACTGTAAATGAGCATTGCAAGATGCAAGAAGTTTTTTGGAAAGAATTTTGTGTTCAAATTTTATGAAGTATTTTGGAGTGAGTTTTGTATTCAAATTTTATGTAACTAGAAAAAACGTAAATTAGGAAAACATTAAGGCCCGGTTTCATCAACACATGTTAGTACTTAACAAGGTGTAAAATCACTTTAACATACGATTTAAGAAAATTTGCGTTTCATCAACAACTATTAACATTAACAAATGTTAAACTGCGTATTAAAGTTAACATCAGCCATTTCCAATGTTAAATGGCTAACATTAGCGTTTAGCAACCTGTTCCAAAATGGCTGCTGTGAATCTCGCTTTCGATGCGGAATGGCTCTATTTAGATCTTTTACAAAACAATCCTGATCGAAGAAGAGTTCAACGACGTAATGACTTTTGAAAATTTGACGGATGCGGAATTTCTTCATAGATACAGGTTATCGAAAATAGTCGTTGCTAAGGTTGTTGACGAAATTCGAGTGAGGTTAGAATATCCTACGAAGAGAAACTTAACCTCTTTCTCCAATGTTGCAGGTACTGATAATATTACGATTTTTTGCTACTGGTTATTTTCACATAATGGTCGGAGACAATGCTGGAATTTCTAAAGCCACTGTTAGTAGAGTTGTTTGACGAGTGTCTGCAGCAATAGCATCCATGAGGAGGAGGCATATAAAATTACATTCCCTTCAGTAGAAGAGCGTCAGCAAATTATCCGCGACTTCTGTGAAATAAGCCGTTTTCCTAGTGTTTGTTCTAGGTGCAATAGCTTACACACATGAAAGAATCCAATCACCTGGAGGCAATTGGGCCGAAATATATCGTAATCGGAAGGGATATTTCTCTGTTAATGTTCAGTTGATTAATGAGCCTAACCTCCAAATCAGGGATATACTTGCTAGGTGGTCTGGTTCTGCACACGGCAATACAATAATTAATAACTCCCATATCGGAGCACAGTTTGAAGTTGGACAATTAACGAAGTCATTTTGTTAGGTGACAGCGGATACCCGCTAAAAAAGTACCTGTTAACCCGATTGAAACCATCGCGGACTTTCTCCTACGCCTCGTCCTTTTGTTTTATCGTCAAGCCATCCGTGCGCTTGCACTCAATAACTTATTTACATTTACTAATTCAATTAACAACTTTTTCGAAGGAGGAAAAATTAGAACTACGATTCCGCTTCACTTCTCGCGCCATATTTTACAGCTGTACGCAAACAAAAGCGCATCGGAACGCGCTGTAAAACAGAATGTTCCTACCACTGCCTCCTTGATTCGCACCAGTTCGCAATATTGGGAGAGTTAACAGTCGATTAGTTAACATTTCACAAGAAAAGTTTGATGAAACGCAAGAAACCTAGCAAGATGTTAAAATTTTAACTCCGTATTAACTAACTACTTGTTAGTATATATTTAACATGTGTTGATGAAACCGGGCCTAAGAATGGGACTTATGAACTTTATTGTTAACATTGCAAGAGCGATTAAGTGATCTGTATATCAAGATGTAATTTTGTAACATTTGAAAAATGTAAAGGTGCTTTAATTTTGAGACATCCTATTCCGCACGTGCGGTTACCGCTGTTGTCGCATTATGAATATTCGAGAAATTGCTAACTAACTTAATATGACCATATACGGTACGGTAATGTAATTCAATTGGCTAAAATAACGGAGTTTCCTATTGGTGAATAAACGGGAATCTAGTGGAAATTGCATCCCATTGGGTGATTGTGATCGGGCCATTTCCGGTCTTCGGCCGCTTCGCGTGCCTTTGGCGATTAGGCCGCGTCTATTCCATCTGACCGTCCTCAAGAGCGGTCGCGCTCGAGGGTTCCCCTCGGGAATCCCTACCCTGATGGGTAAGTGTTACTACTGTGTTATTTTCATTGTTTTCTGATTTCGTTTGATTTAATTTAATTCCTTTTGCATTTCTGTATTTTCTTCCTTAATGTAATTTTCTAAGTTTTAAATTCAATGTGTCTGAGTTTACCCTAGATTGCTGTTGACGGAATTTCAATTCTTTCATCTGCATTTTTAATAGATAACACCTGGTAATTCTGCACAATCTTATGTCAAACCTTTGTGTTTTCAAAGTTACTCAAGAATCCAGTTTGTGGATCTGTATCTTTGTTAAAGTTTGTTATACATCCTTGGTTTGTGAGTTAAATATCAGTTGCGATGTCATTTAACTTGTTTCTTGTAATTTTTCATTTGTGATTTTCAATATACTTAGTCAAGGGTGAGTTGTTGTAAACCTTTTCTCCCCCGTAACATCATACCTTCCCATGGACCTCAATAGGGATCCTTCCCCTTCCACAATCCCTTTTTAGTTGTCATTATTAGGCCTGCAAGTTTTCCATCACATCTGGTTTAATTTTGCATATTTATTATCTACCGTCATATTTCCATGTGTTGATGTGTAACCACCGCTACTGTGTCATTTTACGATTTCCCTTTTCGTATTAAGTGTCAGTTTTATTATCGTTTTATTATTATTATTATTATTATTATTGTTATTATTATTGTTATTATTATTAGTATGTGCAGGCGTAATTATCCCGATTATGGTTACAGAAATTATCCTGATAGATAACTATTTCATAGATACAATGGTGTTTCAGAAATATTTACTTATGAAGAAGTTAAAATCCGATCCATCGTCCAAACTTGCAATGTTTTTAGAGTACATGGATCCACTCTTTTTGAAATTATTTCAAATGAATCAAATGTACCACACTCAGCATTCACTCAGATGATAAGTTATAACTTTCAGCTACCTTAATGCAAAATATTAGTGAATTGTATTCATTATTTTGTATTTCATGCTGCTTTGTGTGCCAGGCGCACTAAAACTATTCCCAGGCAAATTAAATCTGATTGCACAGTTAGTGGGTTAACTCGATGTGTGGTCTGTGATACAGCACAATTAACACTTAACAACACGACAATAAGTTTCAAACGGGAGGGCACGGTTGGTCACGAACACACCTCTTGCATTACCAATTCTGGTTGTGATTTCTTCATGAGGGTCCCATTCTTGTGTTAGGTACTTGGAATGTGACTCCTTTGCAATAGCATTTATGCCTATCATGCTAACTGCGTTGTTTGCTGATTGCCATGAATGTTGTTTTCTGAATGTTTATCTTAAGGCCAAACTCCTTGCATTCTTTGTTGACTCTGGAATGAAGATCTTCTAAACAGTGTCATTTGCATAGCAGATGGTGTTCGTTTGCGGAGTTGGGAAGTAATTGAGTAAAAATAATTAAATTACTTGCAATGGATAATAAAAGAATTCAAATATCTCAGAGAATGGATTCGTTAGAATGCTATGAAATGCAAAGCACTGGAATCCAGGGAAAATAAACTTGAATTGGCCCTCCAACTAGCAAAAGATACACACAACAAGAAACCTCTTTCATGGGGGTCCAAAATTAAACAGTATAAAACAGTGATTAAACCAGAAGCAGGAACACTAAACATGATGGAGAAACTCAAGCTAAAAGAAAGGAAAATTTTAAGAAAGATCATAGGACAAAAATTTTATGATAATATAGATCAAGAATGAAACAGTGTACAAGAAAAATGAAAAACTTTCAGATACCATGAGGAAAAGAAGGATAAATTTTTATGGTCATCTTCTCAGAATGAACTCTAATAGATTAAGCAAACAAATTTTTGGCTTCTTCCATCAACTCAACTGGTTTAAAGAAACTGAAAGAAGACCTAGTAGAATTATACAGAAAATTCACTATTCAGTTGAACAGCTAAAGTAATAACTAAAGACAAAAATATAAAGTTCCAAGACAAATCTACATTAAAAGCCAAACCTATTATGTATCTCGGAAGACGAGAGGAAACGAAGATCAGATAGAATGAAGAAATACTGGGCCCTAAGGAAAGAACAATACACAGAGAAATGATGGACTCAACGTACCCCAAAGAGGATGAAGCGAAAGAAGGAGAAGAATACATTCTCAGTAAGTTTTACTTGTAATTTATTTCTTGAAATAAGGTAGTGATCATTGTTTTCTAGTACTTGATTCACATCGCAAGGAAGCAGAAATAGGGGAAAGGTAAATGATGATGAAGATATCTACAGCGGAACCAGTAGCTTCACCGGCTGTGGATGAGGTACTTTCCTACATCTCCAGTACTTCTGAAGACCAATGGTGTTCTTAAAATTAAAGAGAAATGTTCTTTCAAGTGCCCCTGTAGGACGTCTCTTCACTAAAAGCAAAGACGTCCTTTCGCCAAGGACGTCAAGGCTTAGCGGTGAGAATCTTAAGAGCCAGTTAGTTTATTTTGTGTAGTACAGTAAATGAAAAATAATTTGAAATGGTAAAATTCATTAACTAAGATAAAAATGATGAAAACAATCATTTTGAATGTACCAATGTGTCAGGTTTAGTCTCACCTGGTGATGATAGTCACTTAATGCCTCTACGCACGCACACACACACACACACACACAAACACACACAGAATGAAGCAATATATTTTCTTGAAAACTTTGTATTATGCAAACAGACGTGGTATTGGTTTCACTAAAACTAGCATTCATCATCATCATCATCATAATTTTCCAGCTCCTGTTTCCCGGGTGTAGTGTACAAGCGCTCGCCACTTCTTCCTGTCAAAGTATAGTTTCTGTTCCTCTGTGTCCTTCCACTTGGTGATCTCCGATTTCACTGTCTCTGTCCATCTGTTCCTTTGTGTCCCTACTGGCCTCTCCCCTTTCACTTCTCTGTTAAAGTAATTCCTTGCTGTTCTCATTCCGTCCATCCTCATAACATGCCCAAACCATTGTAGCCTTCGTCTTCTTGAAAACTCCGTGACAGGTATTTTGATGCCGGCCCCCTTCCAGTATGCTTCACTTCTACACTTGTCCTTCCTGGGTTTTTGGTTCATTGTCCTGATGAATTTCATTTCTGTTGACTGGATTTTACTATTTGCCTTGTTATGCAGCGTACATGTTTCGAGACCATATGTGAGAATTGGAATGAAGTAGGTATGAAACATGGTCAGTTTTGCGTTCTGGAGTATTATATTATCCTTGAAAATAAAATTGAGAAGCTTTATGAATCCTATTAAGTATTTCTTGTTTTAGTGTGTTATCTTTTGTAATGACACTTCCAAGGTATTTGAAGTTAGAAACAGACTGTAACAGAGTTGCCTCCAGGAAAATGTTTGAATCTCTGCCTTTCCCTTTAATAGTCATTTCAACAGTTTTTGCTTTACTGATGTTTAGCCCATATTCTCTAAACTTGCCATTCCAAAGATTGAGTTTCTCCTGTACTTCTGCTTCATTTCCTTCCGAGATCAGAACATCATCTGCAAGTTTTAGTGTGTTAGGCTCTTTGATGGAATTTATTATCCGATCCGCAACAACGATAAACAGGAGTGGTGACGAGGTTTTCTGTAAAGTAATTGTATTTGTAATTTCAGATTACTTGTTGAAAAAGTAATTTGTAACAGAGTAAAATATTTCTCAGGTAACAGAGTAATACTCTTCACCTCACTGATCATTTGCTTCTTGTTGACCATGATCTGCCGATAATTTCATTAAGGACAATTCATTAATATCTTCAGAGTACACCCCTCCCTTTAATTTGGAGCACAGCTCCAAAAAAAATTCACTTTATTTAGCCGTCCAAATTCTGCATAATAATTCTGCATACTTTTTCAAAACAACTAATCACTTGAAAAGTCACTGAAAGAGAAAGCACATAAAATAAGGTGCACTGAAAGAGAAAACACATAATATATACACTAAAGAGATAAAAAAATGTTTTACTGTTCTTCTCATGTCCGTCAAACACCAACACTGAATTATTTTCTTTAAAAATTTAAACTTCCCCTGGAAATAAAATAATTCTTGACACAAAAGAAGAAAGACATCTTCTGGATTGAGTTCTTGAGTTTGTTCCTTTATTTACACTATAGCACCACGAGTTTTTGCTGCTTATGTGACTGACGACGCGGCCGATGTCTTCAGCCTCCACATTACAGTTCAAACTGGGTAACTGAGCACAGTCTAGCACGACTGGCGTCATTCAAATATCTGGTTAGAGCGCTGTTGATTGAAATGTCCAAGAATAGATGAGATTACGTGCCACCAATGGCCACGTCAGTGTATGTCTAGTAAATATGTGGTCATCAGGACCTTTGGCATGGGACGGTGGTCACCACCTTGCATACGATGCCCCTTTAACTGGGCACGTCCAGTTGTCAGGCCGAAATTGTTAGGCAGGAACTGTAGTTCACCAGAATATCAGGTCACCGGGTTGCGGAGCAGGATGGCAGAGCCCAGGATATACGGTACGTCAGAATAAATAGGAATAGCATCCCCTCCGGCCACTGCAACACAATTTTTTCCGCAGCAGACAAAGAATTTACAATCAAAAGCCACCCTAGGTGGACAAGAGCTTGGAGGCACCCAACTGGTGTCTCCACGACCTTCATTTGGTAGGTTCCCCCACAGGTTTGGGACTACCTTAGCCCCTACTTTTTAGGCAAGCACTTTGGAAAACTTCAAGATAAAATTTTAGAAAATGGTTAAAATAACTAAAAACTCTACCAGAGTTTACCCTGATTCCAAAATTTTAACAATAATCCCTAGTTATGAAGATCTTAATTCTACCCAAAATAAATACTAAATTATATCTAACATGATCGTAAATGAATATTCCCATTCCAACTAAGGTGACTTAAGTAAATTACTAAGTATACAACCCGAAAAACGGCTGGCCAGCCTATTAACTAGAATTTGCTTATAACTAATTCCTTATAACTACCCCAAAACAAAAATAGTTTCTAAAGTATTATCTCAAAAGTAGGCAATTTTTACTTGCGATAAATGCACACGACTAATCCTCTTTCTTTCAGGATCACTGACCAATAATGGCACAGAGGTTAAAATTTCAAAATCGTGCAGGGACCTCGAAATCTGGGGGATAACTTACTAATTACATGGTCCGCAGCACTGCTAATGGTATGAGCATTTACATAGACCTGGTCACCTACAGATAGATATTGCGGTCTTCGCCCGTGATTATAGTTACTTTAGCGTAATAAACCTCCAATTTTTACGCGCACGGTGCCAAGCAGCACGGATCGTTTAAGGATTAGCGACATCAGGCAGAAGATCGTGGACCACAGATTAGAACGTGGAGAATTAGGGGTGAACGCTAGCATCAATGAAGCAGGAGTTTGCTTGTGACTTTCATGAACAGCAGTATTGAAAGCAAATGATAGCCAATTAAGTGAAGAATCCCACTTGGAGTGGTCAGAAGAATGGTATGAAATAAGAGCAGATCTTAGGTTCCGATTGACTCTTTCCGCATAATTAGGCCTGGGATAATAAGGTGTGGTAGTTACATGAGAAATAGATAGGTCAAAACAGAACTTACGGAACTGCACAGATGTAAAAGCTCTAGCATTATCACTCACCAAAAATTGACAGGGTCCAAATGAAGCAGGGATCTGTTTTAAGCAAGAAATAGTAGTACTAGCATTAGCCATGCGAGTAGGGAACAGCCATGCAAATCGCGAGAACGCATCAACACACACAAGTATGAAACGATGGCCAGTCCGTGATCGCGGGAATGGTGCGATGTAGTCTATAAATGGTCTCTCTATCGGGCGAGAAGCTTCCTTAGATGATAACAGACCAAGGCGGGTATTAGGAGTGGGTTTACTAATGTTACAGGTTTTGCAAGATTTGACAATGGTGCGGATTTCACCATCCATAGATTTCCAAATGAAATGCTTACGAATTTTCTCTCTGGGTTTGAATACACCAAGGTGTCCGCCAGCAGGGGATTCATGAAAATACTTGAAAAGAGCAGGAACTAAATTAGCTGGAACAACAATTTTGGGGTCTCTGCGACCACGAGCAGGGCAACACAGAACACCATTTTTGATGCCATGGTTTGACATGTTCACCAGACTTAATCCTGTCAATAATACCCTTCAATTCAGGATCGTCTTCCTGATGTTTAGAAATATCTTTGAAAAGGACAGGGGAATTGGTCAAAACCACTTTAACAAAGTCTGAAACTTGTTCAGAAGAGGGATCAGCAGGCTCTGAATGATGATCAGAACTGCCAGGGTAGATCATCCTACTGAGACTGTCAGCAACAACATTTTGAGTTCCACGAATGTGACGAGCGTCAAATTGAAAAGCTGAAATGCGTACTGCCCAACGCGCAAGACAACCTGTTCTTCTTGGCTTGGCCAGTACCCAAATCAACGCCTGATTGTCCGTTTCCATATCAAAAGGTAGATGTTCAAGATACATTCTAAATTTCTCCAAAGGAGAAAACAACAGCTAAGGCTTCCAATTCATAGAATACTTGCGTTCAGCAGGATTTAAACTACGTGAAGCATAAGAGATAGGACGACGTCCATCTTCAAATTCCTGAAGAAGAAAACCAGATATACCTGCCGATGTGGCATCGATTTGGAGAATGAAACGTTTGGAAAAATCTGGCATCGCCAGCACAGGAGCGTTACATAAAGCAGATTTCTGATCAAAGAAAGCTTCAAGTTGGGCATCACCCCACTCAAATTTAGCATCTTTTCTCCTCAAGGCATTTAATGGGGCTGCTCTTTCAGCGAAATTGGGGATGAATTTACGGAAGAAATTAACCATGCCAACGAACCTAGCGACAGCTTTGACATCTTTAGGAGTTGGAAAATTTTGGATGGCTGCACTATGAAATCGGTCAACAGAAACGCCTTTCTCGGACACGATATGGCCTAGGAAAGATATCCGAGGCTTTGGGAAATTAACTTTGCTAGCCTTAAGGGTTAGTCTTGCTTTACGGAGTCTTTCAAGGACTTCATTTAGATGAACAAGGTGTTCTTCATAAGTTTCGCTAAAATTACTAAATCATCGAGATAATTATAAACAAATTTGAATTTAATGTCTGACAACACGTTATCCAGCAGCCGAGTAAGAACAGCCGCTCCCGTTGCCAGTCCGAACAGAACGCGCTCAATTTCATAGAGGTTCCAGTCAGTGGCAAAAGCCGTGAGATGTTTGGATTCCTCAGCAAGAGGTATCTGATAACACGCCTGATTCAAATCGAAAGTGGTAAAAATTTTGGCATTAGCAAACCAAGAGAAACAAGAGTGCAAGTCAGGAAGCGGAACAGATTGAAGCACAAATCGCTTATTCAACATCCTATAGTCTATTACAGGCCGAAAACCACCCTGTGGTTTAGGGACTAGGAATATGCGAGAAGAGTACGCAGATTTAGAAGGACGTATTACACCATCAGCAAGCATTTGGTCGATGATAGCCTTAAGCGCTTTCATCTTAGGAGGCGACAACCGATACGGAGGAGAACGAACAGGTACATTGTCAGTTACTTCAATTTTATATTCCAAAACATTGGTCACACCTAATTTGTCTGTGAACACATCAGGAAATTTATCACAAAGATTCCTAAGCTTGTTGGCCTGGTCATCAGATAAATGATTAAAGTCAAACACTTTTGGTTCACTTGTGTCCTCAGAGACAGCACTGACATGATAAGGAAGGATAGGAAAACGGTTACACAATCTAAAGATCCTAATGGAAAACTTAAACTGGATTTCATTGTTTTGAAGATCCAAAACCATACCAGTTTTGGCAATAAAATTTGCACCAAGAATGAAAGGACAAAACAAATCTTTCGCCACTAGCACAGGCATATTGCATGTGAAATTACGTATCCTAATTTTGAGATTCAGACTTCCAATGAAATTCAAGAAATTAGAATTAGCCGTATGGCAGGTTAAAGACACAGGTTTTAAGGCGGGAAATTACAAACAGATTTTAGAGAATTATACAAATTTTCACTCATCAAGGTGAGGCTACTTCCAGAATCAACTAAAGCACAAACAGGTCCACTGTTCACAGGTTCTTAGCTCCTCGACTGAGGTTGGCATCAGGAAGGGCATCTGGCTGTAAAAACATGCCATATAATTTCATCTCACCTCATATCTGACCCAGCTGACGGGTAGACAGACACGTATCAGAGGAGATTAACACATTCAAAGGCACGTTCAAGGGTAATGGTAATAATAATAATAATAATAATAATAATAATCGTATGGCCTCAGCTACCGTTTGCAGACATTTCGATTTGACGCCATCTGGCTGTCTGCTCGTCAATTTCGACGTTCCGGTTTACTCTGTCTGCCATCTAGCGGACCTAGAGTAAACCGGATCTCTCTTGGGCGTCTATGGCTGAGATTTAATTAATTTTGTCGGGTAAATACCAAATGTATCACCAGAGATCTTTTACATGCCGACATCGTACGACATGGAGTGTCGAATGGACTTTTTTCCGCCCTTCAAAAATCCGACTACCTCTGCCGGGTTTGAACCCGCTATCTTGGGATCCGGAGGCCGACACTCTACCACGGATCCACAGAGGCAGCTAAGGGTAATGGTTACAATGATGTACAGATTCATAGAGCCCTAGGGACAACTAATCAAAGCTCACAGGAAGAAGCAGGGAAAGGAACTGCCTACCTGCCTTACATTCACAACACCATAATATAAAAACCCTGTTTGGCACCGTCACTAAAACTGCTCATAGTTTAGGTAAAAGCAGGGACATATTGGCCGTACTATTACACCCTGTGGTGTACAAAATTCCCTGTACTCCGGGCAAGGTGTACGTTGCCCAAACATGCCAGTCCATTGGGACTCGCATCAAAGAACACCAAAGAAATATCCATCTCAGCCAGCCAGACAAGTCAGCAATAGCTGAGCACGCCCTATTGTCGGGTCATGATTTCGTGTTAAAAGATGTTCGAGATCTTACCCACACTAAACACTGCAGGTCTAGGATTAAATGGGAAGCTGTGGAAATACGTAATATCCTAACAATATCAATAGGGACACTGGCTATCAATTAAGTAATACATCCTATCTATACTGTTATTTCAATTCGTACGTTTGTCATCACCAGTTGGTTCATTCCGAGCTGTTACGTCGTATTGTCGTCGTTAACTCCCACTTGGTGGCGAACGAGTGTACCAACACAGTTCTCCAACGATAAGATATTCCTAAATCCAAACCATCATTATTATGGAAGACTTCCTCGTGAAGAGTCGAGACACTGCTTGTTTCCTTGACACGGCATAAGCCCAAATTTCACAACATCTCAAAATAAAAGTTTCCTCCCTGGAAGTTGAAAATACACTGACTGACAGAGCAAATGCAACACCAAGAAGGAGTGATCAGAACTTTATGCCAATTGCAGGGTAGACTGACGTCACTGAGGTATGCTCATGATGTGAAATGCGCCGCTGTGCTGCGCACGTAGCGAACGATAAATGGGACACGGCGTTGGCGAATGGCCCACTTCGTACCGTAATTTCTCAGCCGACAGTCATTGTAGAACGTGTTGTCGTGTGCCACAGGACACGTATATAGCTAAGAATGCCAGGCCGCCGTCAACGGAGGCATTTCCAGCAGACAGACGACTTTACGAGGGGTATGGTGATCGGGCTGAGAAGGGCAGGTTGGTCGCTTCGTCAAATCGCAACCGATACCCATAGGGATGTGTCCACGGTGCAGCGCCTGTGGCGAAGATGGTTGGCGCAGGGACATGTGGCACGTGCGAGGGGTCCAGGCGCAGCCCGAGTGACGTCAGCACGCGAGGATCGGCGCATCCGCCGCCAAGCGGTGGCAGCCCCGCACGCCACGTCAACCGCCATTCTTCAGCATGTGCAAGACACCCTGGCTGTTCCAATATCGACCAGAACAATTTCCCGTCGATTGGTTGAAGGAGGCCTGCACTCCCGGCGTCCGCTCAGAAGACTACCATTGACTCCACAGCATAGACGTGCACGCCTGGCATGGTGCCGGGCTAGAGCGACTTGGATGAGGGAATGGCGGAACGTCGTGTTCTCCGATGAGTCACGCTTCTGTTCTGTCAGTGATAGTCACCGCAGACGAGTGTGGCGTCGGCGTGGAGAAAGGTCAAATCCGGCAGTAACTGTGGAGCGCCCTACCGCTAGACAACGCGGCATCATGGTTTGGGGCGCTATTGCGTATGATTCCACGTCACCTCTAGTGCGTATTCAAGGCACGTTAAATGCCCATCGCTACGTGCAGCATGTGCTGCGGCCGGTGGCACTCCCGTACCTTCAGGGGCTGCCCAATGCTCTGTTTCAGCAGGATAATGCCCGCCCACACACTGCTCGCATCTCCCAACAGGCTCTACGAGGTGTACAGATGCTTCCGTGGCCAGCGTACTCTCCGGATCTCTCACCAAAAAACACGTGTGGGATCTCATTGGACGCCGTTTGCAAACTCTGCCCCAGCCTCGTACGGACGACCAACTGTGGCAAATGATTGGCAGAGAATGGAGAACCATCCCTCAGGACACCATCCGCACTCTTATTGACTCTGTACCTCGACGTGTTTCTGCGTGCATCGCCGCTCGCGGTGGTCCTACATCCTACTGAGTCGATGCCGTGCGCATTGTGTAACCTGCATATCGGTTTGAAATAAACATCAATTATTCGTCCGTGCCGTCTCTGTTTTTTCCCCAACTTTCATCCCTTTCGAACCACTCCTTCTTGGTGTTGCATTTGCTCTGTCAGTCAGTGTATTTTGTAACTCAAGTTGTGTACAACATTAACACACTACAGCACTGGCGTAGCCAGGGGGGGCCCAGGGGGGCCGGGCCCCCCCCAAAATATTTCCTGAAACTAGAGCGAGGATTAGCCGTTGTTTTACGTACGGTACGAACAACTTAAAAACGTACGCCGAAATGTTAAATTAACGTAGCGACAAGAACCTATTAGTAGGGCTCAATAGGGACATACATAATTCTCCATATTTGTACTACTTGAATGAAAGGAAGACACTTAGAATTGTGATGCGCGAGGATATTTTCCTGTAGAGGCCTCAGTATTGGGAATGAAACCGTGTATTAACAAATGTCAGGACATGAAGAAAGGGCCAATTAGCAAGGGATTACTCAGTAGGGGGCCGGAACGTGACCACCGAGATAACGGGGGCCACGTCCAGTAACAGCTGCAAGCTTACAACATCGTGTCAGCTTTTGCAGATCGGTTCCAGGAAACAACAATGTCCTAGGGATCCTCGGGTTGTACCGTGGTTGAGAGATGTGCTGTGTTTGAGTTGCAGCGTTGGGAAGACTGTGACAGGATTGTGATCTGCACGTTAGTTCCTCATTTTGTGCCATATAAGTAACATTTTTTGAAGAAGGGACCGTTTTGTCACTGAAAAGCCAACACTATGTGCATCCTCGGTAAGTTATGAAATTTTTTTTTTAAATTCTTACAGTGCCAGGACAATCGCGGATGCGTGCCTAAGTTCGATAGATAGGCCTATATACTTTGTCAAATGCCCGGGGACTGAATGGAACCTCAAATGGCACCATCAAAAGTGCGAGTAAATACTTTATAATTGGCGGGCATGATAACTCAGTTCCAATGCTTCTATCTTCTCATCAGGACGGCCCAGGCTTGAATCGCAGTCGATACATGAAACACGTTTAAAATGGGAAGTCACGTTCTATTGATACGGATTCTACTTAAAAACTAGATCCCATCCCTTACCTTTCCTTCTACTTTTTAGTCAGAACCACATTATTTATGGTGGTGTATTTTGAGTATCCAACCATTCTTCGGACTTACCTTGTACCTTAAATGGTGAGTGAATGCAGTGGCGTACCCACAAAATAATTTCAGTGGGTGGGGTGTAAGTCCAGGCCAGTAGTGTGGATACAACTTTCCCTTAGAAGGGGTTGTGAAAAGATTTTTTATTTTTTATTTAGAATTTGCTTTACGACGCACCGTAGGTCTTCAATGGCGACGATGCGAAAGGAAAGGGCTGAGAGTGGGAAGAAGCGGCCGTGGCCTTAATTAAGGCACAGCCCCAGCATTTGCCTGGTGTGAAAATGGGAAACCACAGAAAACCATATTTAGGGCTGCCGACAGTGGTGTTTGAACCCACTATCTCCCGGATGTAACCACACAGCTGTGCGCCCCTAACTGCACGGCCAACTCGCCTGGTGAATATGAAAAGAAAGCCGGTCCTACCGAGTACAGTGACGGATCTTCAGTAGATATTGTTGGTTTTGATTGTTACCATGTACAATCATAGCTTTTGTACTTTTAACATAAACCGGCTGCATTATTGATAATATCGTTCTTCGTTTGTGAGGAAGTAGAATCTTCATTTAATTTGTCTTTTTTTTAAAAAAGGAACCACTTTGGTACTACACCCCGTGAAGGTGACTACCTTCCAGGCCGTATATATTTCGATTACGAGAGACTCAAGGAAAACTCTACTGCACTCAAAAACAAGGCTGTATCCTCCCCATCCCATGCCTTTCTTAACTCTGTCAGTGCCGGGAATCGAATGCAGGATGTCTTAAGTCAAATTCGAAAATAAGGAGACCTAAAAGTACCAGCCGGCCCCACAGTGTACGGGTAGCGTGCCTGCCTCTTACCGGAGGCCCCGGGTTCTATTCCCAGCCAGATCAGGGACTTTTACCTGGATCTGAGGGCTGGTTCGAGGTACACTCAGCCCACGTGTTTATAACTGAGGAGCTATCTAACGGTGAGATGGCGGCCCCGGTCTAGAAAGCCAGGAATAACAGCGGAGAGGATTCGTCATGCTGACTACACAACACCTCGTAATCTGCAGGCCTCCGGGCTGAACAGCCGTCGCTTGGTAGGCGATGGCGCTTCGGGGCTGTTACGTCATGGAGTTTAATTTGGAAAAGTGAACAGAGAAGGAATCGACACCCCTGCAAGGTTCCTTAGCTTCCAGCTAGTTCTTCTGTCCGGCCTCGTGCGTTTAGGACAGTAAGAAAACGTACGCCTTAATAAATGCTCCTCATAAAACCTTTGTAAAAATACTAGCTGCATCTATTTATAACAATAATCACAAACGCCTCCTTTTCATGTGGCTCAGTTGGTTGAGTCGCTGTCCTTCTGTGTCTGAGTTCGCAGGTTCAAATCCCGGATTGGATCGGTAACCCTTAAAACGGTGTTGAAATGGCAACAGCTCAGTGTCGTTGATTTCTGGCACGTTAATAAAAATTATACATACGAATATTAGCGTCACAAAACTCTAACTTTATACTACCATATTCTGTATCCCAGACTTGCGTGGAAAAGTAATTAACAATTTACTTTACGTCACACAGACACAGATAGGTCTTATGGCGACGTCGGGATAGGAAATGCCTAGGAGTGGGAAGGAAGCGGCCGTGGCCTTAATTAAGGTACGGCCCCAGCATTTGCTATGTGTGAAAATGGGGAAACCACGGGAAAACATTTTCAGGGCTGCCTACAGTGGGGTTCGAATCTACTATCTCCCGGATGCAAGCTCACAGCTGCGTGGCCCTAACCGCGTTAGAAACTAACAGGACAAGGTGAGCCCTACATAGCATTTGTTGTAACGTGTAGTTTTCTTTACCAACTAACAAAATATCTATACCCATACGCTTTACATTATTTATTTATTTATTTATTTATTTATTTATTTATTTATTTATTTATTTATTTATTTATTTATTTATTTATTTATTTATTTATTTATTTATTTATTTATTTATTTATTTATTTGTCTGTTTATTAGTGCCTTCAGTACAGTGGCGAAGTTAGGGCTCCAGGCCCTCTTGTACACTTAACCACACACTAATCAAAATCTTAAATAAAATACTGAGATTCTTAAAATAGTTAAAACTACATAAATTAATAGAATTTAAAATAAATTTAAATAAATTACTTACTAAATATTCGGTGGTGGGGTCATGTGAGCCGAATGGAGGAGGATAGGTTACCTAGGAGAATAATGGACTCTGCTATGGAGGGTAAAAGAACAAGAGGTAGACCAAGACGACGATGGTTAGACTCGGTTTCTAACGATTTAAAGATAAGAGGTATAGAACTAAATGAGGCCACAACACTAGTTGCAAATCGAGGATTGTGGCGACGTTTAGTAAATTCACAGAGGCTTGCAGACTAAACGCCGAAAGGCATAACAGTCTATAATGATAATGTATGTATGTATGTAAATTAATATTAGAACTATTTAATATTAAAAACTCTTAAACATGGCTATTCCTCAGGAACGCACACATTCATATTTCAACCATTCAGTCAGCTGTCCCACTGCCTTCGTAATGCCCAGGCCGTACTGTACCTCTGATGACGTCACGCTTTGGGGGGGGGGACTTGAAGGCGATACGCATACGCTCCGCTGGAAAAACACACTCGTTTAAATTACTTAAAGAACTGTTAACACCTCATAAAACCAAAACCTATCCTCAAATATTTGTTAATTCTGACATACAATGCATATCCTTCTCCGTAACGTTCTATTTCTCGCGTATATACGTTCGTTTGCGTGAGTACAGCCTAACACTTTGAGACATATTCTTGTGATTTTATCCATTTTCTGGTCAACTGGAACATTCACATCATACACACTGACAGAAAACATGCAGCCAATTACCATTACGATTTATTACAAATATAAATTATTTCTGTACCTCACTGTTTCCACTCCATGAACACTGCAGCTTTTCTGGACCTCTTACAGGAAGTTACACCAGTATGGAGTAGGTCTGCTCTCATTGAAGCACTTTGTTGAATACACAAGTCGGTGTGAATTTTGGAAAAGTTATTTAAAAATATATTCACCCAAATACATATAGGCCTACACTGTCCGGCCAGGTCTTCCAATTTCTTCCCGCAGTCACAAATGACTAGGGAATCTGCCAACTGCATTGACTCCAAAGTCAGGGATTTTGTGACAAACTTAGGATCGTCTGAATTTAGAAATACCATCTTATATGTATCTGACACTAACACACAAAATACTTTGTACACCTCAATTCCAAGTTCTATTGACATGTCTGATGGATACTTTAAGCCCCCTCGATTTAGGAAATTCAGATATCTTACTTCTGGAGGTAATTCATAAATAAGATCTGAATCTGTCAGAAGATTTACATAAATCACACTGCTGTTTGATACACTTTTTTTTTCGTCGCACCGACACAGATAGGTCTTACGGTGACGATGGGACAGGAAAGGTCTAAGAATGGGAAGGAAGCGGCCGTGACCTTAATTAAGGTAGAGCCCCAGCATTTGCCTGGCGTGAAAATGGGAAACCATGGAAAACCATCTTCAGGGCTGCCGACAGTGGGGTTCGAACCCACTGTCTCCCGAATACTGGATACTGGCCGCGGTTAAGCGACTGCAGCTATCGAGCTCGGTGATACTCATAAATAAGACTTGCATTTTCAAATACACCGAATTCAGATAAGCCGTAGGTCTGATTACATAAAAATATAGGGCCTACCTAATGTTAACCATGTTTATGACATAATAAAAAAAATTAACTCACCATCTGGACTTAACTCGTTTTTCATCAGAAGGAAACACTAATACTGGAGTGTACTCTCCTTGTTTATAATTGGCTTTGCAGCCAGGCACACAGCAACTCTTAGGCATGGTGATTTCCCTCACTGATCATCTTAATTCAAGTATATACAATTCGAGGTTAATAATAAAACACAGAATGCACTAACTCAATTAATTTTACACGATAAATATAACTTTACACAAATAAACTACAAAATTAAAACACTGAACAACGATCTTCTTAACCTATAGCTTCACATAAATACACGCTCACACCAAGTTTTCTTCACTAATTAACGACTTTCCACTTAATAATGCAGTCGATGACGACTCATTCTCACATATATCTGAGTGAACACGCAGCCATCGTTAAAAATTTCAATAAAACTGCGAAAATCTATGTTTAACTCTACTAACTCATGTGCTAAACTTCCCCCCTAACGATCAGCTGATTGCTTTCCCGCGCTCGTTACAGTACGGCCTGGACATCACGAAGGCAGTGGCTGTCCTCAGCAGGTAGTCTCGGCAGGTGACCTTAAATCGTGATTTAAAAAAGCTAGTTTCTCTGACCTGAACTGGCAGGGAGTTCCATAATCTGGCGACAGTCACCACAAATGATATTAATTTTATTTGTGCGGTGCAGTGGAATAGAAAGAATGAATCTAGAACGGTGTATTTAAGTTGTGAAATGATGATAAAAAGATGAATTTAGAAGAAATATACATTGCCTGACTTTCAGCTACCACTCTGATCACCATCGTTAAAGTGTGTAGCTGCCGACGTTTATCAAACATCAGCCATGAGACAGACTGATAGTATGGGGTGATATGAACATCGTACCCGATATTGTAAATAAATCGCAGGCAGGTGTTCAGTGCTCGTTGAAGTTTAAGTGTTTCTTCTCTCGTCATCTCAACTAAAACAACGTCACAATAATCAAGAATAGGGAGAATGAGTGTCTGTATTAGTTTGGCCTGTAGCTCAAATGGAAATGCATTCCTCTGTGAGGGTGAAGTACTCCAAAAATCTTTTTACGTATTTCTTTCTTTTGATCAGACCAATCAACTGTTACATTCATCATTACGCCGGGATTTTTAACCGTTTTACTGTAGGGAATAATGTTACCATTAACTACGATAGGCGGGATTGCGACATTGTTTGAGAAGCTCAGTAATTTTCGTGATCCAATTATAATTGTCTGAGTTTTTTTGCAGTTTAGTATAAGAGAGCTTCGTTGTGCATATACACTGAGTCGTCGGAGGTCCATGTTAATATCTTGTCTTGCAGTGTCGATATAGCCTATTTAAAGATCGTCAGCACAGAGGTCATGTGTGTTATTTCCTGTCACAGATGGTATGTCATAGATATAAATACAGAAACTTAGGGGCCGTAGAATACTGCCCTGTGGGGCAACACTAAGTTTCATTTTCCATTTAGAGGCCTTGTCGTTTACTGTTACACGCTGTTGACGGTTACTCATAACGTTATGTATAAAAGTAATAGGAATATCATATACACCTGTAGTCTTTGATTTAATCGAGTACAAAGCCTTTTAACCTGATTTTCTGTGACACTGTGAAATGTGAATGGCGGATTGGCTGGAGGGGAGGGCGGTGAGTCGGTGCAGTTAATTTGGGTAGGTTGAATATTTATTCTACTAAAGTAATCGTTCAGTTCGTCAAGTGGAATGTCAGGAGTTGTCTGTCTCTGTTGATGTTTTCCTATTCCCAGAGCTCTAAGTTGGTCCCATGCGCGATTAGAATTTAAGTTGTTAGCTGAAATCCGAAAATATATGCATTTTTTAAATTTCTGATTAACTGCTTTGTGCGATTTCTTAAGATGCGGTTAGATTCGAAGTCTGTGTCATCTAGGGTTTGTTTATAATGTCGAAATAACGAGTCACGGTGGGCCATCATTCTCTTGCCTTCATCATCTAGCCATGGACAAGAAGGACGAGAAACCTGTATCGACGCGCGCGCAAGCGCGCGCGTGTGTTTGTGTGTGTATCTTTGCCTTATTATTTGTATAAAATGTCACTTCTTTATTGCTTATCACATAACCATTATTATTATAACATTACCGTATTTGTTCTAAACCAGAATATTGCATCCTTACTCAAAGTGTTTATTCTTGCATTCATTTCACTTCTACGCGGAATATATAAAATGCTGCAGTTATGTTGGGATGGGAGTAACAGAGGTAGCCGGGGGACGGGGTTGTCGTCCAAGGAGTCCAGACACCCCAGGAGTTTTAACGAAAGTTATTTTATTGAGCATTTTATATATAATGTGCATTAATATTAGCTTCCGGAGTCCGACTCCTTGGCTGAATTATCAGTGTTGAGGCCTTCGGTTCAGACGGTTCCGGGTTCGATTCCCGGCTGGGTCGGGGATTTTAATCGCGTCTGAATAATTCTTCTGGTTTGGGACTGGGTGTTTGTCCCAACATATTCATATTCAGACAACATACTACATTACCAACCACCAAATAAACACACAACACTGATTACATCCCTCTATATAGGGTTGGCGTCGGGAAGGACATCCGGCCGTAAAACAGGGCCAAATCCACATGTGCGACACATTTCGCACCCGCGACCCCACAGATGTGGGAAAAGTGGGGAAGAAGAAGAAGGAAATTACTATTAGCTTCCGGAATCCGCACGAATCCACCACTCTTACTTGGATCCAAGGACACTCATTTCCTTTTTCGGTATTCTACACCACCTAAACTATGGAAGTTTGGACACCTATCAAAATAAAATTCTGGATGAATGGGCCCCCCCCAAACTGAAATCCTGGCTACGCTACTGCACTACAGTACATCTTTGTGGTTGACACATGCCAGCAGATCAGCCATTATATGCAGTAGCTATTCTTTGATCCTACATATAGAGTCAGTCCAATATAAATTATAGTGCTTTCACAGCAATAACTGTTGTTGAAAACTACATGGAAGCTGGGCTAACACCATCTAAAACAAACCATCAATGAATATGACTACATAATATTATTGCATAAATCATTTATTTAATACCATATGTATAACAACAATAAAGCCTAATTCTCTCATGCATAAATATATTTTAAGCGACGAAAGCTTTGCATCTGTCAAATGATGAAGATATGGCGACTGTGTGCTCTGTTTGCTGTTTCACAGAGGCAAACATGAGGAGCTTGAATTCATTTGGGGCACGCTTGCACGTTCCATGCACTTGGAACAGCACAGAGCTAGTAGTCTCGCGTGTTTGCCCCAGTCGAAAGGCTAACACTGAACTTGCAAGCTGTGTTACTGAGACATAGGAGCAGTGGCGGCTCGTGACAAAATTTTTAGGGGGTTCTCAACATTTTTGTTCATGTCTCAAATTAGCAAAAAAGTAACATAGGTACATAAATCATTTCACTAACAGTTCCTTGTACGGTTCCTTCTTCACAAATACTTTGGTAGAACCCCTGTAACCGAGGATAAATTTTATACGAGACTAATTTGTTAGTGTAGAACAAAAGTAAAATTCACAATAACTTTACTACACTGAGATTATTGAAGGATGCGAGTACTATTCTTGGTTTTCAAACAGCACGAATTTCACCTGGGTGTTAGTGTAGAACCAAACCAAACCTCATGGCCTACCAAGCGACTGCTGCTCAGCCCGGTTGTCTGCAGATTACGAGGTGTCGTGTGGTTAGCACGATGAATCCTCTCGGCCGTTATTCTTGGTTCTTTTGACCGCCATCTCACCGTCAGATAGCTCCTCAATTGTAATCACGTAGACTGAGTGGACCTCGAACCAGCCCTCAGATCCAGGTTAAAATCCCTGGCCTGCCCGGGAATCGAACCCAGGGCCTCCGGTTAAGAGGAAGGCACGCTATCCCTACACCGCGAGCAGGCTGTCTTAGTGTAGAACAGTAGCAAAATTGATAATAGCTTTACTGCACTGCGAACACTGAAGGATGCGAGCACTATTCCTGGTTTTTAAACAGCACGAAGTTCACCTGGATATGACGAGAAGCATAGAAGGAATGTGTACCGCATTTACCGGTAAATGTTTTAAAATAATTATTTTCGAATTGACCCCAATAGTCTCCACATTATCTCGGTTAGTCAGGTTCTACTGTTTCACATCGTAATTATTCTCATTTTGCAAATTATAGCCACTACTCTAAACAATTTAGCATGCAGTACAACCAACAATACTAGATCATGCTTATTTAAATGATAGGATTTAGATTAGCAACTCACGTAAATACTGATTATTTGTAGAGGAAAGCAATCCTTCTGTCCTTCAATCGCGCAAATTTCTCAATCACTTTACGATTGAAGTCACTGATGATGTTGACAAATCTCTTCTCAATAGCAAGCATAGCCAGCGCTGACAGTCGTTCTCCAGTCATGGTGTTCCTCAGAAACGTTTTAATTCGTATTCAAAGTAGAAAAACACCTCTCGGGCTCCGCTGTCGTAATTGGGGTTGTGACAACAATTCGGAGTAATTCGCATACTTGTGGAAATGTGTCCCTATCTAGTTCATTGTCAAGCAGAAACTGCAACATGAAAATGGCCCCATCATCTTTCTGAAATCCATTTCTCATATACAATACTTCTAGTTCAGTCTTCAGCTGTGTCTTATTTAGGCAGGGATACATATGCGCCACTGCATTCAGTTCTCTTTCTGGAAAAGAGTCTGAATAGACACCAAAATGCCTATTCAGAATTAGGGTACTAGCGAAATCTGCCGGTAATGTAATGCAATAGTAGCTCCTGGGAGGCTATGGCTAAAGGGGAGGTGGCGGACCCTTGTGGTCAACTGTAATACTGCCACTGGGTTGAGGGTGGCTCTAGACGACAAGGCACGTACCTTACCGTGCTCCTCGCTAATGGGAATATCAATGCAGAAAACCATGACGTCATCTGCTTTGCGCATGCGTATAGTCTTCAGCACAATAGCGCATTATCCAGTGTGCTCGCTGCACTGTCAGTCATAACGAACAACTGTCGGTGTAAAGGAGCTACGATATAAGTCGATTGCCGAATGCTTTCGATCGATTGTCGAAATCAGGTCGAAAGAAAAGAATGAATGCGTAAATATGTAATAAAACTGGGTGTTCACGTGCTCCTGTGCTCCTGAGAGCCCACCGCCACTGCATAGGAGCACAACGGGAGACCCACTACCAGTATATCAGCTATGGTAACAGAAAGAATAGGCAGAGTGCATCGCTTTAATGATTCCTGGTACACAAATTATATGTGTCTGAAGGAAATCGTATTCCTTGTATTACTGGCATTGCCTTTTATTTTCAGCATATACGAATGTTTGGACAACAAAGGGAGTTTGTGATGTTAACAGTTATTTTTACTAAGGAAATGACATGAGCAGTATGTAGACCACGTTCATTCCAAAATAGCTTTAAAGTTCAGTAGCTCTAGAACAGAGACTTGCCTTTAAAATTAATCAGGACAAACATATTTTTTAAAAATTTAGCGAACGGGTATAAAGCTAGTTGACTAGTAGATGCTGTTTGTTTCCTGGTGAATCAAGAGCTGCCTTTTAGGGGCCAAACAAAAGTCTAATTCAACATTCTGCGAAGTGATATTAATGACATAAGATACTGTGCTTTGAAGATCGATGAATTAAAGAGATTTCTGAAAGAAAAACACAAAAGATTTGTGTGTCTTGGAAGCAGTGCACAGACAAATACTCATAAGTATCATCAAATGAAAAAAGTTAAAGTTAAAATGCAGCAAATTAGTCATGTGGAAATTGACAAACAGAAATCATACTGCAGACTATATTGTGAAGTACTTTATACAGTGCTTCAATATATAACCTACCATTTTTCCTGAACTGAATAAGCTGGAATTTCTTTCTCTTTTGGATTTTGACTTGTTTGAAACATTCATTGACTCTTTCCCTGCTCGGCCATTCAAATCCCACGTTATATCATATGGTTGCTACTTCAACATCCTGGTACTCAAAACAGAGTTGTTGGCCATCGATGCATCAGCAGAGTTTAAGAAGTCCTGCATACTAGAAATGTATAAGTATTTAACATGTTGAGAATTAAATGTGGCATTACTATTCCTGCTCCTAGTGCCTCTATCGAACAATCTTTCTTGACAATCAAGTGGATAAAATCTTGTTTGAGAAGTACACAAACACAAGAATAATTATCAAAATTATTATTAATTTCATTTGAGAAGAACCCCCTGAACAGCTGTACGAACAATTCGGGTTTCCATGATTCTCTTCTAGACAATTTTGCTGCCAAACATCGACCGTTAGAGCTGTGTTTCAAGAAGTAATATATGCAGATGCATAGAGAGAATTGAGTTATGTAAGTTAAAAATGCACGCTCCTATTTGAGCTTTAATACCCATAAATTGTTTTCATCCATGTTTCTACAAACTACTGTTCTAACAATGAATATACCGAGCTCAATAGCTGCAGTCGCTTAAGTGCGGCCAGTATCCAGTAATTGGGTTCGAACCCCACTGTCGGCAACCCTGAAGATGGTTTTCCATAGTTTCCCATTTTCCCACCAGGCAAATGCTGGGGATGTACCTTAATTAAGGCCACGGCCACTTCCTTCCCATCCTAGGCCTTTCCTATCCCATCATCGCCGTAAGACATATCTGTGTCAAAAACAAAACAATGAATATTGAATTTTCAAGACTGCATTGTAATCGAAACCAACTTTCAACCTATTAGGTCATACATTTAGTACGTGTTGAAGAGATGTTAAGTACAGAACAAAAATGGCCAATTGGACACCACAACCTCCCGATTTCAGAACAAAAATGGGTTCGGATCCCACTGGTGTCTGGTTGACCATCTGAAAATGTTGATAACACAAAATAAAATGGAGTTCCTGAAGTGATTTGAGATGCTGAAGTTTGACTGTATTATTTTTGTATTGTCATGGTGATTTGCTGATGACATTGTGCTGTTAGGTGAAAGAACAGGCAAATATATGGAATGAGGTGATTGAAGAATGAGGAATGAAAATTAAGAAGAAAAAGAGCAAAACAGTTGTTCTTACATGAGGATCAAGGTAGTAGTGGGAGTGTGAGAGGACTGTTATAGAGTAAGGGAGTGGCAATGCGATGTAGAACTACTACTTTCTACCGATCTTTGACGTATAGAACTGGCTTATGGAGAGGAAAGTAAACCTAGGCAAGTGAGATAAATTCCTAAATAGTAAGATAAGACCAAATACGAAATATGGTAATATTAGAAACACATAGAACATCAGACAGACAAACCTACCTACTGTAAGTCTTGTTTTTCATTTTTGATATCAAATATACTGCATCGCAAAAAAAAATTATCTTTGTTTTACACAATACAAACAGGTCTTATGGTGATGATGGGATAGAACAGAGCTAGTGCTGTGGCATTAACAGTCCCAGCAATTGCCTGGTGTGATGAAAACCATCTTCATGACAGCTGATTGTGAGAGTGGGATTGGAATCTACCATCTACCAAATGCAAGCTCACAGCCATGTGACCCAAACGCGCAACCAACTCGCTCAATTGAAACAATCGATACACATTTTCTCCATGTGTTCCTCTGATGCTAACTGTCTTCTAGTTCCCCTGGCTAGGACCTAAAATATTCACCACTTCCCGTTTGATTTCCAACAACTGGATCCTTTGTCTGCTGATTTCATTGTACAAAGTGCAACTATTCTGCAAAGCTACATCAAATATCCACGTCATTGAAGGCCAGCGCCCTTCTTTTCTCCCCCCGAACTACAGAGCTCATCACGAATCAACTGATCATTGCCACCCAAAATTAGTTGAGGTCTTGAAACCATGATGTACCACTTTTGTTGCTCTTGGAGTATCTCAACACTTTAATTTCAGAAACACACTTATTGCAGTACCAAATAAGGTTGATGATAACCAGTTGTCTTTGAATGAGTAGCCTTCATCCGCTTCTCACATCACTTGTGCATGGATGATGTGTATTCCCTATAACAGTGTACACATTAGTACTTTCAGCTATTAAATGAGATGTGACTTTGCCAAGTGGCTTGCCACAAAGCTTGATGTTGATCACTCCTCCTTTATCCAGGCTTGGGACTGGCATTGAGACTTAGAGTACCACCTAATGCCATTGATATTTGTGAACATCTGAATTTTAATCATAATTTAATACATATTTTGACTATATTATTTGTTGTATTGAAATATAGGAAGCACTGAGTGTGTACCTTAAGAGACAAACAACTGTTTAACTAAATGCATGATTATAGGCAATTTTTTTTTTTTTTTAATCTAAAATTCAACATCTTCTCCACTATACTAAAATTATTGTTAATCCATTCGTGAATTGCACTGTATGTTAACTCCAAGTACAAATTACTTCTTGTTGCATGATAGGAGTATTGTCATCTAGTTGCAAGGAACACTGACATCCAAAGTATAATCGAAGGCAGATTCGAAGTATCATCCAGAATTACTCCACATCGAGTCATTGGTTCTCGCTCGTGGAGAATATTGATCCAAAATATCCTCTTGGCACCGGTTGAAGAGAAGAGACCTGATCAAGCAGATATGAACATTAAAGAGCTCCGCAGACGTCAATCACAAAAACTCCGCTGCCTTAATCTGCAAGCAAAGTTCAAGGCCAGATATGGTATGTACAACAATTTCTCTCTTTCTTTTCTTTCCTGATCGAAAATTAGGTTTCCAATAGGGTACCAAAATTTGATCTCGCCAATTCAGAATTCATTTAATCCCAGAACCATACACCAGGGCCCCAGGAAATTTTTAATTTGTAGTAATTTGTTATTCAAAATGCCCGTGACTCTTCTTTGACCTTCGTACTCTCTCAGCTTGTTGAGAAGGTACTAGTGGTGGTGGTGGTGGTCGTGGTGGTGGTGGTGGTCGTGGTGGTGGTGGTGGTCGTGGTGGTGGTGGTGGTGGTTATTATTTTAAGAGGAAGTACAACTAGGCAAACCATACTCTATATAACAGTAATCTGAGAGAAAAAATTGAAGGGGTCTGAAACTTCGAAAAATGAAGATAAGGACCACGAAGGGTGTGAAAATTAAAGACTCCCTAGCCCTCGCAAAGCTAAAGCATCGGGGTCGGGAAAGAACAAGAGTTGACCAAGGGAGGTCGGATAGGATAGATGAAAGTAAGAAGCCTGGCACAAGTAAGTGGAAGCAATGCCAGGGCTCAGCTAAGGGCCCCATGGTTGCCAAACCACGCTCCAAAGTTCAGAGCCCCTGGGGCACCTTTTATTCACCTCTTACATCAGAGAAGGTATTCCGAGGGTGTTATTTTATTGCCCCCACCGATAGAGGGGCGAGAAGGTACTAACATTTGAGCTTACGGAAAGGAGCATAGCCAGAAGGGAAGCCAGGTGGATCGAAGATTAGGGAGTTTATCATCTGTAAATTCATCAGCCATTATCCTAACTGATCAACAAAAAGTTACAAGGCAGCAACGTATTTACAAAATAAACAAAACTGCTGAAGCACATTACTACAATTAAACCAGTATGCCTCTATTGGCCTCGTATGATAATTATGTTTCATAAACATGATTTACAATATTACATAATATTCTCCCAATGGAACATATTTCAATGAGAGTAAGTACAAAATGAATGCAGTTAAAAAATACAGAAATACTGAAAAGGAAAGGCCCTAGGCAAACAAATAAGAAAGCCATACAGACAAGGAGCATACTGGGCTACGAGCCCGGCACATACACACAGCACACACAGAAAGCACACTTCCCCAATCACACGCCCATTCGCTGCCACAATCATTAATCTTTCACTCAACATACACTCAAGGGTTACACTCTGATGCTCGCAGTCCAGCAACCTCAGGTTCGTAAGGAACCCTTGAGTTAATGCTGTGACCAAGCGGGAAAATGAGAATGACAATCAACTGGTGGACACAACCAGCCACCAAGACTACGTTTGAGAAGGGAAGGGAAAGGAACAAGAGAGGGAACAACAATGTTGAATCAGAAAATAGCAGGCGCACTTCAAGTGTCTGTTAAGCAGAAAATAATATGGAGATTATTTCTTGTTACACAATACAGTAATGAAAAACATGTCTGTGACATCGTTGACTAATTCTAACAACTGCTCATATATCAAAACATATGTTGTTTACCGAGCGGTTAGTAACACGCAGTTGTAAACCTGCATTCCAGAGATAGTGGGTTGGAACCCTACTGTTGGGAGCCCTGAAGATGGCAAATGATGGGGCTGTACCTTAATGAAGACCACGGTCACTTCCTTCCCACTCCTAGCCCTTTCTTTTCCCATTGTCGCTATAAGACCTGTGTCAGTGTGACCTAAAGCAACTTGTAAAAAAAAAAAACTTAATGAAACGTTATTTCTTTGTAGCTATCCAACTATTTTATCATGCACCTTTGTACTTTGTGTTAAGAGTGTTTGAAATCAATTGGTATGAAAGCGGTGAACAGATTATATCAGAATCATATAGGTCGGAGTTTGATACCCTTGATGATCTCGTCGCTGTTCTAGACGATGGTGCAAATAAATGTTGTTTAAGCTGCTTGCTTGTTTTTTTAAGGGGCCTAACATCGAAGGTCATTGGCTCAATGTCGTTTAAGAAGATGATATGACAGTATATATATTTTCCCTTCATGCTTTAGATGAACTGATTTTCAAATTGGCAGAAGAATGAATGACATCCTGGGTATGACGAGGACTAGAAATCCCATCAATTCTCTCAGGAATCTGCCTTTCTATTGCATAAAAAGAAAAAATGGAATTACGATACCCAGTCAGGCAGCACCAGACAGTCTCAAGTCTGGAATATGTAACGACTCTCCAATCACTATTATTTGCAGTGAACAAAAGATATTCGTATGCACAAACCGTACCTTGGAGTTGGGCCCAAATTTTGCAAAGTGAACCTTATAGTAGTACCAAAAACCAAACGGTAGAACTTTTTAAATATAAACTTTTTATTTTATTTCATTTTCAGCAATTGCAGACTGTTCTAATTTGCAAATATATTGAAAATTAACTGATTTCATGAGATTTTAAAATAAATCGTTAGTGTCAAAGTGTGGGGCACTCAATGTGCTCATCTGGTGGACTGCCACACCACGGTCATAATTTTAACGAGGGTACAGATCTCTTCACATGGTTATGATGGTATTTAAGGGTGTAGTAAGGAGTTCTGGTAAGACCCCAATTAGAGTATGGTTCCAGTTATGAGACGGACCCACACCAGGGCTACTTGATACGAGAATTGGAAAAAATTCAAACGAAAACAGCACAATTTGTTCTGGGTGATTTCCGACAAAGGAGTAGTGTTAGGAAACTGTTGCAAAGTTTGGGCTGGGAAGACTTGGGAGTAAGGAGATGAGCTCCTCATCTAAGTGGTACATTCTGAGCTGTCGTTGGAGAGATGGCAAGGAACGACATTAGTAGATGGATAAGTTGGAGTTGTGTCTTTAAAAGTAGGAAAGATCGCAATATGAAGATAAAATTGAAATTCAAGAGGACAAATTGAGGCAAATATTTGTTTATAGAAAGGAGAGTTGGGGACTGGAATAACTTACCAAGGGAGATTTTCAATAAATTTCCAATTTCTTTGAAATCATTTTTTAAAAAGGCTAGGAAAACAATGGTCGGTCGGTCGGTCCGGCAGTTAACATAACCTAAAGTGGAATAATTGGGAAAACAAGAACAGATAAAATCAGAATGAATATCCATGTATTTGTCGATATGAGAGGATCTCTATCAGTATTGATATCAAGGAAATTTCAATTGAAGGAGAGTTTCTTATGAACTATTGCTGAGGATCAGTCTTCCTCCTGAGAAATCATATTCATTGTCAGTAATACATTTGTTTAACTATATTGTGTGTTATCGCAAAGGTCAGTTTCTATACTAAAGAATTACATAATATCCTCACCTTATGCAGGAATGTACTTTGTCACTTAGACCAACCATGAGTTTCTATATCTGTTTATTAATTGTGACAATGTCTCTCCATAGGTCAAAGTTGCACAGAGCTAAGTGAAGTCAGTAACCTGTCCTTTGATCCTTTGGGCAGTTCGCCACCAATGGCATATGGCTTTCTCCCTAACTCTGTCCTCTTCAAGCTGATGGACATAATGTCTGGACAAGAAGCAGGGGACAGCAAAGCCCCACCCTTAGTGGTAAGCAATTTTTACATCATTAGTCCCAGTTGTCCTGAGAGGATAAGCATGCTACTGACAAATAATTGGACCTTACCAACTTAGCATCTGGGCAAGGCAAGAAACATCAAAAATTTCTTCTTAATTCATAAACACTGCAGTGATTGGTAGCAGGGAGGGTATTACAAAATACACCTGGAATATTCTGAAAGGGTTAGGTATCCCCAAAAATACACTCAACAATATCATGATAGGCATTATTAAAAACTCGTTAAGCACTATCACGTTTATTTTTCAAAATTGTCAATTTAGTGCACTTTGTGTGATAATCACCATATGAAACTGTTGCATTTCCATGAAGTGTGGGTTTTACTCATGTCCAAGCAGTTCTTTATTTGTGCATAGGAATATATATATATTCTTAAACTGTAACTTTGTGTCAACGGGCGAGTCTGTACAATTCAGAATCTTTGTGGTCACACGCAGCACGTCATATGGTGTAGCTAAAGAATTGGCAAACTGCCTGTAGCCTGATAATGATGCTCAGCTCCTCGAGGATTGACTCACTGGTACAAAATGCTCTTTGGGGGATGAAAATCATTTTATTTCCTACTATGATGTAATTACCTTTTTCCCATACTCAGAGTGGAAAATGACACTTTCTTCTTCATGTACCATGTCCTCGCAGAATGTTGGTGATCAGTAACATGATCTGTTGTTTGTTCATAGCTGTTCTGAACAGAGTAAGCTTTGTCACCCCAAACCACTGGCTTATGTTGCCGAGCCACGATGTCCTACTTCTCCCCGGACCACGTTTTCCATTAATTTTCGCTTGGAGTTACTTGCAGAACGTGGTATTCACTGTTCCGCATCATATGACCAAACTAGTCTAACTTCCTTCTCTTGACGGTAGTGAGAATTTCTTGTTCTTTGTTCATGCAGTGCATTACTTCTGTGTTGGTCATTTTAGCTGTCCAAGATATCTTCAGCATCCTTCGGTACATCCACATTCCTCAACGTCTGGTCCATCAGCTTCAGAAATTCTTCTGTCATCCACGGCTTGTGTTAGCTTATAAATTATAGGGCAAGTCCATTTTATAAGCTAACATAATTCATCCAGAAATTTCTTAAAAAGAACTATTATTTTCTATCAAATAAATCTGTGAAAAATACCGTTGAGTTAGTAAAAAACTTGATGACTTTGAAATGCAACCTTTCTACTCGATGCATTCTTTCGACATAACAAATATGTATCCAAGCATCAATACTAAAAAGCTCTTTCCTATAATCCAAAACAATCTAAATAAATATAGCAACCTCAGTAAACTTGAGGTCCAGAATTTCATGGAAATCTTGAAATTAGTGGTTAAGAATAATTCCTTCAGTTTCAATAATTGCATATACCAACAAGATGGCTTAGCTATGGGATCACCGGCTTCAGGAATTTTAGCTGAAATATATATTGACCATTTAGAGCATACAGCAATTAACAACAGCAGTGACTTCGCAAACATAAAATTTTGGGCCAGATATGTGGATGATACACTCGTTATCCTTGACGAAGGAATTACTGATGCAGCAACCACTCTTAGCAATTTAAACAATATTGATCCACAGATAAAGTTCATTCTGGAATCTGAGACAAACAGAAGCATAAATTTTCTGGTTCTCACATTAAACAGACTTCCTTCATCAATAGAATACGAAATTTACATAAAACCAACACAGACAGCCACTACTATCAAGAAAAATTCTTAATCCCAAAGTACACGAGCATGCTACCTACAACAGTATGGTAGACAGGGCATTCAGTATACCACACAGTAAATATAAATAAAGAATTGAATACAATCTGCTTCATAGTCAAATATAACGGTTATGACAATGCATTTATAGAGTGCATTATCAACAAACAAAAATTTTGCCTAAATTCAACTCTTACTAGAGAGAAAATTATACCTGATTATTTTTCAACCTTCACATTCAACGAAGATATTTACTTAGTTACAAATATTCTGAAGAAACACAGCACTAAAATTGCATATTGAACTAACAATAGAAATATGGATATCTTATATAATACCAGCTCAATTAAATAAAAAATCAGGTGTCTACAGATTTGAATGTCAAAACTGTCAATCCTCGTACATTTGTCAAACAGGGAGGAACTTCAAAATCAGATACATGGAACATGTTAATGTTACAAAATATAATAGATACTCAGCAGTTGGCCAGCACATTCAAGATTCAAAGCATAGCTTCAGTAACATACAACAAGATATAGAGGTGCTCATGAATATGTACAAAGGCCCTATTCTTGACGTCGCAGAAAAAGAAGTCAACTAAGAAAAAGCCAAGGATTCAACCCGCAACATATTCCCAGTAATACAATTATCTACAAATAACTGCCATCATTGTTGCCATTCAAATGCACCGTTTACTCAATGACACCCATTGAGTCTCCGTCCACGCTGACCAGTTCACCGTACCGAACCCGGTGCTTCAACCAGACAACTTTCTGTTTGATGCCTATAGAACCTCATTTGGCTATGGAATATTTTCCCTGCCCCCTGTGATTATAAACTAAGATTAAACCACTCTCCATATTTCTGATATGTCTATGCCACGATTAAAACAACGGGACGCACTTGGTACTAGACTCTTTTTATATCCTTGCTCACCAAGCTGCTCTCTTGTAAATAAGTATATAAACTGTAAATTCTCAACGGTTCAATTGGATAATGTAAATTTACTGTATACTTACCAACCATTGACAGTAATTTTTGTTACAAACATTGACGCCGAGCACTATACCCTTTCCCCCCTGACTGTTATACTGTAAATAATTTTATAAACTTTATAATTTCCTATGAGTGCGTCAATTATTCTTCAGAGCACCACTGCTGAACTCTGCTATAATTACCCAGTAATTTTAAGCATTGGTGCCAACTTCTAATTCTTTAAACTTATATTGTTTAACCATCACTATTGTACAAGAGTTTCTCGTACTTAATTTTCCCATTGTAATGTGTACTAAATTTTGCATGTTAAATACTAATCAGGTACCTGATTTTTGCCTTGAGGAGGTAATTTGACTGATGATGCCCTCAATGAAGGGCGAAACATGTCTCAAGCGGAATTAATAATAAATTCCTAAATGTAAAATTTATATGTATTGAATAGGTGACAAAATAAACCATTTAGCATCCTACATTCAGTATCTTCAATGTGGATAACAATGATTTTTATCACTTGCAACATACTACTTAATCGAGCAGCTCGTCTCTTTTCTCCCAAGTCTTCCCACCCCAAACTTTGCAACATTTTTGAAACGCTACTCTTTTGTCGGAAATCACCCAGAATAAATCGAGCTGCTTTTCTTTGGATTTTTTCCAGTTCCTAAATCAAGTAATCCTGGTGAGGGTCCCATACACTGGAACCATACTCTAGTTGGGGTCTTACCAGAGACTTATACGCCCTCTCCTTTACATCATTACTACAACCCCTAACTACCCTCATAACCATGTGCAGAGATCTGTACCCTTTATTAACAATCACATTTATGTGATTACCCCAATGAAGGTCTTTTCTTATATTAAAACCTGTTACTTACAATGATCTCCAAAAGGAACTTTCACCCCCATCAATGCAGTAATGCAGATTCCAATACTAGCCAAACGAACACTTCATCAAACTTACTTCTTGCCCATTATAACCTATTGCCTTGAAACTTGTGTCATCACAGGCAGAGATAAAAGTAGACCCCAAGCTGCAGAAATGAATTCCTCTGGGCAATGCTACAAAAAAAACAGGAGAGATAAGCTCCACAGCAAGAGCATTCGCCAAGAGATTCCAATAAGAGAATCGTTATGTGATACCGTAAACAGATCAAGATTGAAATGGTACAGCCATGTAATGAGAATGGATTCTTGTTCATTAGCTAAGGAATGGTTGGAGAAAACCTTAGAGGCAGATCTCCAAGGAGATGGATTGAACAAGTCGAACAAGATTTAGAACACAGAAGAGTGGATTGGAACCAAGTACAGGAAGAAGAATGGTACCTAAATCGACTGAAGTGGCAAGCGCTCATACACCGCACCTGGGAAACTGGAGACGGTTAACTGATGATGATGACTTAACAACTCTTTGGAATGTAATGAATATGACTTAATATGTTAAAAGACAATGTCAATTATTATTATTATTATTATTATTATTATTATTATTATTATTATTATTATTATTATTATTATTATTATTATTATTATTATTATTATTATTATTATTATTATTATTATTATTATTATTATTATTATTATTGGAGCCTCCGTGGCTCAGGCGGCAGTGTTGGCCTCTCACCGCTGGATACCGTGGTTCAAATCCCGGTCACTCCATGTGAGATTTGTGCTGGACAAAGCAGAGGCGGGACAGGTTTTTCTCCGGGTACTTCGGTTTTCCCTGTCATCATTCATTCCAGCAACACTCTCCATTCTCATTTCATACCATCTATCAGTCATTAATGAATCACTTTGGGAGTGGCGACCCCATCGTACTAACAGCCTATATTTGCTTCATTCATTACATCCCTGACCCGGTCATTGACTGGAAAACAGGTTGTAGGTTTCATTTTCATTATTATTATTATTATTATTATTATTATTATTATTATTATTATTATTATTATTATTATTATTATTATTATTATTATTATTATTATTATTATTATTATTATTATTATTATTATTATTATTATTATTATTATTATTATTATTATTATTTTATGGCCTCATTGGACCACTGTAATCAATCCTTTTCTGGTCATCTTCTTTGATAAATAATTCCGTATTGCCTAGTAGCTTTTCAATCATTCTGATCTTTTCTATTGTTCCCATCTGTAAATACCCTTTCCATTTTATGTCATTTGTCTGTTTTTGGTTTAAATCTTAATTTTATGTTTTTCAATTTCTTTAAATTTTCCTGTTTTGTTTTGCAAATCGTCCAGAGTTATTTCTAGTTCTTCCTCATCCTCTCTAATTTTCTTAACTCATTATACTTGTTGCTTCAGATTCCCGAGTTTCTCTATAATTTTTCATGGTAATCTGGATTCTGTTGTCCTCAATGAGACCAGAAAAAGAGATCCTCTTCTTCCATGTAGTATCTGTGATCATTTCATTTAGTACTATTCACCACTGTCCATCTTTTCGATGATTTTTTTATTTTTTATTTATGCATATTCTAGCTGTTCTTCCCTCTACTTTTAGTATTTTGTTGATTCTATTTCTCTGAGTGACTATGTCACCTCTGGTCAAATTACCATCTTGTAATGTTTTAATTTTGTTTTGATTGGTAGATCATGTTAAATTTTGAGCTTTTCATTTTATTAGTACTTTGTTGCCATGCAGGTTTCTTGTCCATGTTGTTCATTGTAATTGAGGTGCTGAGATCCAAAACGGAACTAGTCATCATTTTGGTGGTACACGAGTTATTACTGTGGTTCTTATCATCACAGTAGAGTCTCGTTAATCTGAACTAATTGGGACCGGAATCTGTTCGGATTACGAAATTTTTGGATTAACCAGAAAATACTTTCTAATAATAATGTTCTTTTTTTTATGTCCTGCTAACTACTTTTACAGTTTCCGGAGACGCCTGGGTGCCGGGATTTTCTCCTGCAGGAGTTCTTTAATGTGCCAGTAAATCTACTTACACGAGGCTGATGTATTTGAGCTCCTTCAAATACCACCGGACTGAACCAGGATCGAACCTGCCAGAAGGCCAGCGCTGGAAGCCGACTGTCATCAATTACAAACAGACCAAGAAATTGTACCTATGGTGGAGAAAGAATCTGGAGTTGATGAGGAACAGAGTGACGACGAAGAAGACCACAATGAACAACTAGTGTCACATTCAGATGCCACGGCCACCTTAGAACTTGCCGTATGCAACACTCCGCTGCTACGCACACTGATGTGATCTTTATGAGACATTGGTTTAACACTGCATCTTTGAGTAGGTTCCAATCACTACGGTAAAATAAACTAACAGACTTTTTAAAGATAAATGACCAGTGATTGATGGTTTATGATGTGTAATTATCTTTACATTAAGATAGTCTAGTAAAATGTGACTAATAAAATGCAAGTAAATCTTCATTCGATAATATGTCCTTTCATTTCAATAAGGAGAATTTTTTTAAAATTGAACATTCAGTTGGGATTAACTGGACTCTAGTGTACAGTATAAGATTTGGCATCTGTTGATACTAAAATGGGACTTGTTCACAAACTCTTTCCCTGACTAAAGCAGAGTGTCGTGCGAAAGTGAAGTTTGGGACAGGTCAAATATGAACACAGTTGTCTGACTAAACAGCCTGGCTTGCTTAGTATTATCCCTTCCATGTTACAAGCCAAGATATTGACTTGTCTTTCCATGACAGCATCGACTTTGATATCTATGTTTTGTTCTATGCCACATGTTTTTACCCTTATTTAGAATGCGTATTAAAAACCTAACCCCATGGCACTACAGCCCTTGAAGGGCCTTGGCCTACCAAGCGACCGCTGCTCAGCCCAAAGGCCTGCAAATCACGAGGTGTCATCTGGTCAGCACCACAGATTCTCTCCGCTGTTATTCTTGGCTTTCTAGACCAGGGACACAATATCACCATCAGACAGCTCCTCAATTCTAATCTCGTAGGTTGAGTGGACCTCAAACCAATCCTCAGATCCAAGTAAAAATCCCTTACCTGGCTGGGAATCGAACCCGGGGCCTCTGGGTAAGAGGCAGGCATGCTACCCCCACACCATGGGTTAGAATGCATATTAATATGCTTAAATGATTATAAACACATTTTTTTATAAAATTGTACTAAGTTTTGACTTAAACTTTAAAATGAGTGTTGTTTAAGTCAAAAATGGAACTTGTCAGTCATTTTCTATATCAATTTCCTAGTACCGTAGTATGTATTTTTATTATATGATTACATGTTTTGGTATATGACTTTAATCTTCCTGATGAGCATGTAGGATTAACTATAAGGTGTAGGAATAGTATTATACAGAATTATATACAAAAATTGATATATCTCAAAACTACTATTCAGTGATATGTCTCGTTTTTTATCTCAGCATCTCAATTTCTCCTTGGTATTTAAATTGTTTTACTATAATATTTATTTATTTATTTATTTATTTATTTATTTATTTATTTATTTATTTATTTATTTATTTATTTATTTATTTATTTATTTATTTATTTATTTATTTATTTATTTATTTATTTATCCTGCATTGGGCCAATCCAGTTAATTATAGAAAGGACTTTTTGATTTCCTCTCAGCCTAATATTTCTTCATTCTGAGAGATGCTGCCTTCCTTTCTTGAATTGCAAACACCCTCCCATTAGACCTTTTATTGATCATGGTCTGTAGCCTGGTGTGTGTGTCTTGAAGTATCTTAATTTTGTCTGTTTTGTTTTCATGATCATCTATTGTTAATATCAACCTTAACTTCCATTATCCATTTATTATTATTATTATTATTATTATTATTATTATTATTATTATTATTATTATTATTATTATTATTATTATTATTATTATTATTATTATTATTATTAACTTAATTGGCCACATTGGACCACTTGAGTCTTCCATGTACACTTTTCCTTTGAAGGTTGTACTGTTTGATTCTTATAATCTGCCCAGTACTTCTTCATTCGTTCTGATCACAGTGTTCTTAATTCGTCTGAAATCTCTACAGGCCTTCTGTGCATCATTTCAGTTGAAAATTTGTGTTTCTTAAGAAGAGTGGTAATTTTATTCTTGTTCTCTGCATCTGTGATTTTGAGTTCAACTGTTTGAGATCCTCTTTGAGATTTCTTTGATCCAATTCCATCCTTTATTCTTTCCCAGATTTCTCATCGCTAGTTGTCGTAAAATCCTCTTTTCTGGTAATCGTAAGATGTGAAAGAAATAAGAGATTATTTTCTTCTTCATCGTGCTGGTAACTGGATCAATCTCTGGATAGACAGTTTCATTATTTATTTTATGACTACGACACTGGGTATTGATTGTGGTCATATTGCTCCTATGATTTCTGTGAGAATGCCAGTAAATTCAATTAAGCATCTCAATATTTTGCAGGATGAAGAGCGAGAGAAGTTCAGCCATTTAATCCGAAGAGAATTCTTGCTAAAACTGCTTCAAGCACCTGGAGATCAGAAGTATCTGCACAAGAAGAAATCATCTGCAAAGAAAAAATTCCACTCAGGGAGCAGTGCGCGGAGCTCCAGGAAGAGTTACAAGAGGAGTGCTTTGGTAGGTTCGTGGAGGAGACCCAACGTAAGACATTTTGGAACTACTAGAGAAGAACGAAGAAAGATACATGTTAAACATGGAAAAGTTCGAGAGATAGCAGAGGAAGAGGATGGAGAGGAAAAGCATAAATTTGGCATGCAAAGTGGAATGAGAACAGCTTTGGAATATGGAAGAAAGTCAAAGTTTAAAGTGAAGAAAGTGCTAAGGTTTGCAGATATGCATGAGGTTAAGGAATTAGAGCATGCACAGCATATGCTGGTAATCCCTCCTATTGAACCACTGCTTCCCATATCTGTCAAAGATACAACATCTTCTCAAGATCTGTCATCTACTTTACCTACCAAGCGTACACCTCCTACATCTGCCAAAGACATTTCATATGCACTTGCCAAACATACAACATCTTCTATAGATCTATCACCAACTTCGTCTACCACAGATACACCTCCTACATCTGCCAAAGACATTTCATATGCACTTGCCAAACATACAACATCTTCTATAGATCTATCACCTACTTCATCTACCAGAGATTCATCTTCTGAAGAAACGTCATCTACTTCATCTACCAAAGATACATCATCTAAAGATGTACCTCTTGCAGCTATCAAAGACATGAAACATATTGAGGTTTCTTCATATGATCGAGTAGTCAAAGCACCATCTGTCAAAGATATACCTCTTACAGCTATCAAAGACATGACACATACTGAGGTTCCTTCATATGATGGAGTAACCAAAGAGCCATCTGTCAAAGATATACCTCTTACAGCTATCAAAGACATGACACATACTGAGGTTCCTTCATATGATGGAGTAGCCAAAGCACCATCTGTCAAAGATATACCTCTTACAGTTATCAAAGACATGACACATACTAAGGTTCCTTCATATGTCAAAGATATACCTCTTACAGCTATCAAAGACATGACACATACTGAGGTTCCTTCATATGATGGAGTAACCAAAGATATACCTCTTACAGCTATCAAAGGCATGAAACATATTGAGGTTTCTTCATATGATGGAGTAGTCAAAGCACCATCTGTCAAAGATATACCTCTTACAGCTATCAAAGACATGACACATATTGAGGTTCCTTCATATGATGGAGTAGCCAAAGTGCCATCTGTCAAAGATATACCTCTTACAGCTATCAAAGACATGACACATATTGAGGTTCCTTCATATGATAGAATAGCCAAAGTGCCATCTGTCAAAGATATACCTCTTACAGCTATCAAAGGCATGACACATATTGAGGTTCCTTCATATGATGGAGTAGCCAAAGCACCATCTGTCAAAGATATACCTCTTACAGCTATCAAAGGCATGACACATATTGAGGTTCCTTCATATGATGGAGTAGCCAAAGTGTCATCTGTCAAAGATATACCTCTTACAGCTATCAAAGACATGACACATATTGAGGTTCCTTCATATGATAGAATAGCCAAAGTGCCATCTGTCAAAGATATACCTCTTACAGCTATCAAAGGCATGACACATATTGAGGTTCCTTCATATGATGGAGTAGCCAAAGTGCCATCTGTCAAAGATACACCAGTTATAAAAGATGTGTCACCCACACAATATCTACCAGATGGCAACATCACAATGTTGACTTCAAAAACAGCAAGCCCAACAATAGAGCTACGTGATGAAGCTGATGAGAGGAAAGACTTCATTAAGAGCTCACTAAGTCAGTTTGCATATTCCAAAACTGGCAGCTTGGATGGTAAGGTAAGCTTTATTCTTCTTCATTAGCTAACAGTATGCATGATGACCCATATCTCCTAACAAGTTCAAGTGAATGACAGCTCTGAGAAAATTATACCTAGTTGCTTTTATTTAAATGGAACTACAGTAAAACCTTTGATTATATCCTCCTTAATTCAGCAAGCTGGCTTGCAAGTATTTTGCAAGTTGAGCAAACATTTTTAATGAATTCTAACTTGATAAACGAGTAGGGTTGGACCAATTTGTCTGCTGGGCATCACGCAAGTTATGAGATTGGGGGTGAACTTTTCACATCGTCGAATTCAGTTCGTGTGTCAGCATCCTTACGAGGGTATACTGTGGTCTAATTGCATTCTTGGGAATGACTTTTGTCTCTGGTGATGAGAAGTTCATAACGTGGATGTGATGCTATATTTTGTAAAATCACCATTGCAAAAAATAAGACATTTTTGAAGAATTCAATGAAATATTTGTGGGGTTTTTTGGTGAATTTATGTAAACTTTTTTTGTAAAATCGCCATTGCAAAAACTAAGACATTTTCGAAGAAGTCAATGAAACATTTGTGGGGTTTTTTGGTGAATTTATGCAAACATTTTTTTTGTAAAATCGCCATTGCAAAAACTAAAACATTTTCGAATAATTCAATGAAATATTTGTGGGTTTTTTGTGAATTTATGCAAACATTTTTTGTAAAATCGCCATTGCAAAAACTAAGACATTTTCGAAGAAGTCAATGAAACATTTGTGGGGTTTTTTGGTGAATTTATGCAAACATTTTTTTGTAAAATCGCCATTGCAAAAACTAAAACATTTTCGAATAATTCAATGAAATATTTGTGGGTTTTTGGTGAATTTATGCAAACATTTTTTGTAAAATCGCCATTGCAAAAACTAAGACATTTTTGAAGAATTCAATGAAATATTTGTGGGTTTTTTGGTGAATTTATGCAAACATATTTTGTAAAATCGCCATTGCAAAAACTAAGACATTTTTCAAGAATTCAATGAAATATTTGTGGGTTTTTTGGTGAATTTATGCAAACATTTTTTGTAAAATCACCATTGCAAAAACTAAGACATTTTCGAAGAAGTCAATGAAACAGTTGTTTTTTTGTTGTTGTTGTGAATTTATATAAAAATATTAATAAGAATTTTCAGGACTCACAAGAAAGGCATATAAGTAATTTAATATGAGTGTTGGAAGAAAGGCATTTATTTTGGTATTGGAGATCTCATGTAGTGTGCTTGTTATAACTTGCAATCTGGTAAACAATCTTTTGTATCACCCTGTATTTGCCACATGGAGGCTTCGATAACAAAATCACTGCGTTTCACAATTGAAACCTCTAGAATGTGTTGCCCATATGCCCATATAAGGGAAATTTGTTTTAATTGGTCAGAGTAACGACCTTTTTCTTTGGCAAAAATTTCGGGTCGAATCGTAGTAAGCTTCCCTGATTGGCTGTTTGCGTGTTTCTCAATTTCCGGCATTTGGCTCCTCGGTAGGAGCAGGGCTCTGGTCCACGTCTTTGATTTTCGTACGTTCTCCCGGTCGGACGCACTTCGTGCGTGGTCCCGTCAGCAGCTCCAGTCACCTCAGGGTAAGCATGTTTCCTTTTCTCAAATTTTAAATCAACATGTAAATGTACTTGTTTCGGAGTTTTTGGCCGTTTTGTTTTGTAAAGCCTTAGCTCGTCAGCTAGGCATGTTCTTTCTTTTGGAGGCAATTCCATTTTATTAACCTTTTAATTGTGTAATGTAAAATTTGATTTTCCATCCGGGGTTGCCTCCCGGAGTCTCGCATCAATTTAGTGTACGCCCTTTGACCTATGCGTCTCTCGCTGATGCGTATTAGGACACCAACTCTAAAGGGCTCTGCATTAAATTTTAAATTCCTTTGTCATTTTCCTTGTAAATTATATGTAAAGCTCCTTGTAAGATGGTTGCTGAAATTGTGCTCACCTTCTTAAATGTAATTTTGGTTTTCTGAAGAACCATCGACAGGAACCTCGTGGTTCGATTCATCTTGTTTCTTTATTGATCATATTACCTTTTTTTTGCTGTTATTCTACCATGTTCAAATTTCTTTATTTGTTAGTAAATGCAGACTGAAGGGTGACCGCGTTCAAATCTTTTTTCCTACAACACCACGTAAGATCACATCCTCTTAGGGATCCCAGTCTGCTTCCTCCATACTTTCTCTAGTTGTTATGTTGGTAATCCTGCTTATCTTTGCTTCTAGCCATGTGTATGTTTTTGATAAATTGCAATGATATTATTGGTGTCTTATCAGCTGACATATGTTCCTTCAGGTTTGTTACTTTGATTGTTACTTTATTACTTTGATTTATATGTGCTTTAATTAAATGTCACCAGCTCCTGGGGGGGGGGGAGTTACATCTGCTGTTACCAAGCAATTTTTTTAATAAGTTGACCAGGTTAGAAATTGTGCTTTTTTCACTTTGTTACTTCTATTTATCCATGTTGCTTTCTCATTTAAGTTGTGCATAATGATTTCTCCAAGGTATTTAAATTGTAGGACTATGTTAATTTTTTGATCATTTATGATCATTTATCATTTATCATTTATAATGACTTTGTTTATGTCAAGGGGTTTTATTGGCATGATCTCTGTAACCCATTTGGTATTACACAGCATAGAAATTAAAACATAATAACTGTATAAAGAGAATAATTATGATTTTCGGATCAGAATAAATAACCTTGAACACATACGCACGATTAATGCAGAAAAACAGCAGAATGTACAGTAATTATCAGATTAGGCAACATGACAACTAAAGGAACGGAGGTGGGAAGTGGTTAGGACCCTACCCGGGTGGTGAGAAGGTATTGGCATTACTAGTGAAATGAAATTAGTGGTGATTTGATTTATGTATTACAATTTACTAAAATAATAATAATAAAAATAAATAACATTACAATTGGAATCACCAATGTCGCAAGTTTAACACAGCAAATTTAGAGAGATGCATATAAGCTTCATGGAGAGCTTAAAAAACATACCAAAATTAGGAATAGTTAAATACAATTAAGAGAAGTAACACATGTTCACAAATGACTCCTACATGTTAAGACATAACGAAAGAAGGAATAGGTGAAAATAATTAACATCTTAACACAAACCCCATTCAGGAAGCTACCTTTCCTAAAACACTTCAGAACAAGGAGCTCATCCCAAACGGGAATATGTTAAGAGGAAACTGAACTACGAGGGGCAGACCCTCGGGAAAATTAAAATTTATACAATTACAACCAAAGAAAAGGGAAATGAAATTTTACATTTAAAACAAGATATGAAAACAAAAAAGGAAAAGGGAAGTACCTCTAAAACCAAATGAATATGACTAGCCGCTCGGACTAAGTCACATGAAATTAAATTTGGCGAATGGGAGAAATTTCGGGCAAACTCCGGAGATAAAGAAAATTCAATTAAAGACTACATTTGAAACTTTAAATAAACCGAAACTATAACTGGATCAGGTTGGGAAGACAACTTCTCCCATCGCCGGTCAAAACTACAAGACAGGGGGCTATGGCCAAGTGGCCAGAGCCGGAAGTGGTGAAATCGCGAAACAACCAATGAGTGCGCCCGAAATTCCCACATTCGCCAATAAGAAATGCCCTTATCCTGGCCAATAAGGGCCCAGATAAAACTGCTGACAAAATACCGAGTGTAGCTTCGATAAGTTTCCGTTCTGATGCAACCGGAAATTCCTCGAAGCATCCTACCAGACCTGGCATGTGCAACTACACCATGTCTCACAAGTTAATGCCTTTACGGAAAACATGATTTGTACATAAAATCGCCGAAAACCAATACCCTAAGATTATTAAAATTTTTCCCTTACGATATTACACACAGTCAATTTTTCGAAGTCCAACAAATAAACACATAAACATACAAAGATAACATATGGTACTTCTTTTCTTTCCACAGTCCAATTTTTCAACGTTTGATTAATGTTTCTTACAACCATCACAATCTCAGTTTTCTCAAAGGATACTTGTAATCCTATTTTTAATGCAATTTTCTGGTGACTGGTGATCTGAGCAAAGACTTCTTCCATGTCAAGGGCTAAAAGAACTAAATCATCTGCAAACCCTGGGCAGTTTGTCCTTATTGAGGATAATGCTCCTATATTGATTTTAAGTGTTTTTTTTTTCTTCAAATTTTCATGATGTAATCAAGAACCACATTAAAGAGCAGCGGGGGGCTGAGAATTTGGTCTGGGCAACTTCTGTATGGGCAAAATCCTCCTTGATATTCTCCAAGTTGTGGTTCCAGAATCCTTTTTTCATGTTGTAAATTATGTGGGAGAAAATGTTGCAAGTGCAGTCCATAAGGGTTATTCCTCTGTAATTTTCTGTATTAATTTTATCTCCTTTTTTGAATAATGGATGGATTACACCTGAGGTCCAATGTTCTGGAGTTTTCTCTGTGACTCGCATTTTGACTAGATACTGATGTAAATTTATGATTGCTGGTTTTCCTGCATTTTTCCAGATTTCTGCAATGACCAGGTCTTCACCACATGCTTTATAATTGTTTAGTTCCTTAATTGCGAATTCTACCTCAAAATAGCTGGAGGATCTATTAGATCTGGGATGATTAAAACGGATGTGTCAGTATTTACTTCCAACGTTTCCAGTGGGTCATGACAAATTTAAAATTTGTTGAATGTCTCTGCGAGGATCTCTGCATTTTCTTGATTAATATGGGCTAACCTTCTTGATTTATCTCTCAGCATTAATATGGGGGCTCATATTTTTTAAGGTATTTGCCAAAGGTTTTATAATAATCTCGTGATTGTTTTCTGTTAAAACTCTCTTCTGTCCTTTGTAAGGTATTTTTAAGATGTTTGCATTTGGTTTTTGATTTTATGATTTTATGATTTATGATTTTATGGGTGGTGTTTATTATAATATACAATATGGTATAATATAATATGCAAAAACAATGGCCCTAAAGATTGGAACTGGTCCCAGGGGACAAAAATATCAAGTGTGACCCTCTAGTGGAAAGAGACAGAATACTCTTGCCACCTCTGCACCTCAAACTGGGCATAATGAAGCAGTTTGTCAAAGCATTACCTAGGTATAGCAACTGTTTCAAATATCTATGTTACACATTCCGCAACCTGTCAGGTGCTAAGTTGAAGGAGGGCGTGTTCACTGGCCCCGATATTCGGAAAGTAATGGTAGATGAACATTTCCTTTATTCAATTAATGCCATTAAGTGTGTGGTTCGAAACTTCGTGGGAACCAATCATAGGCCAGAGTATGTCGACATAGTGGAAAACATGCTGGGGTGCTCGATGAGTTTGAAGTTACATTTTTTACATTCTCATCTTGACTTTTTTCCTCCAAACCTGGGTGCTGTAAGTGAAGAACTGGGTGAAAGGTTCCATCAGGATATAAAGGACATGGAACAACGATACGAGGGAACTTGGGATGTTCGGACGATGAGCGACTGTTACTGGCACTTCACCGTGACCACACGGAAATGACGCATAAGAGGAAAAGCAGGGGCCATGCCTTGACAACTAAGAAAACATGGAATTAATTATGTTGGTGCATGTTTTCTACCACTTTCTCTGTATGCATCCGTTCAATGTGTGCATATTTCAATATGTTGTTGGTTTAAACTTGTATTCTAGTTCAGGATGATTCACGTGCCATAATTCAATATGTGATATCATTATTGTGGGTGATAAAATATTTTCAGTGTCATTTTCAAATTCAGGAGGCAGAAATACATAAAGTACAGTACTTTTGGGGAAAAAGTTTTTTCACTGTTGCACTGTGTTACAGTGCTACACAACATGTCCCTTGTCTCTTTCACACCAAGCAAGATTCTGTTATAAGGTAACGTGCAGGTTGATTTGTTTTACTGTGTGTTCTTTTAATACATATTTTTGAGTTTTGGAATGAATTATCTGCATTTTAATGATTTCTTACATGAAAATCTGCTTTGGTATACGAGTGCTTTGGATTATGACCACATTTACAGAAAGAATTATGTTTGCAACCTAAAGCTTTACTGTGCATCGATTTCTGTAGTTGCCTTAGGAAAACTAGAAGAGATAGATAACTGAAGTGTGGTTAGAGTTGATAGACTCCAGTCTAGAATAGTATGGTATGGGCACATGGTGCCAATGAGAGAAGGGAAAATCCAAAGAATGAAGTTTGTGCCACGATAGAGCAGCATAGATTCAAGAAGATGGTCAAAGGAAGCAGTGTTGAAGTAAGCAAGAACATGCAAACAGACACAGATGGAGGGCCTTGTTACATAGGAAACCATGTTCAGACATGCAGTACTAACTAAAATAGGTATTCAAGTGGGCATGTTTTACTGAGACTTAGTAGCCTGAATATAACAGGTGTGTGCAGAAGTGTTTTCCGGTTTCACTAAGAGATGGTGCCAGCGAACAGTATGCAGCGTATGAATTTGACACATACGTCAGTTTATTCGTCTGCCAACACACACAAGTTGAGCCTGCCAAACACTAGTGACAGTGATAATGTTGACGTTTGTACCTCAAAAAGAACATTTGCAGAACTCACTGATTTTCTTATTTAATCAAAAGAAAAAGGCTGTGGAAAGTCATTGTTTACTGGTAGAAACATGTGGTGAAGATGCTCCATGTGAGATATGTTCTAAATGGCAAGAAGACCATGCTTTGTGTCTGGTCGGACCAGAGCAGTATTGTGTATTATGAACTCTTGAAGGCCGGAAAAACCGTTAATGCACAATGTTATCACCAACAAACGATTAATTTAAAACATGCATTGATCGAAAGACGACCAGAATGGACCAGAAGACATGGCAAAGTGTTTTTACACAACAATGCGCCATCTCACACAGCAAAACCAGTGAAAGACAACTTGAAATCTCTTGGATGGGACTGTACTCCCCCAAGCTGGCACCATGTGACTATCACTGCTTCGCATCAATGCGACACGTGCTTGTAGAGCAGCAATTCAGCAGTTTCGAGGAAGTTGGAAAATGGGTCGACAAATGGTTTGCGGCAAAAGACAAGCAGTTTTTCTGGCATGGTATTCATAACTTAGCTGAAAGATGGGCGAAGTGTGTAGAAGCCGATGGCCGATATCTTGAATAAACAAAAACTGAATTTCCCTTGAAAATTACATGTTCTCTTTACCTCAAAAACCGGCAAAACTTACGCGTACACCTGGCATATTTCTGATTGTGGAAAATTACTGCATCACTCAGCAGTGCTGTGTTACCACAGAAACAGGTATAGTTCCATTTAGGAAAGCTGCCTCATTAGGTGGGCCATCCCGTTAGAGTAGAGCGATTGTATCTATTGTGAATGGAAACTTAATACTTGAATCCATTAGCAAAGAAAATTCCAGACATGATAATAGGCTTTTGGGATTGTGCTGTGTGAAACAAGATGAAATTCTTTGCATGTCGCAGAGAACTTTGCTGTTGGTCTGTATTAAGTGGTACTCTTGTTTGTCACTAGATGGCTCACTGTGCACTAGCCTTCCGAGTGGGAGGTGACAACACCATCTTAGCTGCAATTACGACCTTTCTTGTTCCATGGTCTGTGCGATGCAGAGTATACAGCAAAGTCATCAGATGAATCAGGGACAAATATGGTACAAGAAAATAGAAACTAATAACATAAATGCAATGAAAGAAGATTTCCTCGTGAACAGTCGAGATTTTCTTCTGAAGTTCTCTGCAAAAAGTAAAGAGTTTCACCTTGTTTTCTTGATGCGACATATCATGTCTACAAGTACGGGCCGTGAAACCATCAGTGCAGTACATTTGTTTTGAATTTATATATTGTTAATCGCATACCTCTTCTCGAAAAATTTGTCGATACGATTTAGCATTTCAAAAGGTCTTCTGCACACTCAGATAAAATAACTGACAAATCCTGGAGTTTTGATTATCCCCCATTGTGGCATGCTGGCCTTCAGTCCAAGGGTTTGTTGTTGAGAAGTGTGGAAGTAGGAGAAAGGGAAAAGGTAGGAAAGGGAAATGTAGAGTAGTGGAAAGGAAAAGATAGGTGGAACAGGGTCATGGTATGGAGAAAAGGAAGGAGGAAGTAGCTTCTGCAGCTGTCAGGAAAGCTAGGACTGACTAGGAGGGGAGGGGATCAAATGAGGTGGGTAGGGTTGAGGCTCTGGTCATGGGGGATTCCATTGTTAGACATGTCGGGAAGGTGTGTGGAGGAAAGGGAACCAGAGTAGGGTGTTATCCAGGAATTAGATTAAGGCAGATGTTGGGGAAAGTAGAAGAGAAGAAAGAGGGAAAGGAGAAGGTGGTAGTGTTTCACGTTGGTACCAACAACGTAAGACAAGCTGGTATAAGTACCAACATAGTTGGAGATGTGTGGGATCTGGTAAATGCAGCAAGGGTAAAGTTTAAGGAAGCAGAGATTGTTATCAGTGGAATACTATGTAGGAGGGATACTGACTGGAGGGTGATTGGGGATTTAAATGAGACTATGGAGTGAGTATGTGGGAAACTGGGAGTGAGATTTCTACATTCTTATGGGTTGGTAGGAGATAGGGATCTGCACTCAGATGGCCTTCACTTAAACCGCAGTGGTACGTATAAGTTAGGAAATTTGTTTAGAAGGGTTATAGGGAGGTACATTCAGGGAAACGGGGTGGCCTAGGGAGCGGTGATAAGGGAACAGGGAACTGAAAATCAAGTAGGGATGACATAAAATTGTTAGTGCTGAACTGTAGAAGTATTGTAAAGAAAGGAATAGAATTAAGTAATTTAATAGATATATACTTACCAGATATTGTAATAGGAGTTGAATCATGGCTGAGAAATTATATAAAGGATGCAGAAAATTTCTCACAGAACTGGAGTGTGTATTGTAGAGATGGGATAGGAATGGTAGGAGGGAGAGCATTCATTCTGGTGAAAGAAGAATTTGTAAGCTATGAAAAAGTTAAAGATGACAAACATAAAATTCTAGGTGAGGCTCATCTCTAAAGATAATACGCAACTTGATGTCTTTGGAGTGTACAGACCGGGAAAGGGTAGCACTGACATTGATTCAGAATTATTTGATAAGATAATCAGCTATGTGGGAAATGATAAGGAAAGGAACATGATTATAGCTGGTGACTCAATTTACCAAATGTCAATTGGGAAGGTAATGCGAACAACAGGAAACATGACTAACAAATGGCAAATAAGTTAATATGGGAAGGACATCTGATTCAGAAAGTGTTGGAACCAACCAGAGGGAAGAATATTCTGGATGTTGTGTTGGTAAAACCAGATGAGCTCTATAGGGAAACTGAAGTAATAGATGGTATTAGTGATCATGAAGCTGTTTTTGTGGTAGTTAAAAATAAATGTGAAGAAAAGGAAGATATTAAAATTAGGACTATTAGGCAGTACCATATGGCTGATAAAACAGACATAAGGGAGTTTTTAATAAGTAACTATGATCAGTGGATAATGGTAAATAAAAATGTAAACAAACTCTGGGATGTGTTTAAAGCAATTGTTGAGGAACGTGAAAATAGGTTTGTACCTTTAAATGTGGTAAGGAATGGTAAAGATCCACTATATTATAACAGAGAAGTAAAGAGACTAAGAAGGAGGTGCAAGTTGGAAAGAAATGGCTGTGGAAGTAAGGAGAAATTGAAGGAACTTACTAGGAAATTGAATCTAGCCAAGAAGGCAGCTAAGGATAACATGATGACATGCATAATTGGCAGTCATACAAATTTTAGTGAAAAATGGAAGAGTATGTATAGGTACTTTAAGGCAGAAACAGGTTCAAAGAAGGACATTCCAGGAACCATTAATGAACAAGAGAAGTGTGTATGTGAGGATCTTCAAAAGGTGGAAGTATTCAGTCAGCAGTATGTAATGATTGTTGGTTACAAGTATAATGTCCAGATAGAGGAGGTGACTAACACTAAAGAAGTATTAAAATTTGCTTATGACAGCAATGACATTTACAGTAAGTTACAAAATTTAAAAACTAGAAAAGCAGGTGGAATTGATAAGGTTCGGGGGATATACTAAAGACAGTGGGTTGGGATATAATACCATATCTGAAGTACTTATTTGATTATTGTTTGCATGAAGGAGCTATACCAAATGAATGGAGAGTTGCTATAGTAGCCCCTGTGTATAAAGAAAAGAGTGATAGACATAAAGCTGAAAATTACAGGCCAGTCAGTTTGACATGCGTTGCATGTAAGCTTTGGGAAATCATTCTTTCTGATTATATTAAACATGCTTGCAAAATTAATGACTGGTTTGATAGAAGCAAATACAGTAGAGACAATACGCGACACTCAGCGAGGTATCGAGGGACAACTATTAGAGCTCTCTCTAGCGGATTGACCTGAGAACTACTGATTCTGTCATAAGAGCACGTGTATTTGTGTGTGAAGTTTTTGGTGTTTTTTATGCGTTTTCAGTGAGTTGACATAATTAAATAGTAGCGTGTGTCATTCTTTGATATCTCCTCTCAACATGAGGGGAAAGGTATGTGCTGTGTTCGGCTGCAGTAACTATGAAGTAGAGAAGAATGCGCCGTCTTTCTTGCGTTTCCCTCATGACAAGAAAATGTAAGTAATGTTGTGTTTACATATATTTTCTTCCAGTGAAAAAGAGATTTTTATAGTACTTCATAATCTTCTGACCTGCTCGACCCATATTTTAACTAGCTTAAAATATAATACGCATATTTTATTGTACAGCAGTTAAAGATCGGGCCAGCTAGGAAGACGTGTGGGAGCGTATGTGCACTTTGGATTATCCTGCGTAGCGCATCCCCTCCTAACAGAGCTCCTGCTACAGGGATGGTTCAGTGCACAAGTTAACACTCAGCTGCCGCGCTCTGATTTCTAATTTCTCGTTGAGTAGTAACTGTGGTTAGTGCTGGTGTATGTTAGGCCTATCTGTGACAGTATGGAAGGCGTTAAAAGTAGCCTGCATCGTAAGGTGCTAAAGAGTCAGACTCGTGCAGCAATCTTGAATGTTATAGACTTTATGGAAAAGGAGGCAATGGAAGTAAAGTTTGTGATAGATTGTAAGAAAGTGCAGGAAAGAGTAGCAGCAGCTGTTGGAGTGTCAGAAAGTTCTGTGGCATGGATTAAGAATGAAAAACGAAAGGCGACAGAATTAGGGAAACCTGTGGATGGTCTGTTTGAAACGCCAAACAAATACAGAATGTGCACAAAGAATATTACTGGACTGGACGACTTTCACAAAGGTGCCGTACGTCGTATTGTTAACTATTTTTGAAGATGCAAAATGTTTACCTTTAGTTTCAAAAATTCGTGCAAAGTTAGGTAAAGACTTAAAGTTCAAAGTATCCAATACTAGTGTCAAGCGAATCCTTCGATCATTAGGATATCATTGGAAAAAAAAAAACTAACACTAACAAGCTGATCCTAAGGAAAAACATAACATAAAATACAAAAGATTTGTTTATTTGAAAAAAAAATTGCCCAGTATCGGGCGGAGGATAGGCCTATAATGTATACGGATGAAACCTACATACATATGTCCCATCTAACCAGCAAAGGCTGGTCTGATAATTCAATATCCAGTATGAAAATCGACAGCCTGTTTCCAGTCATTCAAATGGGTCAGGAATGGAATGAATGAAGCCCCCATGTAGCGGCGAGGATAGGAAATGTGCCAGCTGCCAAAGCCTGTCTCACTCCTCTGGAGCAATGATTAATGCTAGTTGCTTTACGTTGCACTGGCACTGACAGGTCTTATGGAGATGATGGGACAGGAAAGGCCTTAATTAAGGTACAGCCCCAGCATTTGCCTGGTGTGAAAATGGGAAACCACGGAAAACCATCTTCAGAGCTGCCGACAGTGGGGTTCGAACCCACTATCTCCCGGATGCGAGCTCACAGCTGCACGCTCCTAACTGCACTGCCAACTCGACCGGTCAATGATTAATGAATGATTAATGAAATGAAATGATATTGGAGAGTGTTGCTGGAATGAAAAATGACAGGGAAAACCGGAGTAGCCGGCGAAAAACGTACCCTGCTTTCGCTTTGTCCATCACAAACCTCACGTGGAGTGACCTGGATTTGAACCACGGTATCCAGCGAAGAGAGGCCGGCGCGCTGCCACCTGAGGCATGGAGGCTACAATATCTGGTATATCAGTGCCAATGTCAAAGGGAAAAAGACTTATAGTTGTACATGCTGGCAGTGAAATGGGTTTCATCGAGAACTGTCTGCTAATCTGGAAATCTGGCAGCAAGATTGGTGATTACCACAATGACTTTTTTTTTTAAGTAGGTGAACGATATGCTTATTTCTAACCTTCCACCTCGCAGTGTTCTCGTGATTGACTATGCGTCATATCACAACAAGGAAGGAGATCGTGCTACAACCTCCAGCTCACCTAAAGTGACGATGATCTTCTGGCTAGTTAATAGAAACATTCCACATCATGAGACGATGTACAAGCACGAGCTTTATGAGCTTATCAAATTGCACAAGCCAACACACAAAACCTATGTCCTAGATGAACTAATAGAACAGTACGGACACTCGGTCCTTCGACTGCCCCCATATCACCCTGAATTAAATAATATTGAAATAATGTGGGCAAAAGTGATGAACTGGGTAGCTTCTCAAAACATCACCTTGACTATTGACGACGTAGAGAAATTCTCTAGACAGAAATTTGCGTCAATATCCGCCGAAGACTGGAAGCATAAATGTGAAAACACAAAGAAGATGGTGAAAGACTTCATGAGGGATGAGGAACATCTTGAAGACATTATGGAGTCCTTTGCGATCTAGCTGGGAGCCAACAACACGTCATCCGGTGAGGACGAGAGAAGTGATGACGGAGGACTCAGTGGAATTGAAGAGCTGTAGTGTGTGCTCATTTTGTGAATATAGTGTTATTATTTTATTATTTATTATTTCAAGTACCATTTAAGTTATCTTTGCATACATACGTTGTTGCCTTTTACACAGCATATGTAGACCCTTTATGGTGTTCCTTTTTATGAATTATATTTTGTTTCTGTACCTGAGAACAATTATATAATTATATATGTCATATCGTTAGGTTACATTTCTTATTTTACAAGAGAGCAACAAAATCCTGGCTTTAAGGAGCTAGGGACAAACGATCCAACACTGCTTTCTTGCCTTATAGCAAAAGTAATATTTATTATTATTATTATTATTATTATTATTATTATTATTATTATTATTATTATTATTATTATTATTATTATTATTATTATTATTATTTGTCCGTTTCACCCTCTTTGGGGTACGATAGATCAATCAATGGTTAGTGAGTCGTGTTTTCCTGTCCTCCCAGTACTTTTTCATCCTTTCAGATCTTGCCTTCCTCTCTTCTTCAGAAATTCTGTATAGTCGTTTTGGCTTCACCCTGACCTGAAACCTCTTTATTTTATCTTTGGTTATTTTCTTTGCAGATCCATCTACAAGCATGTCTTCTGTGATTTGGAATTCTCATAGGTCCTTCTCAGTTTCATTAAACCAGTTCGGCTTGGTTTTCTTATTACGGAAATAGTCGAAGATTCTTTTAGTTATCCTTCTCGGATCCATTCTTAGGATGTGGCCATAGAAGTCCTTATTGTGTCAGAAATCCTTTCTGATTTCCTATACAGGGTTCCATTGCTAATGTGTAAAAGTTCGTTATTATGGAATTTGGGGCCTAGAATTTTTCGTAGTATTTTCCTTTCCTTTATCTCTAACTTTTCCATTGGACCATGTGTAGTTATAGAGTTTCTGAAGCATAAAGGGCTTCAGGCTTGACTACTGTATTATAATGTCAGATCTTGGAATTCCACGAGAGGGATTTTTTTATTATAGGTGTCTTTCGTAAGCTGGAAGGCTGTTTCTATTTTGGTTCGTCGAGATTCCATTGCTTTCTTCTCAAGACCATTCCAACTGATCCATTCACCAAGGTATTTGAAATCTGTGACGATCTCTATTTTCTGTTCCCCCACTTTCAAATATTTTGGAGGATTCTTAATGTTGGTTATTATTGTGGTCTTTCCAAAGGTGATTTTGAGACCTATCTTCTCTGCTTCCTTCAGCAGTTTGAAGTATTGCTCCTTGGCTTCCTCCCACGTCTCAGCTAGTATGGCCATGTCATCTGCGAAAGCTAAACATTTGATCTTGATACCCTTGTTTACCGATCCGAATCGAATTCCACCTCTAGTTGTCTTATCCCATTCTCTAACTACCTTCTCCAAGGCACAATTGAACAGTATGGGGGACAGTCCGTCACCCTGTCGGACACCAGTTTTGATCTCAAAAGGAGCCGACAATTCTCCCATGAATTTGACTTTGGAAAATGTATTGGTGAGAGTTTCCCTGATGAGGTTTGTTGTTTTGTTGTCTAGACTGAATTCTCTGGGTACAGAAAGGAGACTTTCCCAGTCTAGTGAGTCATACGCCTTTTGGAAGTCAATAAAGGTGATGACGTATGTTTTTGCCCTAGATTTCTGGTATGCTATGAGATTTTTCAGGTTCAGGATTTGTTCCGGACAGGATCTCCCCTTTCTGAACCCCGCTTGATATTCACCCAACTGATGATCTAACTGTGGTTCTGTCCTATTAAGTACGGCCTTTGAGAATATCTTATATGTAATATCCAAAAGTGATATGGCTCTATAGTTGTTGGGGTTCATTTTATCCCCCTTCTTGTGGATCGGGTGGATGAGGGCCATCTTCCATTCTTCTGGAATTCTTTCTTTGACCCAGATTTCTTCAAGAACTTTTTGTAGGGATTCTATTGCTTCCTTGTTGGCATTCTTCCAAAGTTCGGCTGTGATCTGGTTTTCTCCCGATGCTTTGTTGTTTTTAAGGCTCGAAATGATCTTTTCTAGTTCCTTGAAGGTTGGCGGCTGTGAGTCAGGATTGGTATTTGTTGGGACATTAAATGTCATTTTTTCTACTGGCTTTCCAGAGTTGAGGAGATTTTTAAAGTAGTCGGTTAGTATCCTGCAGTTATCAGTGTTGTTATGTGCTATATTTCCATTCTTATCCCGTAACTGTAGAGTTGGTGGCTTGTACTTCGTTGTTCTCTGTTCAAATATTTTGTAGAAACTTCTTGTCTTGTTTTTGGTAAAGTCGTCATCTATTTGAATAAGCATCTGGTTTTCGTAAGCCTTTTTAATTGTTTTGAATTTTTATTGACCATCTTTCTGATATTCAAGAAATTTTGTCTATTGCTTTCCGTTCGTTGCGACTGCCATTTGTGCCATGCTTCCTTCCTTTGTTTCAATAGATCGTCACATTCTTCCGACCACCGAGCATCTTTTTTAACTTTTGTTATAGGGGCAAATTTTTCAGCTTTTGATAATAAGTTCTGTTTTATTTGATCCCAATTTTGTTTGTGTATATCCTTTGTCGCAACATGGTATTCTTTTGAATTTAAAATTTTCTCCAGGTCATATCATTTGCTTGTGTGTTTAAGGACCTTGTCTCTCCTTCTGGGGATGATTTTGATCTTTATCTTCGACATGTAATGGTCCGAGTCTAAATTAGCTCCCCTGAGGACTTCGACATTTTGTATTTCCCTATTGAACTTCCATCTAATAGCCACATGGTCCAGTTGAAATTCACCCAAGTTAAGATTTGGTGAGATCCACGTTTTTTGTTTTCTAGGTAGCTTTTTAAAAGCTGTGGATTTCAGTATCACACCGTGGGCTTGGCACAACTCTATAAGTCTGACACCATTTTGATTGGTCCTGTTATGCGCTGGGTATTTCCCGACTACATGTCGATACTTTCTCTCCTTCCCTATCTAGGCGTTGAAGTCTCCCATTAGTATGATGTTGTGTTTTTCAGGTACCCTTTGGATGACATCGTCCAACTGATCCCGAAAGAGTTCCACTTTCTCCTTGTTCTTTCTGTTGACCTCATTTATGGGGGCATGGGCATTCACAATAGTGTATATTCTATTGGTAGATTTGAAAACCAAAGTTGATAGTCTTTCAGAATGGGACTCAAACTGGACTATGGAATCCTGGACATTCTTGTTTATTATGAAGCCAGTTCCTAGGTGTGGCATGTTTTTCATGACTCTTTGACCAACTTTTCCCTTGTATATCCTGAACCCTTCAGAGTCAAAGTTGTTTTCATCTATATATCTGGTCTCCTGAAGTGCCGTTATGTTAATTCGATGACTTCTGAGTGTGTCCATAAGGTGTTTTAACTTTCCAGTTTTAAGAAGAGAATTAGCATTGAAGGTGACTATGAAATTCGGGTATTTGCATTTGATTTTGTTTGAGGTTTCAAGACGCTCCGACTTGTCTTTGTGTTACATAAAATCAGCTTCATGGTCCGTATCGCACTTCAATAGATTCACAATTAAGTATTTATTTTCCACCTAGTCGATACAATGATTGCTTAAGGCAATTTTTAATGGTCAAAAGTGGTACATGTTTCGTATATTATCAACATCTTCAGCCACATAACACTGTTTAGATGAAAAATGTATAAAATTGACAAAGTAATGCTTTAGACGCTGCAGACTCCCCAGAATCCGAATGTCTGCTTGTGCACAACGGTGCACCCAAGGTAATTTGTTTCACATTACACTTTCCCATGAACAATAAACATGACTTTGGGGTAACTACTTGAGTCACCAGTTTACAACCAAGGTTGTGAGCACTGGAGGGTTTTTCCAGCCGCCCTTAACCTGGGGTACAGACGCTGACCTCAGGCCGCCCAATCTGGGAACAGACGCCTGGGGAATTTTATGTTCTTCAACCAAGATTCGATTCTTGGAGGTAGCTCATCCGCCCTCTCTGCCGTTGGGAGATTCTTCTCTTCATCCGCCATCGAGACCGTTGACCAGTTTTCACCTAGTAACTCTAGGCAAGGTTTGCCCCTTCCGCCATCTCCACCGTACCGAAAGTCATCTTCTCCACCATAGATGCCGTTGAGGACTTCACCTATAACCCAGGCTAAGGGCCCTCCATATTTATGACCCCTGGAGAGAGGGTGTCCCAGTATTTTAAAGCCCCCAGGAATTGGGCTACCCGTTGATCCGCAGGTTGTATTGGGTATTTCAACCAGCCCTACAGACTGTAGGGGCCCCCTATCCGCCACCTGGGGATGCGCTCTGTAGGGGTCGGGTTCCCCTGGTTACTTTTGGAAGTTGACCTCACCCACAAAGGCTGAGGTTATTTGCAGAGATTATTATTATTATTATTATTATTATTATTATTATTATTATTATTATTATTATTATTATTATTATTATTATTATTATTATTATTATTATTATTATTTTGTTTCACTCTCTTTGGGGTATGTTGAATCAATTCTTTGTCTGTGTATTGTTCTTTTCTTAGTGCCCAGTATTTCTTCATTCTTTCTGATCTCCGTTTCCTCTTGTCTTCTGAGATAATAGATTTGGCTTTTAATGTAGATTTGTTTTGGAACTTTATATTTTCTTCTTTAGTTATTACTTTAACTGTTCGACCGAATAGTGAAATTTCTGTAAATTTAATTCTACTAGGTATTTTTCAGTTTCTTTGAACTAGTTCGGTTTTGTTTTGGGTTATGGAAGAAGTCAAAGATTTGTTCGGTTAATCTATTAGAATTCATTCTGAGGAGAAGATGACCATAAAAAATTATCCTCCTTCTTCACATCGTATCTGAGAGTTTTTCAATTTTCTTGTAGTGTGTTTCATTCTTGATGTAAATTATCTTATTAATATCGTTATTATTTTTAATATTATAATTATCGAGTTATTTTACATGACGTGGCTCAGGTTATGAAGCCTGGTGTTATACCAAAACATATTCTACACTGTACATCTAGAGTGTCGTAAAATTAATTTTACATCAAATTATAATTTAAAATAAAGACTACGCAAATTGATAGCCTACGCGAAAACGATTTTGACAGCTACAATACTAAAAGGTTAAATTACGTTCTAATTCCTTAAATCTATCTATCATCTGTAACACTTCTAAATAAATTCATTTCAGCTACGTATGTCTGTAATTTACAGCTGGAAGGGAATTCCACTAACAGAAAATCTGCGGAGTGTTACATGTCAGTTATAACAAATATTTCGGGTGAACTGTACGTCGCCACAACACTGAGCGAGAAGGGGAAGTCAGCGTTCTCGCTCCCACGGCTCTGCTTTCTCACTCGCACACTTCCCCTCACCGGGTGTCTTCCTAGCTGGCCGGATCTCTAAGCTTAAATACCGATGTGTTGTTGTAGGTGTGATCTGTGGGTTTGATTTAATTCAGGAAAATACACATGCAAATGAGTGTGGCTGGTTGTGTTCCAAGTTACCCCATTTAGAAAGCCATAATGCGTTGTCAAGCACTGAAGAAAATATGGGTGATTTAAGAAATGTACATATTTTGCTGAAACAATATGATGATGCAAATTTGCTTTACCCTAATGTAATGGCACTATGGCAAGTACTGCTAATAGGGAAAGTTTTAATGTTTTTGAGGCTAAATTTATAGATTTTCTTTCTGTTAGTAGGCTTCAGGTTAAAAGGAAAATTGTCCAGCTCTTACATGTAAATTCATTGAATCATGTGTGTAAAGAACGTGCCGATATTTTTGTTGACAAGTGTTTTAATATGATGATACAATGCTTTTAAATGAGAAAAAAAGAAAAATCTAGCCGTGAACGTTCAGGCAGGAATTCTAAAGCTAAAAAAGTAATGCATAAATGAAAGATCAAGCCCTTTCACAGCAGTCCATTTCACATCTTGATTATATGTCTAATTTCAGTCTTTAAATAATAACCTGTTAAATAATTCTTCATTCATTTATCCAGAATTGCTTTAGCAACTTTGAAGTTAATATCTTAGTAACACTTTCTTTCTAGACGTAATTTATTTGTCCATTTCCGTATATACATTTCCATTGATATTTGAATTTAGCGCAAAATTTCAGGTCAAGCCACTAGGAGCGCCACTTGTGACTTGTCTCCTATTTTAAAAAGGCTAAATCTGGAAGTGTCGCGGATTGTCTTTACTGTATTTGATAGAAGGCAGTTTGGGCTTAGGAAAGGTTATTCCACTGAAGCTCAACTTGTAGAATTCCAGCAAGATATAGCAGATATCTTGGATTCAGGAGGTCAAATGGACTGTATCATGATTGGTCTATCTAATGCATTTGATAGAGTAGATCATGGGAGACTACTGGCAAAAATGAGTGCAACTGGACTTGACAAAAGAGTGACTGAATGGGTGACTATGTTACCAGGATTACTTTATTCAAGAACTGGACAGAATCCAAAGAAAAGCAGCTCGATTTGTTCTGAGTGACTTCCGACAAAAGAGTAGCGTTACAAAAATGTCGCAAAGTTTGGGCTGGAAAGACTTAGGAGAAAGGAGACGAGCTGCTCGACTAAGCGATGTGTTCTCAGCTGTCAGCGGAGAGATGGTGTGGAATGACATTAGTAGACGAATAAGTTTGAGTGATGTCTTTAAAAGTAGCTGGGGCTGTTTCTACAGTTTATGATAGGGCGTATTGGAATGTCCTTCTTATGAATCTTTGGTAAGGCTCTGGCTGTCGGAATACTAGGGTTCATGTCAAAAAGTTTTTGTTGTTCTTGTTCATTGAAAAGAAAGTTAGAACTTCTTATAAAGTGGGTATCAAAATTCATTCACGGCTTCCTAAAAAACATTACGTATTCAATAATAAACATCCTTTAAAAAATTCAGTCACTTTTTGCGAAATTCTAAACAAGTTTAAGCTGTAACCCAATCACTCAGTGTGCTCCTATGATGTCGTAAATATGTACCCAAACATTCCTACCAAAGAAATTGTAAGAATCATCAGTGATAATATCAATAAACACAGCGGCCTTAGTAAGATGGAAATTGAAGAATTCATGAAGATATTAAATTTTGTCTTAAGCAACAACTTTTTCTCTTTCAATGGAAAGTTTTACCAACAAAAAGGTTTAGCGATGGGCGACCGTCTTTCTGGCATCTTAGCAGACATTTATATGGACACAATAGAACACACACAAATTATAACACAAATAAAAGGTGTATGTTTATGGCTCAGATTTGTAGGCGGTACTTTCGTAATTTTCGACAAAAATGTCACTAATAGTGACGAGATCCTGGAGTCCCTAAACAAAATTGATCCCAGTGTTAAGTTTACTAAAGAGGATGAGGTTAGGAACTCATTAAACTTTTTGTTACACGCGGATATAATACCTTCGATTTTCGAATATACAGGAAACCTACACACTCTCTCTTAACTATTATGAATTCATCCCTACACCCCAAGTCCCAAAAACAAGTCTCTTTCTATAATTTAATATACAGAGCTTTTAAACTTCCTCTTTCTCCCAACAATTTAAAAATTGAACTGAAGTACATAAGGAATCTTGCTCAACTCAATGGGTTTAAAATAGATATGGTCAACCGTTTGATTTATAAAATCAAAATTAAATTGTCCACTAATCTCGTCCCAGAAAAACCTAAAAAAACTAGTTTCACCACATTTACATATAACAACCCAGTCGTCCATCAGATCGCAAATACTTTAAAGAAGCACAATATTAATATAGCCTTCAGGACAGTTAACACCAATCGAAACATATTTTTAACGACAACAAGGTCAATCACAATAGCAACCATTTTATTATTATTATTGATATATACAGTCGTATCAGCACACACGTTTTTAAAACATAACCGGTTTTCGGACACTAAGGTCCATCATCAGTGGACCTTAGTGTCCGAAAACCGGTTATGTTTTAAAAACGTGTGTGCTGATACGACTGTATATATCAATAATAATAATAAAATAATTATATCAGCACTGTCAAAATGGCTTTGATATTTTATAATGATTATAAATAGCAACCATTATTCAAGGTCCGGCATATATAAACTAACATGTACACAATGTGATTTTTCTTATATCAGCCAAACTGGCCGGAGCTTTAACATGAGATATCTAGAACATTATAACGCTCAAAAACACAATAAGTACTCAGCGATGAGCCAACATATGAGAAAAACGGGCCATCACTTTACATCCATAGAGAAAGATCTTACCATCATTAGAAGCATAGGTAAAGGGAAATTAATGAATGAACTGGAAAATCTACACATCTTTTTAGACCAAACCAACAATAAAAATAAAAATCTTAACGTTGTCAATGAAATTAAAAATCCTTTGTACGAATTAACACCTAGATTAATTAATATCGAGAATTCAAATTAAAACAAAATCCCTCAATTTTTTAAATCTCCACACTCAAATGCTTCATCCACCATGCCAAAAGTTAAACCCGCCCTTATCGCTTCTAGAAACTCCCCTCCAGCAATAGCACATACGCCCATAGACCAGCCTGCCCCCACTCTCCCTCCATGCCCCGCCCCTCCATTACCGCACCAGTACAACACCAGGAGTAGACATGTTGATAAGACAGGCGCTGCTGGAACAGACAGGTCCATCTAGTATGAACTGAACAAGTAAGTCATTTTACAGTTAAGAGGTGTTAGTTTAATACATTTTATCACAACGTGTGCTCTAAATTTTTAATTCAATATTACTTTTCTACTTCATTACAGATATTCTGAAGATCCCTCCCAAAGACCAAGCAACACATCAACAGGAACAATATTCATACAAGACTGTATCAAGTGTCTAGGGTGTTCCTTCTCAATTAAGCAGCAGCCTAAAACTAAGAAACAGCTTAATATTGTACTCTTGTCAATTCCGTGACGTTACGTGAGACCCAAAGTTAAGACACTAACAGTTTCACTCACAACAACGTTCTTGACCAGTCTACCTACAACAATCGGTTTTTTAAATCTCCACTTGTACATGACAACACATTTAAATATTAGTTACGTCAAGAACATGAAAATGAAAATCGTGGGTCAAATAAGCCCCAGTTTTAATATCACCCTTTCTCAAGACTTATGATGAAAAGGAAGATCCATTTCATTTTATTTTTGAACATTTTAAGTTAACCAGAATAGAACTGCCAAGTTAAAACACATTTAATTTAAATTTATATTTTCAATCTTGACCAACCTACAATCAACAATCAGTTCAAATCTTCACTTATTGTTGACGACACATCCTGTCAACAGACACGGTACGTCAAGAACATGATATGATATAGGGGTCACATAAACCCCGGTATGTAATCCTTTTTACCAAAAAGAAAATCCATTTTAGTTTTGGACATTTTCCAATTAGATACATTAGGACCAAAAAACTTAACTGTATTAACTTATGTTACCCGTTTTAAGAGTTCATTAATGTTTGTATATATTGTATATATTGTATATATTGTATATATTGTTATGTTTATATTGGTTAAAAAGTCCCAAACCTTGACCTAAATGTTGTATACAGGCTGAAGATGCCGAAAATAATGGGTGAAACATGTACCTGACCTAAATAAGTCTACATAAAATCGTGTAGATAATAACAACATTAAACATGGAAAGTATTGAATAGGTGTTTTTTATTAAATTATCCTTGATATCTATGCCTACATATCAGTCTGCCATACACCAACCGACCCTATCAACAAAATTTTCACACCATTCATAACAGGAACTGGCTGCATAAGGAAAGGCATTACTAGCCTCGCTCACACCTCATTCACTTTCATATTGTCAAAGCCAAGGATGAGACTGAGACAGATTAATGTAAGTAACAAAACTGCTCTAGCCTATACCAAAAGACCTAGTGCAACTGTAAAAACCAGGTCTTGCCAGCAAAGTCATCTATTTTACGTACCTCAATGTAATTTTAAATTGCCATCGTCTGTAACGGTTTTTATATTTTTATATGTCATTGGTATGAACCTCGTGTTTCCTGGCACATTCATTTCTTTAATTTTCATTTAATGTTTAACTTGTTTATTTTGTTGTCAATTACTTTGGAACTTTTCTTCTGTTTGTTAATTCACTAAATTTAGAGTTTGAGGTGATTATCGTGTATCTCGTTTTCGCCACAGCAATATACGTTCACATGGACCTTACAGGATTTCCACGCCTGCTTCCCACATCTTTTTCTTATAGTTATCACGTTGGTTAACCTGATTCTTTTAAATGCAGTTTCTTGTCTATTAACCTTGTATGCATTTTATTTTCTTTGAAGGTGTTTAATATTCGTTCATTCTTAAAGTTTATTATCATTATTCTTGTTTATCATGTGCTGTATGACCGGCACAGGTTACATTTGATATCAGAGCGTATGTTGTGGACAAAAGAGAGGTCACCAGTAATTGTGATCAGTAAAGGTACAGAAATACCGTCAACTTTGCACCACTTTAGTGCACCACCTCAGCATTTCTTTATGAAACATTCGAAGGAGTTATTTTTCTTTAAGTTGGGATATTTAGGTAGGCAATATAAGTTACAGTGATGAATGTGTGGCTGATTAAACTTCATACATAGAGCGGAAGTACTCTTTTTGTGGGGTAAATTTTTGGAGCAAAGTATCCCATAGAGAAGGGATACATTGCTCCACTTTTTTTTTGCTTTACGACGCACCGACACAGATATGTCTTATGGCGACGATGGGATAGGAAAGGCCTAGGAATTGGAAGGAAGCGGCCGTGGCCTTAATTAAGGTACAGCCCCGGCATTTGCCTGGTGTGAAAATGGTAAACCATGGAAAACCATCTTCAGGGCTGCCGACAGTGGGGCTCAAACCCACTATCTCCCGATTACTGGATACTGGCCGCACTTAAGTGACTGCAGCTATCAAGCTCGGTGCTCCACTTTAAAAAAACTAATGTTCTTTCCACAGCTTTCAGTGAGTGCTGTCAAGATACTCACCACAGCGTATCACATTGCACCAAAGTATTTCAATCAGGGTATGGGAAAGAAGAAACAGAGCCCATAACAACAGCATGTACCGAATTAAAAGTAAGAATGTTTCTTGATAATGATACCTCATATAGAAAATAATAATTAGAGAGGTTAAATTTATCACAATAAGAGTCAGTGAAACCTAACATTGTATTATCACTTTACAGACCCTTAATCACCAAATACAGTCAAGTTCTGGAACAGGAAAAATCCCCTCTTTGAAACCATTTTTGGTGGGTTTATTCCACCAATAATATCATCCCATTCATAGAACATCTCGTCTTTTCGGGATGGCCATTTCCAAGATTTGCAAGAACGAGACATTGCACTAATTCTTGCTCCCTTATCATTACAGTCAATTATAATTCCTGGATATAACTCTTTATCATAAGGAAAGACCATGTGGACACCAACAGCTCGTTCAAATTCCATGAAATTCGGATGTTCTGCTTCCCCTTCTTCGAGTTCCTCTTCAGCTTCGCGCAGAACTTGTACCTGAAACTCAGCCATGCCTAAGTCTGAGAAGCTGGGTGCAATGACATTTTATCAGTTGACTCTTCATCACTACTTGTAACGACTGTTTTTGTCTTCTTTATAGACAGTGGTCTTAAAGAAGAAGCTGCACTTTCCTGGGTGTTACCATTTGCAGCCGCAACCTTATCAATGATATCTTCATGAGCAATGCTCTTTCCGGCTGGAACATGAAGTCACTTTCTCCGTTTCTTAGCAACCTTCCCATCAGTAGACTCCCCCCTTTTTACCTGAAGGTTTTCAAGAAATGATGTATCCACAGCTTCCCGAAAATCTCCAGGAGAAGGGATTCTTTCCAACACCTCAGATGCATTAAAGGATATATCTCACACTTACGAAATCCAGACTTCAAAGTTTCAGTTGTCTTGCTGGAAATGGCTTCCATCAATTCTTTCACAAGTCTTGGGAAAGTATCCTTTGGAAGGACTGATTGTCGTAAACCTTCTGATGTCTCTTTCCAATTTGTTAATAGTCTCCTCCATACCACCTTCAGAGGATGGAAGAAGGCCACATCGAGAGGTTGTGTCATATGCGTGCTGTTGGGAGGTAGGCACACAAAATAAATATTCTCTTCACGGCATCGTTGCAAAACTGTGAGAGAAATATGAGAGTTTAAGTTGTCTCCGATAAGCACTTTTTTGTTGAAGGTTAGGTCAAACGTTCCACCTTTACAATACTAAGATTCTTTATTAACTAAATATTTACATGATTTTTAATTATATCGGGACATGTTTCGTTTACCTTGTAGACATCATCAGCCATAAAAACTTTTGAGAAAAAGCTACAAGGACAAGGACAAAGTAACACATTAAAATAATTCGGATAACCGAATATGTCATTTAAAATGGTGAAGAATTCAGAACTGTTTTGAGCACAGCACTTAAGAATACCGTTGACATTAAAATTAAAATTGTCCACATGGGATGATTCAGTAAAAACTTTGCGTTAAAATTCTTCCTTTTTGTGTGATGTGTTAATATATAATATTCTGTTATGTCGTGAAGGCTTGATAATGAATTGCACAATGTTCATTCCAATAGGATAATAACGATGTATAAGAAATCCAGCGAGCATATGTTAAAGCCGTCTTATTGGTGTAGTATTGGCATTTCCTGTTGAGAAGTTAGGTGGAAAATTTGAACGTGATGACGTAATGTGGAATGTGCAGTAGAGGGCCCTAGAATAAGAAAGATAGCTGTTGTTAGTGTTAAAATAGGCAGGTTTTTGTGTCTTGAGATGTAAAGTAATGAAAAATGAGAAGTGCGGCAGATCTGATTACTTACGTTCTCGCCTGTCTGACAGCGACTAGTTCAGTGTGGAAGCGTGTGGTTGACTGAGAGCGAACTATGGAGGTCGTGTGTGAAGGGAGCCGCCATGAGGGGAAATTAGGGGAAGGTTAGGATCAGTAGGCGGGAAGCCGTCACATGGAAGCTTGTTATTGGATTTGTCAAAGTAAGAACTATTGAGCAATGCCTCAAAAATTACGTTCGCAGTTTCGGAAATTTCATTCAAATTGTGAAAGGGATTGCATTTATGATCTATATTAATATAGATGTTTTCTAAAACATTGAGTAAAGTGCTTTTATTATGAAAATAAAGAATTTTTAAGTCCTGTTCTATGGAAGTGAAGGAATGATTGGATTCTGTCATGTGAGTACTCATGGCGGAGTACCTTCTATGTTTAGCGGCGTTGATATGTTCCTTATATCTAACTGAAAAGCCTCTTCCGGTTTGCCCAATGTAGCTCGCGGAACATTGGTTACACTTTAACTTATAAACGCCCGACCTATTATATTTATTGGTAGTGTTGTTAATTTTATGTTGGTTGTAAAAAAGATTAGTATTATTGTTGACTGTTTTAAAAGCAATGTTGATCTTATGTTTCTTGAGGGTGTTGGTGATATCATAAATCTTACTATTTGTATAAGTGAAAGTGGCATATTTGTCTGTTTTTCTTTTTTTTTCTCTAAGTAAAGTTGAACTGGATTTGTTAGTAACTTTATTGATTATCCTGTCAATGAAATGCCTGCTAAAACCATTTTTACTCGCTATTAAGCGGATAAATTCAAGTTCTTTTTTACGATTAGCATTTGATAAAGGGACGTGAAAAGCTCTGTGGATTAAACTATAAAATGTTGCTCTTTTTTAAGATTCCGGATGCGTTGAGACTTGTCGAATATTATTAATAGTTTGGGTGGGCTTCCTAAATATGGTATAAGAGAATTTGTTGGAGCTATTGTTAATAGTGACATCTAAGAAGTTTAATGAATTATTGACTTCCACTTCGGAAGTAAACTTGATCCATGGATCAACTGCATTCAACTGTTCAAGAACGATATCGCCGTTGGAGACGTTGTGATCTATTAAGGTAAATGTATCATCAACAAAGCGTGTCCAGAATACGATACCTTTAATTTTGTTAAGAATTTTGGAATTTTCCAAGTGGTCTAAATAAATTTCTGCCATTATTCCTGAAGCCGGGGAGCCCATAGGAAGACTATCCTGCTTATAAATTTTCCCATTAAAAGTGAAATAGTTGTTGGAAGTTACAAATTCTAAAATATTTAAAAATTCTTCTATTTCTTGTATGCTTAATTTTCTGTGTTTTAGAAAATTATCCTTGATGATCTTTAAAGTTTTCTTGACTGGTATATTGGAATACATGTTTTTAATGTCAAATGAGTACATTTTTTGTTGCGGCTGTAATTCTAGGTTTTTTGTCAAATTACAAAATTCTATAGAATTCTTGATGGAGTTGGGATTTTCAAATTTGTAGTATTTCTTCAAGAAATTATGAATAAATTTGGAAGTTTTGTAAGTCGGGCTGTTCCTGTAGTTAACTATGGGTCTTATGGGAATATCTATTTTGTGGACTTTAGGCAATGCTTTAGCTGTGGGGATACTGGGATTCATATTAATGAGTTTTTGAGAATCATGTTCAGGAAGAATAAAGGACGTTTGTTTCAATAATTGTTTTTAGTTTTTTTGGATATTGTTAGTAGGATCTTTTTTTATCAGTTTAAAAGAGTTATCAGAAAAGAAGGTTTCAGTATTTTGCACGTAAGTTTCTTTGTTCATAATAACTGTGGCATTGCCTTTGTCCGCTTTCGTAACTATTAGATCATTTTCGTTAATCTTCTTTTTAACGAGTCTATGGCTTTTTTGGGAAATAAAGGAGCTGTAGATTTGCAGACTTTAGTTAAATTAGAATTTTTTTTCGAATATTAAGTCTAATTTCTGTTTGGCTGTCAATTGGTAGTTTTTGTATGGCGTTTTCAGTTTCGGCAGTGATAGTAATGGCATCTTTCAACTTAAAAACAGTAGGCCAATTGAATTTAGGGCCCTTCTCTAAAATTTCGATATCCGAAGCGCTAAGTTGGGCATCAGAAAGATTTATAACCGGATCATGAAACTTCACGTCTTCCGAGTCGGAATCGTTGATGTGCCTATTGTATGGAAGGAAGTTTTTATTGTGACTATTATTACGCAAAAGTGAGTTGAATTTGTTGTCTAAAGTGGCCTGTTTTTTGACAATTACATTCTCTATCTTCGTAAGAGCGAATTTCTGAAAAGAATCCCATTCTAGAGGGGTTAGGGAGGACGAAGCAAACAGATGTGCTTCATATAACTTTGTGTTAAGTAAAGATTTTTTCCTGTGTAGAAACTTAATTTCATTCCTGATCCATAATGAATTAGACCTAGATTGGGTTTTTCTGTGCCAATAAGAACTGTTGTTCTTATTTTGATTGAACTTCAAAAAATTTGGAATGAGTCCATTATGTAAACATTTCTTCAAGAAAGCAATGTCCTTGCCTATTTTTGATAGCTTAATCTTAAAATTCAAGTAGGTGTTAGCTTTGTTTGCCTGGTTGGCATAATCATTACATAAAATAAACTTCTCAACAGGAAATGCCAATACTACACCAATAAGACGGCTTTAACATATGCTCGCTGGATTTCTTATACATCGTTATTATCCTATTGGAATGAACATTGTGCAATTCATTATCAAGCCTGCACGACATAACAGAATATTATATATTAACACATCACACAAAAAGGAAGAATTTTAACGCAAAGTTTTTACTGAATCATCCCATGTGGACAATTTTAATTTTAATGTCAACGGTATTCTTAAGTGCTGTGCTCAAAACAGTTCTGAATTCTTCACCATTTTAAATGACATATTCGGTTATCCGAATTATTTTAATGTGTTACTTTGTCCTTGTCCTTGTAGCTTTTTCTCAAAAGTTTTTATGGCTGATGATGTCTACAAGGTAGACGAAACATGTCCCGATATAATTAAAAATCATGTAAATATTTAGATAATAAAGAATCGTAGTATTGTAAAGGTGGAACATTTGACCTAACCTTCAACGTATACTCACGACAATACGGGCTTTATAATGAAGTTTATTTTATGTAATAAGCACTTTTTTGCCACTCTGTTTCTTTAGGTAGCACTAAAGAAAAGAACCAATCCTCAAATGTAGCTGAATCAAACCATCCTGAGGTGGTATGATTGTAATGTAACTGGGCCCATGGGAGTAATACACATATATTATGTATAATAGTGCCAATGGAAAATCTAAGAATAGTTTCCCTCGAGTAGTAAAATTTATGCAGTGGAGTAACAATCAAATTAAGAATGGAGGCCGTGGACTTAGAAATCTCCAACGAGCATTGCAGAGTTACAAGACATTGGGCAAAGGGAGTATGCTACATAACCTGGAAAGTTAAAGAGAAATATACGAAGGAATAAGGGACATAAGTGAAAATAGATCAGAAACCAGTATAAGATTTAAAAATAGATATATATATATATATTGAAACAATAAATCGAACATCTGACAATTTTCATGAAATGAGAACTATATAAATATAAAATTTTCCCAACCACTTACACGGATTACAAATTCATATATCAACAACAACAACAACAAAAAAGGAGATAAGATATGCAAGAGAAAGAAAGGAAAAAGTGAAGATGCCGCAGGAAAAGGAAAAGGGCAAACAAAGAAAGAATGAATACTGCGATAAAAGAGAAATCGAGAACGACAAGAAAGGGAAGATGTTCAGTTAGCAAATTCGAGTACACCAGCAGAAAAAATTATCTGAACAAAATGCAAATACAATATCCAGGTCACCATTACTTCAGTTATCCACAGATTAACACTAGGTAACGTAGTTCTACAGCCGAGTAATCACCAAGTAGTTTCATAGAACCAGTTTCACAATATTCTGAAGCACTGAACGAATAGAAGTACGTGTACAATAGAAGTCGCACAGTTGCCAATACACCACACGCACATTTCAAAAGAAAGTTGTTACGAAAGGTCGTGAATGAAAAGTTTTAAATCCAAAAAGGGCAAGTGAAATTTCGGCCTGGAAATGCCATGCTCCCAGCTTAATTTTACAGGCAAAGTCTATCCCAATGCGATTAAAAGTATTTACAGTAAAGAAATCAGTTTGTCATACCTCATCTGGAACAAATTGAACTGCCCGCACATGAAGTCTTCTGGGCACATATAATTAAGGACGAAGTTGACGTAGAATGGTGCTCCCTCCACACAGGCCTAAGTCCATCTCAATGTTTCCAGAGGAAGGCCAGGTATTTATAGTGTGGAGTAGAATGAAAAATTTATCTGGAAGATTCCAGAGATTAGTGAAGCATGCGCGAATAAACCAGGCGGTCACATGACTTCAGCCGGCAAAAAGGAAGTTAGTTTATCGAAGATGGTGAAGATGAATAGAGTAGAGTTCATGCAAGGTATGAAGTATGCAAATTCCAGTTGGAGAAAAATGCAGTTATATCATGATGAGGGTAAGTCCATACTAATCGTAGAAAAAAGGTTATGTGCGTGGCGAGTTTCATAACAGTAGTTGCTGATGAAGTGAAGAGTCCGTTACAGTAACGACAGTCTTTCGGACCATTTTCTGGCCATGTTGACCACATATGTTGAGACCTATAGACCACATACGGCAGAATGAGTTCTCCAGCAGCTTTACCACACATCATGATGGAAGTAGAACTCTTTGAAGAGTTACCATACTTTGCCCCACGATGCACAACGACTTTCTTCTTACCCGGCTCATCCGTTAAATTTGTTTCATTTTCCAGTGGAACATCATCTGCAAATGGCTTCAAATTCTCAAAAAAATTAACAATTGTATCTCTGTCCAATGCTGCTCTTTCTCTTTTAATATTAGCTGCAAATCTAAAATTTAACTGCGGGTTTCTCTTCAAAAAACCTTTTATACAGTCATTCCCTGGCATGTTCCCTTTGAACTTTTTCACCTTCCTTCCAGTACGTTCAAGGTAGGTCTGGATAATAAATCTCAAATCAGTTACAGTCAACGGGAAACCGAAAGCACTCATAGACTCCACATAGGCTGCAAATGAGTCTTCTTCTGCTTTTGTAAATATCGGTGGAGGCCCAGGTGACTGAGAGTGAACATTTCAAAGTTTATTATACTCCTGCGTGGGATTCCGTAATGTAATGAAGCCTTTCTTTGTGACATGGTTTCATTTCTTATTGTTGTCAGACATTCTTGTAGTGTTTCAGCTGAATAGTCAGCATATATTCTTGCCCCCAACTTCCTTTGGTACACTCGAGGCATCTTAAAAAAAAGGAAAAAATGTTACATTCATTGAAGGTCTTGAAGTACCGCCGGGGATACTTTGCTCCACTTCTGTTGTGGTGCAAAGTAAACCCTCATGGCGGCAGAATATACATGTCGTGATAAAAATTAGGTTATGATGGATCGTATGTTCGTAAATATAACTATAAAAATATTTATGGCATTAGAAAAGCTTTCTGTGTTATGAATGATAGTACTTACCACAGTATTCCTATTCAGAATGTCCCTATAAACAGATTTTTCACACGATATTTTCTTTTCTTTTCTTTCTTGAGGAGGTTGTTTGGGATTGAAGTGTCCTTTTTCCCAGTCTCAAGCCATACCAAATACATGGGAGACAATTTGACGGTGGCGCACAATTCGACAGTGGCGCTCCTAGTGACTTGACCTGAAAAAATCGCGCTAAATTCAATGGAAATGTATATACGGAAATGGATAAATAAATTACGTCTAGAAAGAAAGTGTTATTGAGATATTAACTTCGAAGTTGCTAAAGCAATTCTGGATAAATGAATGAGGAATTATTTAAAAGGTTATTATTCAAAGACTGAAATTAGACATACAAGCAAGATGTGAAATGGACTGCTGTGAAATGGCTTGATCTTTCATTTATGCGTTACCTTCTTAGCTTTAGCATTCCTGCCTGAACTCTTACAGTTGGATTTGTCTTTTTTTCTCATTTAAAAACATTGTATCATCACATTAAGACACTTGTCAATAAAAATATCGGCACATTCCTTACACATATGATGCAATGAATTAACATTTAATAGCTGGACAATTTTCCTCTTAACATGAAGCCTACTAACAGAAAGAAAATCCATAAAATCCCGGCTTTAATCTGAGAAGAGGGATAAAAGAAAGAAAAGTATGAAAATGTTGTTGATAGTGATTCTTTGAGGAATATTTACGTACAATTAGAGTAAAAATGTAACATATCCTTGGCTGTATAGTCGAAGATTTTTAAAGTCGCTGGCCTGGAAATGATCTGAACAGATCTTATAATTCTTATATAAGCGTAACGTCCCTTCTTTCTTGTACACCTTATCCAAATCACTTATGTGACATTTCAAAACCCACAGATCACACCTACAACAACACATCGGTATTGAAGGTTAACAGCTGCACTATACAATAAAATATGCGTATTACATTTTAAGCCAGTTAAAATATGGGTCGAGCAGGTCAGAAGATTATGAAGTACTATAACGATCTCTGTCACTGGAAGAATATATATGCAAACACAATATTACTTACCGTAATTTATTTTCTTTTGCACTGAGATTACATGAAGTGATAAACGGTTGTATCTCAGAAAATTCCAGTTTATTTTCATTATCTATCACTTTGAGTTCGACAGTGACTATTGCACGAACAATATTAATCATTTTCATAGAACTGCGATTTTGAGTTCATCTCTTTTCCAAAAGTAATGTGCGTCCAACACCATTCCCGGTGGAACTTGTTCGATCAGTAAACAGTGTCTCGCCATAATTTGCAGTGCAGTGCTGTAGAGAAGTGTCGCATCAGATTCTATTGACATTCTGTGCGAAAGTGTTGCATTTCTCTGCTCCCTTCATGGGACTTAGTGGAATAGAAAACTCAACAACTATTCCACGCTGCACTATCATCAGACGACCGCCCCAGGTTCGAGTGTCCTTCAACATCAAGGGCTAACAACCGCCGTGGGACGACGCCGACAACGTGGGACAACTTCGACGAGGTAGGACGACGCTGACGCCGCAGAACGACGCCTTCTCCACATCTTCGAGAACATTCAAACCATTCGTCTGTAAAAGGTGATCTAATTTCCATGCATTTTTTTTAATAAACTGCAAGTTCCACTTTAAATATGAACTCATTTCACTACCCTTCTCTCGTACTCTCTAAAGCATGAACCGTACACGCCTTTACGCAATCCATGCTCTCCACAAAGCTGAAGTACAGGCGTTCCTGTTTCAATATATATATATATATACATGGGAACAGTGAGCTGAAGGTGAAGGTGTAGATGATATTGTGGTGTGTGGAGCAAACAGAGAGGACATACAAGGGCTACTTGATATGTTGAGAGAGATTATTGAAAATTATGGAATGAAAATCGCACCGAAAGGAGTAACACAATGTTGATTAGAGGAGGAGGAAATAAATGATAAAAATAAAGGAACAAAACCTTGAAATGGTGGAGATCTTCAAGTGTTTAGGAAACAGGATATAGGACTGGACATGGAGATCAGTAAAAGGATTGAACAGGGAAGTTCGTGCATTTCATATGACTTCTTTCTTAATGAAGGTTATTTTATTAACCACCTAATCAATACAATATTTGTAACTAAGACTAGTTTCAACCAATAAGAACGGTCATCTTCAGCTATTCTTAGTAAGATAATCTAAGATAGAACATAGTATCTAAACAAATTGGACTGCAAGTCAACTAGGACCATAGTCTTAAAATTGTGACAATGAATTGGTGAAAGAACCAGGTGAGAGGCAGGCATGATACACCGCAGGGCTGACCTGTTAGATGATCATTTTCCTTCACTCCAGCAAGTCATGTGATGAATGAACAAGCCTCCACCGTAGATTCCTGTTTTGATCCCAATTCTCCCCAGTATCTTCTCCAGTACCAACAAAAGTATCAACAAAATTAGTACCACAGTACCAAAGTACCATCAAAATCAAAGCTGGTGATGTTCAATCAGTACTGCATACCAATCTTAAACTATGGTATCGAAACCTATACCATCACAAAGACAGACTCATCAAGGTTGCAGGCTTCTGAGATGAAGTTGTATAGGTCCACAAATCAAAAAACCAAACTGGACAAGTTAATGAATGGTGTAGAGTTTGTTACATTGTTGTTAGATTGGGTCAGCATGTCCTGACTGAGATGGTTTGGGCATGTAATGAGGATTGAGCCAACAAGGATAGCTCATGTTAACATGGAGAGACATGTAGCAGGAAAACGGTTGGTGGGAAGACCAAAATACCCTCTGGATGGACATCTTAAAGATGAACTGTAAAATGATTATGATGATGACGATGATGATGATGATGATGATGATGATGATGATGATGATGATGATGATCTCCTTTTAGAGTTTTCTCTTAACCAGGTCTTTTTGTACCTGATTCATCCACTCTTCTTCTACCAGGTCTTGGGTGTACTGGGAGACATGGAGTTGCAATAATTATTCTTTTTCCACCAGTGTATTCAGCCAATAACTAGACATGACAGCCTGTACTGTACCATTTTCTTGCAGGGAGATGAAAAAGGATCATCTGTTTGCATAGAATACCTGGCAAGGAAGTTGGCAGATGCCTCAAAGACTGATACTGCTCTGCTGACTGCTGCTAAAATACTATATACAGAGCAAGATGATCTTCAGCCATTGGTAAGTTTGTTCCTAAGATTCAAGGAGGGTTTCATAACATGTGATTGGTCTAGAACTCACACTCTTAGCAGTGAAACTTGCTGGTCTGTAACAAATTTCCACTATTTCTTCACTGGTACCTCTCTGTGCACTGTGTATCATGCATGTTGGTGCACCCTCAATTATAACCCTCACTCAGGTCAGAATGAACACCTCTTCTCTTGTCTTCTCCTCATAGAATGTTTGTTTTCCTTAGTTTTCTAGTGTCAGAGTTGCCGTGTCTTGGATATCAAACTACTGTCAGAGGCTCTCTCTTCTCTGCCCTTCTGTATCAAGCTGCATTTCTTTTTTTTCTTTTTTTTTTTGGAAGATGAGACCGAGAGAGCTGCGGAATGGTTTTTGGTTGTACTGTAGGAAATGACGAAGGAAAGCGAAATGGAGTTAAGACAAAGAAATGCATTGAAAAAAGTAAATGGATAAGTAACAGGTTGATGGAGGTCAAAGTAATAGTTAAAGGAAAAAGCTGGGTAATAGTACAAGTATATGCTCCACAAGTAGGCTGCACGCAACAGAATAAAGATGATGTTTAGGAACAATTTGACAGACAGTTGAATGGCCAAAACAACATAGTAATGGGAGACTTGAATGCGAATATAGGCATGGAAAGGAAAGGATATGAGAACGTACTTGGAGCAGAAGGATGGGAAAATAGAAATAAAGAGGGGGGAAAGTTACTGGATTTTTGCAAAAGAAATGGGATGATGGCTGGGAACTTGTGGTCCAAAAAAGAGAGAGAACCATAAGATAACCTGGTACAGCAATGACTGGTCGAGGAAATCCACTGTGGATTACGTGATCTACACCTATGAAATGAAGAGGATTGTTACAGATGCAAGGGTAATACCATCAGAGGCCCTACATAGTGACCACATAGTGGTAATGAAACTGAGGACAATGAGAGAAAGAAAAAGGACAGAGAATCAAGAAAGACAGATCAGAATATGAAAACTCAAAGAGAAGAAAAATAAAGGAAGAATATCAGGAAAAAATAAGATTGTACTTACCAAGAGATTTCGGACTCGTTGGCTGAATGGTCAGCGTACTGGCCTTCGGTTCAAAGGGTCCAGGGTTCAATTCCCAGCCGGGTCGGGGATTATAACCTTCATTGGTTAATTCCAATGGCCTGGCGGCTGGGTGTTTGTGCTGTCCCCAACATACCTCCAACTCACACACCACACATAACACTATCCTCTACCACAATAACACGCAGTTACCTACACACGGCAGACGCCGCCAACCCTCATCGGAGGGTCTGCCTTACAAGGGCTGCACTCGGCTAGAAATAGCCACACAAAATTAAAACCAACAGATAATACAGAGCAGGAGAGAAGGAAGAGGAGAGGTTCAAGAAGACATTAGTAAAAGTTGCAGAGGAAGTCTGTGGGAGAACTAGTACCAGGAAAAGATACAAGGAGACCCCACGGTGGAACGATAGAGTCAAAGTGGCATTTAGGGACAAGAATAAAGCTTTTAGAGTGTGGTTTAAACAGAGGACAATGGAGACAAGTATAAGACCAAAAAGGAAGAAGCTAAAAAGGTTCTAGCAGAGGAGAAGAAATGGATGGAAAAGTGCACAAACATGATAGAAGAAAATAGCAAATGATATACAAGAGTACTGTATAGAATCAAGAATCTTTATTTGCTATTGACCATACCCAATGAAATAGACTTCATCAACTGATAATAATTTAGTACTTCATATTACTAAGGCTAAATGAACATACACCTTTTATTAAAACTTAATACTTAACAGTATGCATTTCTAAGAATTCAGAGGTATTATAAAATGGATTTTCTATTAACCAATCTACATTTTTCTTTTAAAATTACATTAAGTAGTGGATCACACAGAATGTGGTAATTTATTAAATAATTTTATGTGAGTGAGCATTTTTTGACAGCCTGTGAATTGGGATGTCAATGTCTTCTTTGCCCCGAGTATCATGAAGGTGAATGTTTTCCCTAGTACTGAATTCATTTATGTTGTTTTTAAGATATGTCAAAGATATATGAATATACTAATTTATAATTGTCAGTATTTTAAGCTTACTGAAGAGAAGTCAACCATGAACATTGAATTTTCATGACCGTATTGTAATCGAAACAGACTTTCAACCTATTAGGTTGTGTTACGTACACTCAGTACGTGCTGAAGAGATGTTTGGTATGTAGGTATGTTTAGTCCTCAGCCCGAAGGCTGGTTGGATCCTCAACAGCTCCGCCATCAGCTGTCATAAATGGCCTAGGCATCACTGAAGAGGCGTACTAGGGAAATGAGGAGTGAGGTAGTTTCCCGTTGCTTTCCTCACCGAGCCAGAAGTTGCTATTACATATCAGTCTGCCAAGCCCACTGAAATGCATGCACCAACTGACCCTATGAGCAACATTTTCACACCATTCATAGCAGGGACTGGCTGCATAAGGAATGGCATTACTAGCATCACTCATACCTCAGTCACTTTCACCTTGTCAAAGCCAAGGATAAACCTGAGACAGATCAATGAAAGTAACAATATTGCTCTAGCCCATACCAGAAGACATAGTGCACTGTAAACACTACGTCCTGCCAGCAAAGGCATACAGAACAAAAATGGCCAACCGGACACCAGTGGGATCCGAACCCACAACCTCCCGATTTCGCGTTGGTTGCTCAGATCCCACTGGTGTCCAGTTGGCCATTTTTGTTCTGTACCTAACATCTCTTCAACATGTACTGAGTGTACGTAACACGACCTAATAGGTTGAAAGTCTGTTTCGAGAGGTCAACAATGTTCATTTGCACCAGCCCTACACATTGTTCGGACAACCTTTTTCTGTATTAGAAGAATATTATATACATATGAAGAATTCCCCCATAATAACAGTCCATAAGTAATGTGTGACTTAGGTAGTCACTAAATCCCTCAATTTCCATATCAAATAGGCCACTCGTAATTTTTTTTACAAACATGATCAATGTGTGTTTCCCAGTTCAGTTTGGCATCGATATGAAAACCCAAAAGTTTGACTGAGTGACTTTCAATATCTTTGGATAATTCTGGTGTGAGAAATTGAATTTTATCCTTATTGCACAACAGCCTATTGGATGAAAACCAATGCACTGCAGTTGCAAGAGCTTCCTGCGACATTGATGCAAAACTGAGATGCTCTGGTGTTTCGTAATTAACGTTGTATTGTCTGCATAGGATACAAGAGCATGAGCTGTGACATTTTGTGGTAAATCATTGACTCTCAGAATGAATAAAAATGGACCAAGGACAGAGCCCTGTGGCACACCAGTTGTAACTTTCTTCAAAGTGGAATACCTATTTTTAATTGAGACAAACTGATATCTGTTATTTAAGTATGACTTAGTTATGAGCAGTGAGGGATATTTGACACCATACATCTCAAGCTTTGCAAGTAAAATTTCATGATTAATACAATCAAAAGATTTACTTAGATCACATAACACCAAAGAGTTGGCCTGCTCGTTTTCAAAAGCTGTTAAGATCTGATTACCAGTTTGAAGAACAGCAGTAGTAGTACATTTACCATGCCAAAACCCAAACTGATTGTTGGATAGGAGATTGCAAGTTTCAAAATAGTTGATAAGTTGATTGTACAAAAGTGATTCAAATATTTTAGAAGCTATTGGAACAGTTGAGACTGCATAATAGTTCTGAAGAAATTGTTTGTCCCCACTTTTAAATACTGGAATGAGTTTAGAAATTTTAAGTAAATCAGGAAAAACTCCAAACTCTAAACACTTATTAAAAATAAAAGCTAGAGGTTCAGAAATAAAATGTATTATTCTTTTGATGATGTAATTAGATAACCAATAACAATCCATACTCTTAGAGTTTGATAATTTTAAGCTAACTTTAATTACTTCATCAGATGTGATTTCAACCCAAAGGAAAGTACCGGCAGGGAGGTTGATTGTGAAGAAAGTCATTCGCAGCTGTATCTGTTGCCTTAATTTTATCTCTGATTTCTTTTACATAGTTTAAGAAATAATTATTCAGTTCTTCAGGATCAAGAAATGTGTCTTGAGTACGAGTACGGATGTTTTCTTGTTCTGTAACATCCCATGCCGCCTTGCATTTGTTGCGTGCATTCTCAATATATTTTTCACAAGCTAAAGTTTTGGCATGAATAAGTTTTCTTTTATATAACTTTTTACAATTAAGATAAGCTTTATACACGCCATTCTGTTCGGTTCCTCCTTGACAAAAGTTTTTATAAATTCTATACAGCAAAAGCATTCTTTCTCTATACTGAGTCAATTCATCAGTATACCAGTCCAATTTCTTGCTTTTAAGTTTACCATTATGACTAATTTTTACCAGTGGTGAACATAAATGCCACAATTCAACTAATTGATCTATAAAGTTTTCAAATACAGTTGCAATATCATTTTCTCCCATTTGAAATTCAAATACAAAGCCCCAGTTAATTTGTTAGATTTTCAATAAATATGTTGATATAATCATCATCCTGACTTTTTACCCACATCAGAACAGGTTCGTCATTGTAAATTTTGTCAGACTGGTTAAGATATAATGATATAAGCAAGGGGTCATGATCTGTGAAACCCCCACCAACAAGTCTAAGTTTATACAAATCTCTCAAAACATTTACCATGATATTAATCAAGCATGCATTATTACGTGTAGGTAGCATGTTTGTGTGAGTTAAATTCAGAGTTCTTGGTAAATTCAGAAAATTTCTAGAAATCTGCCCATCTGAATATTCCATCGCTATGTAAAAATCATTACAAACAGCAACTTAGGCCTTAAACTTCAAAATTTTTGGAGATCTATACAAAGTAACCATTATTAAATTCTGATCAACCAGCTTCATACAACTAAATTCCCCCTCTCTCCACACAATATTGACTTAAATCAATCTTGGCAAATTTAAAACACTCTCTAACTAAGATCCCAGCTCCCCCATTTTTTTTCTTTTTACTCCTACAAAATATATCTGCAACAGTATATCCATGGGGCACAAAATATTCTACTTGATTTTCAGAAAGTCAATGCCCCGACACACAAATCACATCAACTTTCTCGGTTTGGCAAAAGTGTTCTAATTCTAACAACTTATTTCTAATGCACTGGATATTCACTTGCAATAAATTGAGGGATTTACCCTTGCTATCCTTCTTTTGGATGCCATTTACCTCTCGGCAACTACTTTTTTTATCACTCATTATTGGTGGAGATTTCTGACCTGATGTTTCATGTACTGGTATTTTATGAATAGGAGAATAACATACGGTACCTCAGCATGGCTACTTACTAAACTATCTTTCATAACACTTTGATTTGGTGACCGATCTGATTCGGTCACAGATGCTAGTTTTGGTTTACGTGGCCTCTTAAAATTCGTAACATTTTCTAGTTGACTGAGCCAGCTTGAAGAACAGCTGGCTCTTTCTACTAGTTTCCTTGGTGGTTATTATAACCTAAGGGAGTAGCACTTTTCAAAGTACACACCGGTACATATCTTATGATTAATAAAATCGTGAACAATATTAGCAAACTTTCGTTTAGGTACCTGAATTGTTTAGATGGAGGCCATGTTTTGTGTAACAGTGTCTCTCGAAACTGCTGCATTCAATAACATGATTATTATGAAAATGTTTACAAATTTTAACAATATCTGTATTGACTTTGTCCACTTCAATGCTCACACACGAGTCTCTACTCAAATCATGCCTGTGGGGCACGTTCACTACAAAGACGTTAGTGTGAGTCAGCTTCCCTAGTGTATACTTAAGTTGTGACATTACATTCTTGGCGTTGTCGTGAGCTACGTCGTTCGTACCACCGATGATAAGCACTGCATCGCTACTCCCGAAGTTCCTAGTTGCTTCTTCTACGTTTTCCAGGAGATTGCTGATAGAAACGCCTGGATATATTTCTCTGGTTGCTGCTATATTCTCGTCGTTAATCACTCCCGCAATTCCCCTTCCTTGGCTATCACCAAACACAGCTACCTTTGCTGATATATGCCTAGTTGGGTCTTGATTCTGAAATCTAGGCCTAATTTTTAACCTTGACAAGGCAACGGCAGCGGATCGCGATGATTTGGTTTCATGCGCGCGATTACTTTCTTCCAGAATTAAATTATTTAGGGCGGAAAACCTATTTCTGATGTTTATGTCCAGAAATTCAGCTGTAGATTTCTTCTTAGCCGGCCAACCATGAACTACTTGACACTACCTGCTCGAGTTTGTTACTGATACCGGTCAGTCCCGAATTCTAGCAATCGCAGTCTTTCTTTTAATTCTTGATTTTCTACTTTAAGAGCCTCATTGTCCTTTTGTATAATGTTTATAATTTCTAATGCACTTTTGTATTCCTCTTGGGCCGATGACCTTCGATATTAGGCCCCTTAAAACAACAAGCATCATCATCGTATTCCTCATCATTTATTTTCGGTGCTTCATTGTCAACGCCGTAGCCAACTACAACATTCCGAACACACTGCTCACAAGTCCGGTCAACATTTTCATTAGTTTTTACATCTCTAGGGCAATTTCTGCACTTATAATGCCATCATCGATCACATAAATCACACAACATTCCATTTTTCACTAATCTTCGACATTTTCTGCACTTTTCGTCACATTTTACGGTTAATTTACTCAGAGGGTAAAACACTACGTCGTCATTACCACGCGCCATTTTATGCAAGAGTAAGAGGAAAGGCAAGAGGGCAGATGTTACCACGATAGATAAAATGTATATGGAGTGCAGGAAAGGAGAGAAACTCAAAGGAATGTGGAAGGAGTATTTTGAAGATTTACTAAACTCAGAAGCATCCATTGTAGAGGGAAGTATAAGCATGGAGGAAGGAAGAAACCTGGAAAAAAGAAGAAAGGCTTAACATGGGGTGAAGTGGAGGTAGCACTGGGCAAGATGTAAAGAGGGAAAGCCCCAGATTTAGATGAAGTACTGGGATGGTGAAAGCAGAAGGAGAAGTAGGGAAACAGCAGCTTTGTCATGTGTTGTAAGTAGTATGGACGTACTATGTACCTATTCTGGAGGGGTCTTCCCTGAAGACTGGAAGAAGAGGATAATTATACCCATCTTCAAGAAGGGAAATTGGAAAAATTTAAAAACTATAGTGGAGTCACATTGATATGTCGCTGTGCAAAGACGTTTGAGAAGATTCTGGTGAATAGAATTAGAAAAAAGGGTGGAAGAAAAGCTAAGAGAAGAACAGTATGGCTTGACATTGAGAAGGTGCACAGTAGACCTTAAATTTGCAGTCAGACAACTGCAAGAGCATCAGTACTTCATCTAAATCTGGGGCTTTCCATCTTGTCCAGTGCTACCTCCACTTCTCGCCTTCATGGATTTTGAGAAAGCATATGATCGTGTGTGCAGAAACAAGGTATGGGAAGCCTTACAGAAAAAAGGTGTTGAGAAGCAGACAACAGAAAGAGTGAGGGAGATGTACCATGCGCACGTCAGTGGTGTGAAAGTAGAAGGAGAGAGAACAGACTCGTTTGAGCAAAAACGTGGATTTAGACAAGGAAATGCTCTGTCATCTTTGCTCTTCATTGTAGTAATGGACGAGTTATTAGCAAAACTGGCAAGGAAAATTGGGGAAGGAAAAATGAAAGTGATGATGTTTGCAGATGAAATTTAATGCCAAAAAGAGCGCGGTAGTGATCACAACTAGAAAGGAGAGACCTTCGAAAGGGGTAATGCTTGGAAGGGAACAGCTTAGGAAAGTAGAGGGTTTATAAAGTACTGGGAAATATTATAAAGGAAAGTGGAAGAAGTGATAAGGAAACAATCGAGCACGGAAGACAAGCAGGAGCATACCTGTAAAGTGTCAGAGCAAGGATGTCCCTCAGTGTGATATACAGGATGTACTATGTACCTATTCTGACAGAAACTTGGGTAATGAGGCAGGGAGCTGTGGCTAGGATACGGGCGAGTGAAATGGAATTTCTGAGAAGCAGTATAGGAATGACAAGAATGGATAAGGTGAGAAACGAGAAGTTTAGAGATATAGTTAAAGAAGAGCCACTACAGAACAGGATAGAGGCATCTAGACTTAGATGGTATGGACACATGAAGAGAATGACAGAGGAAAGTATACTCAGAAGGATGTATGAAAGGGAGATAACAGGAAAACAACCAAGAGAGAGGTGGATAAAAGCAGTCGAAAAGTGTGTGCAGAGAAGAGCAGAGGACTGGGCAAGAATGGAGGGGGAGAAGCAGTGGGAAGACAAGAGGAGATGGAGAGCCTTATGTTCCAACCAGACCTGGCCAACAGCTGGAAACTGATGATGATGATGACCAAAATAAGCTGCTTTCCTTTGTTTTTGTGAAGGTTAAGATTTCAACTGATTTCCCGGCACTACAGAGTACCTCCGCTGTGGCGAAGTGGGATCTTGAACATTCTCTGATATGTCCACTTTTCAGTCGGTTCTTTGGTGAAGCTTTTAGTATTCATCCTTTGACACCGTAAAGTAGCACCTATAAGACCTCAAGACACATCAACAAGTTTCTGATTGGAGTTCATGATTGCATAGAAGATTTGTATTCTTCAAAAGTACATTATATAGGCCAGTAGCGGCTTTTCAGGTGCATCAGGTACAGCCCGGCTGCACTAACATTTCTCAAAACAATTGTCTATCATTTTCTGTATCCCTACATTTTCTGTTTTTAAACATATTCGTTGAAAAAACCGAAGAGTGCGCTCTATATGTTGTGATTACTCAACATGCGTAGCGCTCATAGTTAAGCAACCACCGCTGTTCGCTTCACTTACGAGTTCTGCGAACCGAGTGCAGCCCTCTCAATGCTCAAAGCATTGACTTGTTACGTGTAACACAACGGTTGCCATGACAACGCTCAAGACTGTCATGAGTACGCATACGGTTGTATTTTGCGTGGTGCAGCCCAGCGAGTCTCTGGGATATTCGGCTGCTTGGCCCGAGCTGGGACGATATTATCCGAATCCAACCGAACGTGTAACCCGCCCTCTCTGCTTAGGTTGAACACATGCGGGCTCCTACAGCATTGCTGCCAATATTGGTATCTCAATCTCACGCTAAAACACGATCAAACAAAGACACATTTACTAGTATATTTTGTCGCGAGAGTTGTGGCTACTTTTACACCAGCTGTAACAAGAAGCTTGTTATAAATTTGAACGTGTGGTGCACGGAGTATTCTTTCATATTGAAAATAAATGTCCGTTGTTGTAATGTGAATCGTGGCCGTGTGGCGGATTAATTATGAGTGAACTGTAAATAACAAAAGCGCATTTGAAGAGCATTTAGTAGCACAGCTCACACGGTGAGCTCTTGGCGTTTTCATGGTTACTATGTGAAGCGTAGAATAATTATTGTCGTATGGATGTTTGGAGAGGAAGCGCGTTTGAAATTCATTAGGGATATAAATATGTAGTATTACAGTATTTAAATCTTTTCTTATAGTGTGAAAGAATAGTGTTCCCTCCAAAGCGTGCTTTAACATGGAACTCTCCGTGGATTTAGTTTGTATTTTAAGAGAAACTCCGTTTTCGAAATGGAAGGAGGAGGATAAAAGAGAAATTTTATCAGTCAGTCGTCCCCAGCCAGATTTGACTTATCAGAAAATAACAGGTACTGCCTCCGGAAAGATGCACACACGAACTTTCCAAGCATCTTGGTATAGTAGTTATCCGTGGTTATGCGGTAGTCATTATTTGCAGAAACACTTTTATTGGCTGTGTCTTATTGTTGGAGTGAAACAGGGAGTCTGGAATCACACAGGATTTGAAAATATGTCCTGTGCTACTAGGTCTTTCCAAAAGCACGAAGGTTCCTCGGAGCATATAAAAATGGGATTTAAAGAACTTAAGAAGAATCAGAATCAAATTGCAGGTGCTCTAAGAAAAAATGCTCGTCTATACATCACAAAATTTAATGAGAATCTGAGGCTTAACAGACTTTTCATGCGATTGCAAATCGATGCAGTTTTATTTCTTTCTAAGCAGGAAATGACATTTAGAGGCCATGATGAGAGCGGCGACTCCTTAAATAGAGGGAATTTCAAATAACTGTTGAAACTTCTAGTTTCCAACAGCTCATTAGAAATGCAGCAGCATTATGCTTCTATAAAGAAAGTTTTTAGCGCAGAATCGAAAACTATACAATGTGAGTTAATAGACTGCATATATACCTTCATTAGGGATACTGTGAAAAAAGAAATTTTAGAAACCTCTTTCTTTTCAATTCAGGTCGATGATACAACTGATATCACAAAAAATCGCAGTGTTCGGTGATACTTCGGTATATTATGCACAAAGGTGCGCTAGTTGAACGCTTTCTTGGTTTTTTGAAGTTAGTTCGGACCGTACGGTGATTACTTTATTCAACTTGTGCAGATTGTATTGAGTGAAATTTCCTACAAAACTAAATTGATTGCCCAGTGTTATGACGGAGCTAGTGTCATGGCAGGTCATCTAAATGGTCTTCAAACTTAGATCAAGGAGGATGCCCCTCAAGAATTATTTGTACATTGTTCGACACACTGATTAAATCTAGTGGTACAGCAAAGTATTACCAACATATCAGAGTGCCGTATTTTTTTCTGCGAGTCTTGGTGGTATTCTTTCATTTATTCATTCATCAGCCAAAAGAACTTTCGTCGCTGATTCAGTAATAGCGAAGCGAATACCATCTGGTGTGGATGCACGTTGGTCGTCACATGGGAAACATTTGAGCGTGGTTATCGAGGAGTGGGAGGGATTGAAATAAATTTTTGAAAGACTCATGTACGATCCTCAGTCAGACGAAAAAACCATTCGCCAATCAGAGGGGTTGTTTAATAACTTCAGTAGCTTCCAGTTCACATTTTTATCAATAGTATTCAATGACATTTTTGAGCTTGCTAATATATTATTTAACGTGCTCCAAAAGAAGTCTCTGGTCGTTTAGTTCTGATTCTCAAAAGTAAGACCCACACGGCAACTGATACTAGGTAAAAGGAATGAAGAAACATTTAAAACCAGTTTTCGTACGGCTGAGAAGGAAACCAAAATTGAACTAAAAAGACATTCTGGTTTAAAAACAGGAAGTGAATTTTTTCTAAAGTATCGAGTACTTTATTTTCAGATATTGGATTTAATCTCCGTAGAGACTGATACAAGATTTCAAGATATGCAGAAGCTCCAATTTATTTGCTTAGGCGATAGCTCTAAGTTTGAAGAATTTTCTAAAATCCTCCCTCTTGATGGTCTAGAGAACTTAAAAATGTCTTATCCCACGACATTTGACACACACAGGTTAAAAAATGAACTTCAGTTTATCTATTCTGATTCACCTAAAAAATTCCAGTTTGGAGGAAATAATTCTGTCGCTCAATAAAAATGAAGTCACGGACGTTTTCAAAGAAGCGTATAAATTATTTAATTAATACTTACCATACCGTCTACCAGCTCCTCAGTAGAAAGAAGCTTTTCGTGCCTTATGCGGATAAAAACCTACTTAAGGAATTCAACATCGAAGGAGAGGTTGACTGCGCTGGCAACCATACCCCTGGAGAAGTCACTGCTCAGCGACTTGATGGATACAATGCCCTTTTACGATGACATCATTGACAAGCTCGCTGCTTCAAAGGACCGAAGAATAGATTTAATGTACAAGCAATATACGTTACCGAATGTAATATTTGTTTCTTAGTTAATGTTATAGTCACATTGTGCTTTTTAAAGCAATTGCATGAAAATTACACAGCGGATATTTGTAGACCATTATCATATCAAAAGATCTCCCCGATCCCTTATTTCCTCCTAGCTAGATTATCCAACAAACCTATTCAAAATGTAGGCTACACATTTACTGCAGATGCGAGTGCTGGGCTGCACCAAACTTACAACCCACGAGCCGCCACTGATATAGGCTTGTTGCATCTTAAAGCACTAATCACCACCACTACAAAAGCACATTCCTTGCAATGTCAATCTGGTTTTCATCTTTAAAAAATTTAAATGTATATTCTTCAGGTTCACAGTCACACATGAGCTACACTCAGAACTTGAACTAACAATAAGAAAAACTTTAATCAGTCATTGAACACTAATCTGCATTTAGGGCTGTCAGCCACATTGCAGATTCCTTATCAGTTGTTTAACCATGACTTTTCTTAAGTGGTTTCAAGAAGATCTCCATTGGAAAATTATTCTAATCCCTAATTGCTCTTCCCATAAACAAATGTTTACCTCAGTTCGTCTCCTTGAATTCCAACTTTATTATCATATACACTGTAATAATAATTAGGGAATAGATAGCAGTTGTCTAGCATGTTCTGGTGATTTACCAATATTTGCAGAAACCATAGAAACAGCAACAAAACAAATCAAAATTCTGAAAGAGATGGCTGGGAAAGTGGGACTGCAGGTTTTCTTCGATAAAACAAAATATCTGTCGAACCTGAAAGACGCAGCGCAGGAAATTACTACAAAATACGGGAATATCAAGAGGATTCACACATTCAAGTACCTCGGATAGATGATACAGGCCAGTGGGATGGAGAAATCAGCTTACAAGCAGAGAAGACAAATGATGACCAGAAAATTCTGGAAGACTGGGAACATCTACAATAAATCATGTCTATCACGTAACACCAAAGTTAGACATTATAACACGGTCATCAAACCTGAAACCCTGTACGCATCTGAAACATTGGTCTTGAATCGAAAAGGTGAACTAGAAAACATCAAGAAACTACAGAGAAAAATTGTCAGATAAATTCTAGGACCCAAAAGGACACAGTACACAGGAGAATGAGCAGATATCCAACATCGCACACGAAATGATGAAACATCAACTGAAATTGTATGGTCACATCAAGAGAATGATATAGATGCTGATTCCCATAGGGAACCTGAAATATTTGTCCCGAATGAGTTAATTTATAATACCAATGTAAGAGTTATAATTTTTGGGCTTATGCCGTGTAAATAATTATAAACACACTCAACGTTTCAAAAGGAACCTTGCCTTTCTTCATCAGGAGACAAAAGAGAAAAGAAACGACGTATAGATGGTTGCTAGGAGAAAGCAACAAGTAAGCTTCAAATAGTGCCCAAAGATGTAAAGGGGACGCCATTTTAGCCCAACCATCTTTACGTCGTTTCTTTTCTCTTTTGTCTAATGATAATAATACCAATGTAGTTGGTCTGTTATTGGACATTATAAATTTCCCAGCTAACTCATTCCTGATTGCCAGCGTTTCACCCCATTGTGCTAAGTTGGGCTCATCAGTTGGTAAATATGCATAGCTTGTGCCGGTGGCTCCAAGGATCATTGTTGGATGCGCTTGTGAACGGTTGGCTGTTGAGAGAGCTCTTGCATTATTGTAGTGAAAAAGTAGTAAAAACCTATTGAAATTATTTAAATTTTGTGTGTGTGCGTTCCATTTAGTGCTATTTGTATATTGGTGTTTAGTGTTTGTTGGTAGAAATTGGGAGTAGTGTTATTTATTGAATTTTATAACAAGTAATTCATTCAATGTTCAGTAGATTACGTTTTCTAGGTTAAGTAGGCTAGCTACGTGTACTTTGTTTCGAATTTAGGTTTAGGAATTACTTTAGATATTCTTGTTTTATGTCTTAAAATAGAGTTGTACCTTGACACTGTTTGTTTTGTTAGGTGCAGACATGTAAAAATCTTGTTAAAATGAACCCTTAGGACTAAAATACTGGTATGAGATACCTGTTAAAATACTTTACATTAAAAGTACTAATATGTGGTGCTATATGCACATTCTTCGGACGTAAAATGGGGTTAACATAGTTTGACGACAGTACTATGGGTTGTTATGATTAGTTGTTATAGTTCAATAATTGGTCTATTAGAAATATATGAAAGTTTACATAAATAGGAACGAATACGTATTTGTACTGTGTGCTTTACGAGTGAATTGCGTGATGTTTTGATAGTAATATCTGGCAATTTTGTAGATTGCTGCTGTTGTTATAGCTGTCTTGAAATCCTGAATATTATTAAGAAAGCATTCTCTTCTTGTCGCGTGTCGTTTCAGGTTAGGTTGGTGACAATTATGAGATGAAGTGCGTTTTAAATGTCATATGTCCTAATTGAGTTGCACGTTAGTTGTACCGTGGAGGCATTCGTGTTGTAAAATAATGTATCTGTAAGTAGAAATAATAAGTATATAAGATGATGTAATATAGAAATGTGGTAGTAAGTTATATGTCGTATCACTTACGTTAGATGTTGAGACCGTGCACTTTGTGTGGCTGCCTGTTGAGATCTTGTCTCTTGTCTTGATCGAATAATTTAATGGGCTTCGCTTGGGAGCGGTATACCCAGCCACGCATCCTCTAAACAAACCCAAAAGATGGAGAAGATGAAAAGGAATATGTAAAATGTAAAAAAAGGGAATAAGGAATTCAACTACATATCTACCACACAGAAAAAGCACAAGGACACAAGGTACTAGACTTCACGCCAGAGTGACCGATACTTGGCGACTTCTACCAATCACAAACAAGACCAGGTCGACACATAAGGGGAAAAGGAAAAACAACAACACCGAACCTACAGTAAACAATTAGTGTCATGAAGGAAATTCGAGAGGGCAATTACCGTAGTAGGCGTGGGATCGAGTATCCAACACGTCAATTGAGTGGGTAACGCGAAGTGTGTACTAAAAAAAGGTTGTAACCATTTACGCCTACTAATTTCGAGTAACGGACATTGAAAAAGTAGATGATTAATGGTAGCAATCGACGTTCGACACTGACAGAGGTTAGACGCGACCAACTTCATCCGAAATAATTGATCCGGCGTGCACATGTGGTTAAGCCGCAAACGGACAAGATTCGTAATATGACGTCGAGTGTAAGGATGTTTTGTAAACCACGGAGAACGTGGGACATTCGGGAGAATTGTGAGTAAGTTCCGTCCTTTTCGACACGCGGGGTTACTCCACTCAGTCTGCCAAATCTGTCGTAGAGTCTCGCAACAACCGCTCCAAAATTCCATGTAGGGCAACATCAAATAAAACGCCACACCCTGACCATGCGCAGCAGCCTGGGCTAAGCGATCAGCCTGTTCATTACCAGTGATATGGGAATGACCCGGAACCCAGAGAAATTTAAGCTGTTTACCTCGTTGATGAAGATCGAAACAAATTTTTCTGAGATTCTGAATGTACCAATGAGAGCGGTAATTGGGATTGTGTAAAGCCTGAAGTACACTCAAGGAATCAGAAGCAATAGTGGCAGTTTCGAGGCGGGAGTACTTAACGTATAAGAGGGCTTGACGGATGGCGAAAGCTTCAGCCGTAAAGATAGAAGTCTCCGACGGGAGGGAGAATTGTTTACCTAGGACAAGATCTGGGGAGAAAAAGGCCGCCCCCACACCTGGGGGGGTACAAATTTTGGACCCATCCGTATAGAAGACTGGTGCTAATGTGTGAACATCCTGTGCCAAAATGTGATAGACATATTTCCGAGCACTTTGTGTCCGGGCCGGGCCAAAAGATGGGACCTCCCCTGACGTGGGGAGTATCATGTCAGGGACATAGTAGTTTGCCTGAAAGGGAAAGATGTAGTTAGCTGTGGACGGGTTACGCAGAATAGAGTTGCGAAGATAGCTAAATTTCCAATAAGCCCAAGCCAGCGCGGGGAATCTGTGTAACGGAGTACCCATATCGTGATAATAGCGAACGAGTAAAGATAATTTAGGAATGAGAGGGTGAGAGTTTAGAGATAAAGTCCGTAGAAGAAACTTGGTTGCTAGCAATTTTCGCCGCAGATTTAAGGGGAATTCCGCAGCTTCAACCAGGGTGGCATTGTTGGGGGAAGATGGTAGAGCCCCAAGACAAAGTTTAACAAACTGTACTTGCAGTGAATCCAAGTGATTAAGTTTGGTCTTGGCCGCCGTGTCGATAAACCCCGAGCCATAATCCAAAGACGATCAAAGAATGTTACGATATAACAGAAGCATCGTAGTAGGATCGGATCCCCAAGATCTATGTCGTAGGGCAACAAAGAGTGATTTTTTTGGAAAGGACTTATCCACCAGGTATTTGATGTGAGAGTGCCATAGTAATTTCCGGTCAAGGTAAATACCAAGATATTTAGTAGACTGGACTATCGGGATCGAAAACCCTTGGAAGCGAATAGGCGGGTGATCTGTACGCCGAGCCCAAGAGAAAATCATCGCACGACATTTGGCAAAAGATACCTCTAAGTTATGATCATGGAGCCACTTTCCAAAATCCAGTAACGTCAGATGTAATTGCTTATAAACCTCGTCAAGTTGTGGAAGACTGAGATATATCACGAGATCGTCAGCAAATTGGATCATACGGGCTCTGCGTGTAATAATGTTCTCGAGGGACATCGAATAAATTGAGAAGAGAATAGGACTTAGGATATCCCCCTGAGGGAGCCCCGTAGAGGTTAGACGTGCTGAGATTTGTGGGAAGTGTTTGAGTTGAAGTGATCTGTGCCTTAGCATATTCAAAAGGAGATTAATAAAGAGCGGCGGAAACTTATAATTTAGCAATTTTTGGAGTAAAATTTTTAGGTCAACATGATCATATGCTCCCCGTAAGTCAAAGAAAATTGCCAACAACGGTTCCTTCCGACAGCGTGCTAAACTGATATCTGTAACCAAAAGATGAATGGCATCAGAGGCAGAACGACCCGGGAGGAAGGCAAATTGATATTTTGGTAACAGGTTATAAAAATCGAGAGACCATTTGAGGCGTTCCAGGAGAATTTTTTGGAAAAGTTTCCTAAGGCATTGGCCCAGGTAGATACCCCGGTAACTATCAGTGAGGAGAGGATTTTTACCTGGTTTCAACAGGGGTACGAGATAAAAGTCATTCCATGTGGAAGGGGTTCGAGCCGTCTCAAGGCAATGATTGAAAATGTGAAGTAAATGTTGCCTAGCTAGAAGGGGGAGTTGCTTTAATACGGAATACGAAATCGCATCCCGTCCAGGTGTCGAATTGTTGGAAGTATTGATAACCAGATTTAATTCGTCTATGTCAATTGGGCTCATGAGCGACGAAAAAGTATTGGAACTAGGAGGGATAACGAAACCATACTGAGGGTCTACCTAATCCGGCGTGAGGTGATGAAAAAAGTTAATCAAAGCATCCATATTGAAATGTATAGTAGACGGTGGATTAAGGAGGCGGTTCGATAGCCCAGCGATTGCTCTCCATATATGTTTGGACGGTGTCTGCCTATTTAACGAGGCAATGAATGTTTTCCAAGCTCGGCGGCGTTTATCATTAAAAACCTTTTTTCGATTGTGCTACTATGACTTTATAATGTAAATAAGATTGGAACGTACCCAAACGTCGAAAAGAGCGCAATGCTGCTTTCCGGCGTGATATTAAGGCGGTGCATTCCGCGTCCCACCAGCGGGCATAAACGATAGATTTAGGTGGGAAATATGGTTGTAGTGGATGGTAGAGATCGAGATATTCAGTGATAATAGCTGTGAAGGAACTGTAGGACACCGGTTGACCTCCTAAGGCTGCAAACTTGTGGGCTAAAAAATGTTGAAACTGAGAAGAATTGAAGTTGCGCATTCGTCTGCTTACTTTAACCTGGGGTTGAGCGGCGGGGAGACCGTCAGCCAACCCAATAAAGATAGGGAAATGGTCACTGGAATGGGTGTCCTTGACGACCTCCCATTCCACACGGTGCGCCAGATTACTCGAACAGATAGTTAAGTCCACAGCACTTTTATTTGTAGAAGGGGGCGTAACGCGAGTAGGTGACCCATCATTCAAAATCCGTAAATGATGTGATGCCGCTAATTTAGCTATTTTATTGCCCTTAGGGCACGAAACGTCACATCCCCAACTCCGATGGTGCCCGTTTAAATCGCCCCCCAGAAGAAAGGGGTGCGGCAGGTGTGAGAAAAAAGTCGCCCAATCAGCATAAGTGCCTTGAATTCTCGGGGGGCAATAGATGGAAATAAAATGGATGTTGTTGATCACAATGGCGACCGCCTGTGTACCAGGTATTTTATACGTTAATGATACCGACGAGTATGATAGGCTGTTATGGACCAAAATACACGCCCCGTCAAAACCATAATTGTCATGACGAATAACAGTATAATGGGGTATATGAAAATGTTTGGCCGGAGCCAACCAAGTTTCACTAAGGAAAATGATATGAGGTTTGTAAGAATCAATAAGTAAGAATACTTCATGTCTCTTGTGAACTACGCTCCGTGCATTCCACTGAAGAATGATCATGTAACGATATAATTGATACTAATGAATGGAGTAGTGACTGAACTTCCTCTTGCATGGTGAGGAGCATTTTAGACCATTTAGCATCGTTTTCAGCCGCCCGGGCATAGGCAGAGAGTTTGTTTGAAATAGCTGTAATGGTAGCCGATGCCGGGTTCGAGGCCCGGGAACTGTCTTGCTTTGAGTATACAGTAGAATCTACATGCCTGGAAGTGGCCGGGAGGTTCGTCCCCGATATGGAAGGTATAGGATGTATAGCAGTGGTGACAGAGGGAGGCTGTTTGAGAAGAGCACGATATCCCTTGACATCGTAACCTGGCGAACGATCCGGACTAGGTGGAGGCGATGAAACAACGGCCGTAAATTTTCGCTTTCTCGGCGGCTGGGGTTGAGGAAACGACGAAGTGCTCGGAAGCGGAGGAAAGTTGTGCAAGGTCAAAAGGGGGTTGAATCTATTGGCTGTCGGAGTAAAAAAGAACTCTGAGGATAACTGAGGGACGGCCAACGCCTGCTGTTTTTTCAGTTCCTGTTGCCGTTTTTGTTCTGGGCATTGAAGTGAACCTACGGAATGTTCTCCGGAACAATTGAGACAACGGCGGGTAGAATTCTTACATTCTGTAGTTTCATGTTCATGTGCGCAATTAGCGCAACGAGGGTGTTGAGCCCTACAGTTTTTTCTGGTGTGGCCGTATCGTTGGCATCGCCGGCAAATCGTCGGCTGGAAAACAAATGGTTCGACCTGGGTACGAACTCGGTAGACGGAAATGAAAGCAGGGAGAGTCTGGCTGCGAAACGTGAGTCTAATGGTACCAGTGGGAATGTAACTGACGCGGCCATCCTGAAAGGAGCGTCGGTTCATTCTCTGTGCTTCGACTAATGGGGCAGTAGATTCAGCAACCTTACAAAGTTCCTCGACCGATAAATCTTTATCAACCCCTCGAATAACGCCTATCTTATAGATTGACGCAGAAGGAATAAACGCTTTCAGGTTTTTTTTCTTTAAAATAGGGTTGGTGAGAAAATCGTTAGCTTTTGTTCGTGAATTAAACTCAATTTGGATCCTATGGCGACCTCGCCGAGGAATTTGAGTAACACCCTCAAATTTACGATCATAAAAATTTTTTCCCAAAGCCATGGGATGGATGCTGCCCAATTTCTTACCGTCAGCAAGGGCCTCCACAAATACTACGTAGGGTCCCGTATGTGTCTCATCATATGTCTGTGTGTCAGGTTTCAGAGAATACACATCAACTTTAGGAGAGGGAGCACGGTTACTATCAGGTGGGGGTGGGTCATTTAACACGAGGGTGTTATCCAAAGAAAACTCACGACTATCTACCTCAATTGACTCCTCCTCCATACGCTGTCCCCCACTCGACTCCGCCATGAGGTTCGGAGGGAGTTGAGAAATTAATACATATAGTTACTCACAAGACTCCCACACCACTCCCAAGGAAGCGAAGAAACTTGAACACCTTACCAACACCAAACCTACTCGCACACTATACCGATTAATACGCTAGCACCGATAGTCACGTCCACTCGCCACCGGGAACCAGCGCGAACTGCCGTACGGGCAATTTAAAACCTGTTGAGATCTATTGCGTGTTGTTCTGAGGTTATAGTTTGCGGCAGTAGAGGGGAGGTTTGAAGGGATGGGTGGAGCGCTTGTGACGGGAGTGGGGTTAGAGGAGGGGAGGTCTTGGAGCGGTTGATTTGTATGTATGGATTTTTGTTTATTAATTCTTTTTAAGTAATAATCTTTTTGGAGGGGAATAACTGCGTGAAAAAGAATATTGTTTCTGTCTGTGTTTTCGTTCAAGTTGGAGTTTGGGTTAATAATAATAATAGTACTGGAGTGTGTATCGTAGAGATAGGATAGGAATGGTGGGAGGGGGAGTATTCATTCTGGTGAAAGAATAATTTGTAAGCTACGAAAAAGTTAAAGATGAGACACATGAAATTCTAGGTGTAAGGCTCATTTCTAAAGATAATAGGCAACTTGATATATTTGGAGTGTACAGACCGGGAAAAGGTAGCACAGACGCGGATTCGGAATTATTTGATAGGATAGTCGGCTATGTGGGAAATGACATGGAAAGAAATGTGATTGTAGCGGGAGATCTAAATTTAATATATAAGTAATAATAATAACAACATAAACGTTTCCACCTTTTCAATACTAAAATATATTCACAAAATTATAAATTACACGGTACTAGTTTCGACCCATCTAGAGGTCATCATCAGCCGTATTAGAGCAGTATGTAAAAAATGATCTTTGCTCCAATACGGCTGATGATGACCCCTAGATGGGTCGAAACTAGTACCGTGTAATTTATAATTTTGTGAATATATTTTAGTATTGAAAAGGTGGAAACGTTTACGTTGTTATTATTATTACTTATATATTATTCTCAGTTCAATACGGACCAAAAACATGAAATTCATAACCATCAAAGATCTAAACTTGCCAGATGTCAATTGGGAAGGAAATGCGAACGACAGGAAGCATGGCCAACAAATGGCAAATAACTTAATATGGGAAGGACAGCTGATTCAGAAAGTGATGGAACCAACCAGAGGGAAAAATATCCTGGATGTGGTGATGATAAAACCAGATGAGCTCTATAGGGAAACTGAAGTAATAGATGGTATTAGTGATCATGAAGCTGTTTTTGTCGTAGTCAAAAAAAATTTGTGATAGAAAGGAAGGTCTTAAAAGTAGGACTATTAGGCAGTACCGTATGGCTGATAAAGCAGGCATGAGGCAGTTTCTAAAAAGTAACTATGATCGGTGGAAAACGGTAAATAAAAATGTAAACAGACTCTGGGATGGGTTTAAAGAAATTGTTGAGGAATGCATAAACAGGTTTGTACATATAAGGGAGGTAAGGAATGGTAAAGACCCACCTTATCATAATAGAGAAATAAAGAGACTAAGAAGGAGGTGCAGACTGGAAAGACATAGAGTTAGACATGGCTGTGGAAGTAAGGAGAAATTGAAGGAACTTACTAGAAAATTGAATCTAGCAAAGAAGGCAGCTAAGGATAACATGATGGCAAGCATAATTGGCAGTCATACAAATTTTAGTGAAAAATGGAAGGGTATGTATAGGTATTTTAAGGCAGAAACAGGTTCCAAGAAGGACATTCCAGGAATAATTAATGAACAAGGGGAGTGTGTATGTGAGGATCTTCAAAAGGCAGAAGTATTCAGTCAGCAGTATGTAAAGATGGTAGGTTACAAGAAAAATGTCGAGATAGAGGAGGAGACTAAGGCCAATCAAGTATTAAAATTTACATATGATAATAATGACATTTACAATAAGATACAAAAGTTGAAAACTAGAAAAGCGACTGGAATTGATCAGATTTCTGGGGATATACTAAAGACAATGGGTTGGGATATAGTACCATATCTGAGGTACTTATTTGATTATTGTTTGGTCGGAGGAGCTATACCAGATGGAGAGTTGCTATTGTAGCCCCTGTGTATAAAGGAAAGGGTGATAGACATAAAGCTGAAAATTACAGGCCAGTAAGTTTGACATGCGTTGTATGTAAGCTTTGGGAAGGCATTCTTTCTGATTATATTAGACATGTTTGTGAAATTAATAACTGGTTCGATAGAAGGCAGTTCGGTTTTAGGAAAGGTTATTCCACTGAAGCTCAACTTGTAGGATTCCAGCAAGATATAGCAGATATCTTGGATTCAGGAGGTCAAATGGACTGTATCGCGATTGACCTGTCTAAAGCATTTGATAGGGTGGATCTTGGGAGACTACTGGCAAAAATGAGTGCAATTGGACTAGACAAAAGAGTGACTGAATGGGTGGCTATATTTCTAGAAAATAGATCTTAGAGAATTAGAGTAGGTGAAGCTTTATCTGATCCTGTAATAATTAAGAGGGGAATTCCTCAAGGCAGTATTATCAGACCTTTATGTTTTCTTATATATATAAATGATATGAGTAAAGGAGTGGAATTGGAGGTAAGGCTTTTTTCGGATGATGTTATTCTGTATAGAGTAATAAATAATTTACAAGATTCTGAACAACTGCAACATGACCTCGATAATGTTGTGAGATTGACAGCAGGCAATGGTATGTTGATAAACGGGGTTAAAAGTCAGGTTGTGAGTTTCACAAATAGAAAAAGTCCTCTCAGTTTTAATTACTGCATTGATGGGGTGAAAGTTCCTGTTGGGGATCATTGTAAGTGCCTAGGTGTTAATATAAGGAAAGACCTTCATTGGGGTAATCACATAAATGGGATTGTAAATAAAGGGTACAGATCTCTGCACATGGTTATGAGGGTGTTTAGGGGTTGTAGTAAGGATGTAAAGGAGAGGGCATATAAGTCTCTGGTAAGACCCCAACTAGAGTATGGTTCCAGTGTATGGGACCCTCACCAGGATTACCTGATTCAAGAATTGGAAAAAATCCAAAGAAAAACAGCTCAATTTGTTCTGGGTGATTTCCGACAAAAGAGTAGCGTTACAAAAATGTTACAAAGTTTGGGTTGGGAAGAATTGAGAGAAAGAAGAAGAGCAGCTCGACTAAGTGGTATGTTGATATAGATGTTGATTCCCATAGGGAATAGCCTACGCAGTGGCCTCCACGGTATGCACTAGCCAGCGTATTGGTAGGTGTGCTAGGTACCAACTGATGAGCCCACCCTAGCACACGAGGGCGAAACGCTGGCAACCAAGAATGAGCTAGCTGGAAAATTTATAATGTCCAATAATGGACCATTTATATTGGTATTATTAAGTGGTATGTTCCGAGCTGTCAGCGGAGAGGTGGCGTGGAATGACATTAGTAGACGAATAAGTTTGAGTGGCGTTTATAAAAGTAGGAAAGATCACAATATGAAGATAAAGTTGGAATTCAAGAGGACAAACTGGGGCAAATATTCATTTATAGGAAGGGGAGTTAGGGATTGGAATAACATACCAAGGAAGACGTTCAATAAATTTCCAATTTCTTTGTAATCATTTAGGAAAAGGCTAGGAAAACAACAGATAGGGAATCTGTCACCTGGGCAACTGCCCTAAATGCAGATCAGTATTGATTGATTGATTGATTGATTGATTGATTGATTGATTGATTGATTGATTGATTGATTGATTGATTGATTGAGTGATTGATTGATTGATTGATTGATTGATTGATTGATTGATTGATTGATTGATTGATTGATTGATTGATTGATTGATTGATTGATTGATTGATTGATTGATTGATTGATTGATTGATTGATTGATTGATTGATTGATTGATTGATTGATTGATTGATTGATTGAGACTTTGTCTCATTTCCAAAATTGATGCCTGCCTGGCCATCAGATGATATAGATGTTGATTCCCTAAGGGAATGCACTAGCCATGCATATTGGTAGGTGTGCTATTTACCAACTGATGAGCCCAACTTAGCACAATGGGGTGAAACGCTGGCAACCAGGAATGAGTTAGCTGGAAAATTTATAATGTCCAATAACGGACGAAATACTCGTACATTGGTATCATCAAGAGAATGTCGGACAGCTGACTGACTAAACAGATCTTTAAAGCATAAAGAACATGAAGTGGATCGCCAAAGTTAGAGAAGACTTGAAGGATGCTGGCATCACAGACTCGGACATGCACGACAGACGGATATTCAGACAAAAATTGCATGAGAGGAAAGTGGGCCTGGAGGTCAAGTAATTGAAGACTGGAACAACTTGGTCTGAAGAAAGGAAGAAAGCACACAGTGAGAAGATGAAAGAAGTATGGCACCTTAGGAAACCTCACATCAAGTAGACACATTAGTGGCCTATAATAAATAGTGAAAGAAATAATAATGATAATAATAATAATAATGAAATGAAATGAAACTCGTGTCCTCCGTCCGAGGTGGTGCAGCTCTTTTCCAATGGAGATGAGCTGCATGTACCATTTTAACCTCCTGCCATTCTTAAATTTCTGCCAGTACCAGGAATCGAACCTGGGCCTGCGAGTGCGGTGGCTAATAACGCTATGGAGGGGAACATAATAATGATAATAATAATTGTATGGCCTCAGCTACCGTCTACAGTCATTTTAATTTAATTTGACGCCATCTGGCTGTCTGCTCGTCAATTTCGACGTTCTGTTTTTTCTCTAGGACTACTATATAGCAGGCCGAGTAAACCGAGTCTCTCTTGGGCGTCTGTTGCTGAGATTTAATGAACTTTGTCGGGTAAACCTCGTACGACATAGTGTGTCCAATGGACATTTGTCTGCCCTTCAAAAATCTGAATACCTCTGCCAGATTTGAACCCACTATCTTTGGATCTGGAGGCTACTGTAACACTGATCCACAGAAGCAGCTGGTGGTGTTGATGACAATGAGACTGGTGTCGGCACATAGCCTACTCTGGTTGAAAACAGTAAGGGGTCTGCTTGAGACTTGAGACGAATCATTATCAACACTCTGTATAAATGCTGTGGAGAGGTTTGGAATTGGATCCAGGCTTTTGGCATCAAAAATGGTGTACGGCTTTTAGTGCCAAGGATGTCCAAGGACAAGTTCAGCTCCCCAGATGCAGGTCTTTTGATTTGACTCCCATAGGCGACCTGCGAGTCATGATAAGGATGAAATGATGATGAAGACGACACATACACCCAGCCTCCGTGCCAGAAAAATTAACCAATGATGATTAAAATTCCAGACCCTGCCGGGAATTGAACCCAGGACCCCTGTAACCAAAGGCCAGCATGCTAACCATTTAGCCATGGAGCCAGACTTTTGGCACAAAATGTAGGGATTAGAAATTTTATGTCACCACCCCCTACCCTACCAGCCAGTATTCTGATGGTGAAATTTTTTCCAACAGTGGGACTCGAACTGGCTAACCGTGGTGTCAGATCACAAGGACGATCATTGAGGTGGAGGAATATTACTCATAGCTGGCAGCCAGAACGTTCGAGTGGATTTCATATGCCTGTTTGAAGCATGAACTTTGATTCAGTTAGATTTCGATCAATTTTATGTGGCAACTAATTAGCCAATACTGTGCAATGGAGTAGGCAAGGCCAAGAGCTTATGATCTTAAGATGAAAGCTGTAGAACCCCATATAGTACCACATAGCCTTTGAAAGATGTTACGTCTTGTCATCAGTTTAGCAACTGTTGTCACATGTTCTTTGAAAGACAGTGTTCTGTTAAATATGACCCCAAGATACTTTGGATATTTATTATTATAACATTTAAGTTACAGTTGGTGAACTTGTTTCTGATAAATTTATTTATTTACTCTAGTCAGAAGCTGTACAAATTTTAACGTTACATAATTGTGTAAAATAATAGAATATTGCAAAACAGCGATTAAGTAATTCCATCTCTAAGGGAAGAAAGTGAAGTAATATAAGTAATATTCACCCAGAATCAGGCATTAACTCTCCATCATTGCATGATTCAGGACAGTGGGCATTGTCTTCTCTGCAGTCACATTGTATTCGCCCCATTTGACAATGTTGTCCACCTGATCTCCAGGTTAACCAGTCTAAAGTACGTCCAGGAGGTAAACATTCAGCAAGTTTCATCCACGTTTCAAGATGGTCATATCTAGCAGGCCACAGTTGTTCTCTGGGTGTTTGCGGAGACATAGTTAGCAATGAAGTTGAACTGAGGGAACCTTTTCTGGATTTCAACCTAGATCTAGGTAGTTGATGGCCATGGAGTGGGTGTAACTGATCTATTTCAGCCTTCTTTCTCTCAGCATCTGCATCTACTTTCTGCCATATATCAGGTGATGCAATACCTGCTAAGCAGGTGCTGGTTTCAGGACCCAGTCATCATCCTGACAGAATCATTTAGCACGACATCCACTTGCTTTGCATGAGCGGAGCTATGTCGTACAGGACGTACATATTCCCCTACGGAGAAACAGAGTGTCATGGCGGAAGTTCTGATGACTTGAGGCTGAGCTCCCCAATTACTGCCAGTGAGTTTCCAAACAATGCTATTTCGAGCTAACACTTTTTACTTTGTATTGCTGAAAAATAAAAAGTAGTCAGATAATCCATACAATCTCCTGTCATCCCTCAAACATGGAACACTGAAATGTTTCACTGATAGATAGATAGATGGTAGGACTTCTTGTCCAATTTGTGTTGTACATTTTATTTCTCTTTCAGATTAAAGAGACCCTCCTTCGCACCGTGTATGAATCGAGGAACAATAACAAAGCGTTCAGGAATGCTGTTAACACAATCAAGGACTTGAATTTGAGTGACGTGGACACTATAGTGACAATGATTGTGCTTCATATGATGGAGAGAAAGTCTATCAAGTAATGTATCAGTTGTAGTGAGTGAGTATACGTTATATTGTGATGTCATCCACAAACACGAACAAGAACACGGCAAGTTAGAGAGAGGAGAGGAGAGGAACGCATACAATAGGACAAACACAGTGGCAGGTGAGTGTGGGAGGAACAGAAATAGGAGATGATGACAAACATGGAAACACAAAAGGACAAGAATAATCTCCACATCTCCATACACTTGTAACATTGTCAACTCACCTGCGCTGCCTTCTTCCCAATGTTTGACATCCACCCACTGCCACAGCTAATGTCAGCCGATCATCTGCGTCAAACTTGGATGACTTACAAGTAACTAATCTCATATCTGTTCCATATTGAAGATAACAAAAGTAAAATTCTTTCAAGAATAAAATTTACTGTGTCCACTTATTCAATGCAATTATATTCTGTAGTGATTAAATCCTACATGAATTACATATACTAATTAGGGACATGTTTCGCCCTAGTTTTGGGCATCTTCAGCCTAATAATCTCTAGGTCAAGTCTTTAAACCAATTAAACATTAGAACTTAAAAGTAAATACAATGGTCTTATGCTTAAAAATTGTTTTTACAAAAAGTTGTGCTTAGGTGATATTTACATAGATTTACAATGTGTACATTAACTAAATCCAGAATTTGTGACAAGGAAGCAATTCAAATTATCACACAATGACTAGAAATTGTCCAAAGCGTTAATTGGAACTTCTCCAACTGTATGGATGAATCATTAGGTTGACAGTTTATACAACTGTGTTCATTCAAAGGTGGTGATGGTCACCTATGTCATAAGTATACAGCTACAAAACTGGAACCATGGTATAATGTCGATCTTGTTGGGCTTGGATATCCCATTAGAAAGAAACATGGCTGGATGGTAATATTTTAGAGGTTAAAAACGTGTATGTTGGAACATATTGTCAATATCATTCATTATTCAGGTGCTCATCTGATAAAATGTTTCTTGGAATTTTGTGCCATTCTTGTCGGATTACTGTTCCCGTTGGTACATTGTTCTACCTTTGGGAGGATTTATGAGTATTGTCTGTAACTGAATAAGAGAAAAAAAGGAATTTAGAATGATGAATGTAGAGCCCACATAATAATTGTAAAGATGAAAGTGTTATACCCCATAAATGTGGACGAACTTACTTGTCCAGTCAGATGTTAGCTGGATCCAGTTGTTCTGGTTGTGTCTGAACAACTAACCTTGTTACTTCTAGTGAAGTATTGATGTGGTAATGGAGGGGCAGAGCGTAGATGGGAAAGGGGAGTGAGTTTTAACTTGTGCGCCTGTGTTATTGCTTGAGAGGCGTTACTCGATTTGGATTCGGCAGGCCTAGCATTAGTCGTGGTAATTGGAGCGCATGCGTGCTGTGACTGAAACATACTGTCTTTATTGATGGTATTCTAGCAGATATTTACATGGATTCAATAGAACATACAAAAATTATTTCACAAATAAAGGGTATTTGTTTATGGCTCAGATTTGTTGACGATACTTTCGTGATCATCAATAAAGACATTAGTAATAGTGACGATATATTAGTTTCACTAAACAAAATAGATCCTAGTATCAAATTTACCAAAGAAGATGAGGTCAAAAATTCTTTAAATTTTTTAGTTTTAACAATTAAACACTTGAATAACACTTTTGAATTTCAAATTTTTAGGAAAACTACTCATTCACCCGTAACTATTAAAGATTCATCCTTGCATCCTAAGACCCAAAAACTAGCTGCCTATCATAGTCTAATATATAGGGCACTAAAACTTCCTCTTTCGCCAAAAAGTTTGGAAATAGAACTGACTTATGTAAGACAGTTAGCTCCATTCAATGGCTTTAAAATAAGTATAATCATTCAGTTAATTAATAAGATCAAAATTAGGCTATCTTCCAACCTAGCCCCAGAGAAATCAAAGAATAATAGTTGTGCCACATTTACATGTAACAGCCCGGCTATTCATCAAATCACTAATGTTTTAAAAAAACACAACATCAACATAGCCTCCAGGCCAGTAAATAATAACCAGAACATATTCCTCAACAATAAAAAGGTCAATAATAATAATAACAACGTTTACTCAAGATCTAATGTTTATAGGTTAAAGTGTACACAGTGTGGGTTCACGTATCTCGGTCAAACAGGGGGAAGCTTTTACACAAGGTATCTGGAACATTACAATGCTTCCAAACATAACAAGTATTCAGCCATGAGCCAGCATATGAGTGAAACGGGACATAAATTCACCTCAATAGAGAAAGATTTGACGATCGTTAGAAGCCTAGGTAAGGGGAAATTATTGAGTGAGACGGAAAACTTGTACATTTATTTGGAGCAAACTTATAATAAAAATAATAATCTTAATGACGTCATTGACAACAAAAATCCGTTATATGAGGCAACTCCAAGGTTAATCCAGGCTGTAAGTCAGAGTAAAATTCCCAGTATGTTTCAGTCACAGCACGCGTGCGCTCCAATTACCACACCTAATGCTAGGCCCGCCCAATCCAAATTGAGTAACGCCTCTCAAGCAATAACACAGGCGCACAAGTTAAAACTCACTCCCCTTTCCCATTTACGCTCTGCCCCTCCATTACCGCATCAATACTTCACTAGAAGTAACAAGGTTAGTCGTTCAGACACAACCGGAACAACTGGATCCAGCTAACATCTGACTGGACAAGTAAGTTCGTCCACATTTATGGGGTATAACACTTTCATCTTTACAATTATTATGTGGGCTCTACATTCATCATTCTAAATTCCTTTTTTTCTCTTATTCAGTTACAGACAATACTCATAAATCCTCCCAAAGGTAGAACAATGTACCAACGGGAACAGTAATCCGACAAGAATGGCACAAAATTCCAAGAAACATTTTATCAGATGAGCACCTGAATAATGAATGATATTGACAATATGTTCCAACATACACGTTTTTAACCTCTAAAATATTACCATCCAGCCATGTTTCTTTCTAATGGGATATCCAAGCCCAACAAGATCGACATTATACCATGGTTCCAGTTTTGTAGCTGTATACTTATGACATAGGTGACCATCACCACCTTTGAATGAACACAGTTGTATAAACTGTCAACCTAATGATTCATCCATACAGTTGGAGAAGTTCCAATTAACGCTTTGGACATTTTCTAGTCATTGTATGATAATTTGAATTGCTTCCTTGTCACAAATTCTGGATTTAGTTAATGTACGCATTGTAAATCTATGTAAATATCACCTAAGCACAACTTTTTGTAAAAACAATTTTTAAGCATAAGACCATTGTATTTACTTTTAAGTTCTAATGTTTAATTGGTTTAAAGACTTGACCTAGAGATTATTAGGCTGAAGATGCCCAAAACTAGGGCGAAACATGTCCCTAATTAGTGTATGTAATTCATGTAGGATTTAATCACTACAGAATATAATTGCATTGAATAGGTGGACACAGTAAATTTTATTCTTGAAAGAATTTTACTTAACTTGGAAGATGTCGTCAACTCTACACTCTTCATGGATGTTCTCGGCAATTCTAGTGCCATGTGTCATGGTTTCCTCTGTACCTCCCCTCGCCAACTGGCAGCTCTCTTTGCCTACTACTTAGAGGCATTCTTCTGCTGTTGGAGAGAGGGCAATATCTTTGTGTTACATCTGTATATTCTTCGACCATGAGGTATTGTAAACTTCGCATGACTGTGTTCTTGAGTGGTTGTACTTGATTATGTATCCATAAGGGAGCAGCTGGATGTCTAATTCCTTTGTTTGGAATGCTATTTTTAAGTTATGAGACAGTGAACTTTCTGTGTGTCAATACTCTCGAAAATTTCTAGTACTTCAAATTAGCATACCTTCTTCTACTGTATAATAGTCTTACCTTGAACTTCCCTAATCCCTTTTATTTATCTTTGTGCAGTTGGTTGGGAAATATCTCTTCTGTTTAAAGAATGTCATTGTAAATGTTAATCAGTCCCTATCACCGAGCTTTACAATATTTCCTTTGCGGTTTGTTGTGAAAAGTGTTCTAATCTTTTGATATTTTGGTGCTGTACTATTCCTAACTTGTTGTGACGTGTGTTTCAGTACATCTGGTTTTCTTCATCCAAACTTGCCAATTCTTGTTCATCCCCTAGTGTCCTTGTATTTTGCTGACCACTTGTACATTGCTATTTAAATCTTCTCCCTTTGTACCATCCACGATTTACCTCTTGTTGCCCAGCACTTGAATATGCCGCTTCTACGATCCCTTTTTATCTTTCATAAATAAAATAAATAAATAAAACAACTCGTCATACACTGTCGTCTTCGAATAGATGCATTCTTTCTTCATCATGCCTTTGCTGGTGAGATGTGGTGTTTACAATGCACTGTGTCTTCTGGTATGGACTAGAATAAATTTGTTATTTTCATTGACCTGTCTCGTCCTTGCTTTGACAATATGAAAGTGACCGAGGTATAAGGGATGCTAATAATACCATCCCTTATGCAGCCAGTCCCTGCTATGAATGGTGTGAAATATCGCCCATAGGGTCAATTGGTGTGTGCATTTCAGTAGGCCTGGCTGACTGATATATAACAGCAACTTCTGGCCCGGTGAGGAAAACAACAGGAAACTGCCTCACTCCTTATTTCCCTAGTATGCCTCTTCATTGACACCTAGGCCATCTCTGACAGCTGTTGGCGGAGCTGTGGAGGATCAAACCAGCCTTCGGGCTGAATACCCAACAAACAATGTCTCTTCATCAATCCCAATACTATGTTCATCTCTTCTCAGCCACAAGCGAGCTTGTTTCTGCTTTCCACCTTCATCAGGAGTTCTCATGTGGGATAATAAGAAAGCCGGACAAGTACAGGAAACACGACAAAGATAAATACAGGTGACAGAACAGAGTGGGAAGAAAGAGAAACAGAAACACTTAATGAGGAGGGCCAGTTTCAACACTCCCACCAAAGTCTCATGGCTGTGACAGTAGGGAAGCTGCGGAGGTATGGGTGGTGCTGAGTAATGACCGGGTTTCCAGCGAGGCACGATCGTAGGAGTATGAGATTTCCTAGAAGTGCTGACTAAGCAATGCGAATACGAATTAAGCCACCTGGCGAAAATAAGGTGTTACAAGCAGTCAGAACGTGCAATTTTCCATAACTCTGATGTCAGAATTTTTTTCCGAGGAATTCCATTATGTCAGTTCCTTGGTTGTTGCTTCCAACTCAGATGACTGATTGGTGTGGTTTTACACGTTCCTTCCATCTTGGTCCGTTTTTCTCTGACATGTGCACGTTATAGGGACCTCCTTGTGCAACAAGTGATTCCAGCTTTGCAAGAATACAATTGTGACCACACTGTTATTTTTATGATGATGATGCTTGTTGTTTAAAGAGGCCTAACATCTAGGTCATCCATTATTTCATGCAAGATGGGGAAACACTGTATATTCCTCACCAACTAAAGATTTGCTGCGAGAAACCTTCAGTAATGACTGTGTTATCTCTGGGCATTTTCCAGATGCGTGGCCTTCAATATCCCCCAACATAAATTCACATGACTTCTGGCTGTGGGGATATTTGAAGGATTGTGTCTATCAGGGACATGTCCAATCTCTGTGTGATTTAAATGCTAGCATACAATGACATGTCACCCTGATACTTTTAGGTTAAGTCAATATTCCACCTTTACAATACCATAAGTTTATTGTCTATTTATTTAAACAACATTAACTATGACGGAACATGTTTTCTCTAACTTGTAGACATCATCAGCCGTAAGATATTTACGAAAAAGCACAAAAAGACAAGGACAGAACAACACATTAAAATAAATCGGGTTGCCGAACACGTCAACCAAAATAGCGAGTATGTTCCAGATTGTTCCAAGTACAAACATTCAAAAGCTGTTGATGAACAAAGTTAAAATCATACACATGAGATGATACAGTAAAGCTTGTTGTTAAAGTTCTTCTTGAGGGTGTCGTTGACATGCAGCATTCAGGTGCGTCGACAAGAGCTGATAATGAAGTGCATAATGTTATTTGTAGCAGAAAAAAGACGATCAACGAGCATGTGTAGGGAATCCAGTGAGAACGCAAGTAATCAGATGTGTCAGAATCTTCCTTTTTTCATTCTTTTGTTTTTATATCGTAAAAGCTTGCTTAATTTCAATTTTTTCAATTTTTATAATAATCTTTATTCTCATTCTAGGGCCGTCCACTGTATTTTTACATACGTCATACGATCTGATATTCCACCTAGTTTTAATAAGAAATGTGAACCTTGCACCAATATCTTACATCATCTCACTGGATTCCCTACACATGCTCGTTGATCGTCTTTTTTCTGCTACAAATAACATTATGCACTTCATTATCAGCTTTTGGCAACGCACCCGAATGTGCATGTCAATGACACCCTCAAGAAGAACTTTAACAACAAGCTTTACTGTATCATCTCATGTGTATGATTTTAACTTTGTTCATCAACAGCTTTTGAATGTTTGTACTTGGAACATACTGGAACATACTCGCTATTTTGGTTGACGTATTCGGCAACCCGATTTATTTTAATGTGTTGTTCTGTCCTTGTCTTTTTTGTGCTTTTTCTTAAATATCTTACGGCTGATGATGTCTACAAGTTAGACAAAACATGTCCCGTCATAGTTAATGTTGTTTAAATAAATAAACAATTAACTTATGGTATTGTAAAGGTGGAATATTGACTTAACCCAAAAGTATACGTACGACGATACGGACTTTACGATGAAATTTATTTTATGTAATGTCACCCTGAGTGCCGGCCCCGTGGTGTAGGGGTAGCGTGCCTGCCTCTTACCCGGAGGCCCCGGGTTCGATTCCCGGCCAGGTCACGGATTTTTACCTGGACCTGAGGGCTGGTTCGAGGTCCACTCAGCCTACGTGATTTGAATTGAGGACCTATCTGACGGTGAGATAGTGGCCCCGGTCTAGAAAGCCAAGAATAACGGCCGAGAGGATTCGTCGTGCTGACCACACGACACCTCGTAATCTGCAGGCCTTCGGGCTGAGCAGCGGTCGCTTGGTAGGCCAAGGCCCTTCAAGGGCTGTAGTGCCATGGGGTTTGGTTTGGTTTTTTTAATGTCACCCTGATTTCACCCAATATGCTGCGGGCAACTGGGAGGCCATATCAAACAGTGTTTGTAACCATTAATCCTAATGAACGTGCCAGAACCACCGTCATTATGTGTTTGATATTTTCTGCCTTCTTCTGTGACCCTACATGTGCTTACACAGCTATATTTTCACCTGGTGGCAAGACATGGAACTAATCATTTCTGTGGCATAATGCACAAGCACATTGCTTAGTTAGCATATCTATGAAATACCAGACTCCTACGATCATTACAGTCCTCGCTGTGCCATGCTGAACACCGTCAGTTTAACTGTGGACACCTGGTATGACCCACGCAACTGTTATAAAAGGTGCTGTGATAACCCTTTCTGGCCCAGTGAAGAAAACAATGGCAAACTACCTCACTCCTCATCTTGCCTAATTCTGGTGCTGCCATTCGTTTACGGTTTCTCGAGAACCTCTGGGCTGATGACCTAATATACAAACAAGAAGTTGATGACCACAGTTCACTAGATATCTGAGCCTTTATACATCCTATTTCACCTTTGAACTTACTCGAGACAGGTAATCATTTAATCCATCTTAATCTCAATTTTTAAAATCAAAATAATAACTGATAAGGATTTGTAATCTCATTTGTAATATCCATACGCTTGACCATAATGGCCACCAATGGTACGTATTGACTTAAATTACTTACCAATTATTTAAAGATCTGCCTAGTCAATGCAATTCAAAATCTAGTATATTTACTAATACATCAAATATATACATGTATATAAGTACATGTTTTGAGGATTCATTAATATTATCTTCTTCAGCTTATAGATTAAAATCACATGCATGTAAAAGACATTTAAAAATTTATGTCCTAACATAAAACTGGTTAAAAACAACAGTACAATAAAAATTTAAAAAATTAAAGTTCAAACATGAATATCATTCATGTTATGTCCAGTTTGTCCTGTAAAGAGTTTATTTATGGTACTAAAATTGAGCTGGTTAACAATACAGTAGAGTCTCGCTCAACCGACCTTCGCTTATCCGACATTCCATGTTACCCGACACTGGTAGGCTTAATTTGAACTTTAGATGGAGGCAATTGTAGGACACCCGGTATGGAGTGTGCGAACGTGGGACAAGCACCGGCAGTCATGCGGTAGAATTGTTCAGTGTAGTATTGGTTAAACGCGGATGTTATAGTTTTCATATCTTCTGTGAGTACGGTGAGTAAACTGAAGAAAGTGATTGTTTCTGTGGAAGACAAGTTGAGTGCATTAAAGAGACTGGACAAAGGGGAAACTCTTCAAAAAGTGGCTTTAGATTATGGTGATGGACGTGTTGCAGTAGGAGACTGGAAACATTAGAGAGAAGAAATTGAAAAGTGGTGCTCTACCAGAGCAACAAGTAATGCACTGAAAATTTAAAAAAACAATGAAAAATGTGAGTACGAAGAAGTAAGTGAAGCACTATTTCTTTGGTTCACTCAAAACTGGGAAAAGGGCTTGTCAATATCTGGCCTCATTCTGCAAGAAATGACGGTGTATTTCCAGAAGGAGTTTAATGAAGGGGCCCTAATTTTACTGCCAGTGCTGGGTGGCTTGATCGGTGGAAAAAACGGTACGGTATTGGGCAGCTTAATATCTGTGGAGAAAAACTCTCAGCTAAATCTAATGAGGTTGTGAAATTTAAAAGGGAATTTCAAGAAATAATTCTTGCTGAAGGATTAACCGGTGATCAGATTTTTAATTGTGATGAGACTGAGCTGAATTTCAAGATGCTGCCATCAAAACTCTTGCAGCCCAAGCCAAGACGTCTGCACCTGGTTACAAGCGTAGTAAGGGAAGAGTTACTGTTCTTGCCTGTAGTAATATTGCTGGGAACTTAAAAGCAAAATTGCTTATGATCGGTAAAGCAAAGAAGCCTAGGATATTTAAAAACATTTCTGTTGATGCTCTTCCAGTACATTACATGAATCATAAGGCTGCATGGATGTCTTCTGACTTCTTAAAAGACTGTTATTTACATAGTTCGTTCCAGATGTAGAAAAATTTCTAGCCTCAAACAATCTTCCTAGAAAAGCCTTTCTTCTACTAGACCATGCTCCATCACACCCAAATGAAGAGCAATGTAGAAATGGTGATATCAAAGTCATGTTCCTCCCTTCTAACGTGACATCATTATGCCACCAATGGACCAAGGTGTGCTGGAAACACTGAAGAGGAAATATCGGCGGAAACTCCTTTTATCCCTCATAGAGAAAATGGACAATGCAACGACATGATAGAAAAGTTAAAATGAAACAACATGAAAGACGTGGCATACTGGATTGCGCAGTCTTGGGAAGAAGTTGAAACAATGACATTAGAAAGTCTTGGAACATATTGTTGAGTGAGGTTGAACATCGAGAGGAGGTGGTACAAGAAGACATGGAAAATGTTGTGCCCTTACTGAATTGCATTCCTGGCTGTGAGGATGCTACGACTCAAGATGTGAGTAAGTGGTGTGCACAAGATCAGCTGTTTGAACTAACTGATCCTGATATTATTGGTTTTGTGAATGCTAATGAAAATGAGGATGATGAAGAAGAAGAATGAGGCAATGCAGAAAAAAAGGAGAAAATGATGACTCACAGTGAAGGATTAACGTCGATGGCGGGATCTCGCAGCAAGAAAACGTGAATCAGCAGGCAAGTAGACATTGTTGACAAGTTTCTTTTCGTAAGACATTTGGATGTTTTCGTTCAATACTGCATCTACTGTACAATTTATTATTTCATGTGGCTATTTCTAGCCGAGTGCAGCCCTTGTAAGGCAGACCCTCCGATGAGGGTGGGCAGCATCTGCCATGTTTAGGTAACTGCGTGTTATTGTGGTGGAGGATAGTGTTATGTGTGGTGTGTGAGTTGCAGGGATGTTGGGGACAGCACAAACACCCAGCCCCCGAGCCACTGGAATTAACTAAGGAAGGTTAAAATCTCTGACTCAGCTGGGAATCGAACCCGGGACCCTCTGAACCGAAGGCCAGTACGCTGACCATTCAGCCAACGAGTCAGACTACTGTACAGTTGAATGGATAAGTGCCGTAAAACATAGTAATACAGTATAGCCTTCCTGTTTGTTTCAGTTCATATTCTGTATTATCCGATGTACTCCAGGTCCCGTTTAGGTCGGATAATCGAGACTCTACTGTATTATCAAATGAAGGGTACATGGGAAAAAGGGGGAGTGTCATATCTTCTACAAACTGTGATAATTAAATTTGAAAGTTTCAACCTTTAATACTGTCTACAATAATACATGTACATAAAGTATTATATTATGTAACGTTAGCCTAATGTATTGGTATTGTAAAAAGATAATAATGAAAATGCAGAATTAAAATTTATAATTTAAAAAAATGGGAAATGAAGTAAATACACATTTGTCACGGAAATAAAGGGGAATGTCACTTTTAACAAAACCTAACAAATAAACTGTCAATTAATAGTGATGAAGTGTATCAATGAATGATCTTTCCTCTGGTCCACAAAATGATCTAAGGATGCGCAGATCTGAAAATTTTGCTGTAGAGATTGGATATAAACCTGAAATAGAAATAAATTACATATTTAAAATCTCAATCTTGCCAACATGTTTGCGAATGTAGAGCAACTTCACGTACACTAACTTTTGCACTTACGTTCAAAAGATGTCACTGGAAGAACAAACTCACTAACAGGGGTTTCTGGGAAGTGTGGAGCTGATTCTGGAGCATTTACAACAGGCCGTTCCTAATGGCCATTGTAACTGTCTCTGTATACTATGAATCGTGGATGCTCAATGGAGATGACAAGTTGCCTTATAGATCTTGTTTTAAAAGAGCAAACTTTTCTGTACAAGGGAATAAAAAAATTGGTCCACAGACGAATCATTGGTTGATCAACGTCGATTACATGGAAAGGGAAGGGCTTATTTCCGGCAGTTCTAAAATGATCCGCCCAGTCTTCTGGCATTTCAGCTGCAAATTTCTGATTAATTAGTGCCAGGTTTCTATCGCACTCTAAGTACGAGTGCCCACGAATTGAAAATACGATTTTCACAGACTAGAGGCGTTGGGCATGACGTACTATAAAGTGGAGAACAACAAAAGCAACTGAAGACTTAAACAAATTGCAGAAGACCTAAACCACGTAAAAAACACCATCAGGCATGGCTATTACATCAGTCCCAAAAGACAGAAATATCCTATCAAAAGCTAGTAAAACAGAGAAAAGAAACTACCCAAGTCTTAAGAAGAATAAAAAGACAACATCATAAGGACACCCTGCAGTTAATTGAAGAACAGTTCAGTAAAACTAAATCAAGGGACTACTACAAAACCTTCAGAAAGCAGCTCCAAAAAAATGAACCCCCGACCCTACTGATGAAGGATGAAGATGGTAAGCTGGCCCATAACAATAAAGACAATGCAGAAATTCTGGCTAAACATTTCAACAAGCTTTTAAATTGTGAGGAACCTACAGAACTCCTTCATTTGGACACCAACATCCCGATAAAAACATCACCAGAAAACATCAATCCCCCCACAATAAAGGAAGTCTACCAAGCTCTGAATAAATTAAAAAACTACAAAGCGCCAGGAGAAGATCAGACCTTTGCGGAAATCTGGAAATATGCAGGAACCTCAGCAAAAGTTGCCCTCCATCAACAACTTGTCTCTATCTGGATTAAAGAAGAACTACCAGAACACTGGACAACAGCCCTCATTCATCCCCTGCACAAAAAAGGGGACAAAACTGACCCTAATAACTACAGGGGAATCTCTCTCCTAGACATAACATACAAAATATTTTCAATAATCATCCTTAATAGGATAAGTTTACAACTTGAGAAAGAACTAGGAGAATATCAAGGAGGTTTCCGACCCTGGAGGAGCTGTCCTGATCAGATCATGAGTCTTAAGTTGATAATGGACTATAACAGGAGAAGAAACAGAGATATGGCGATAACATTTGTAGATTTCAAGAAAGCTTATGATTGCATCCATAGAGAATCTCTGTTTAAAATTTTAAGACACCTTGGACTACACCCCAAATTAATAAACATGATAAAATTGACTCTCACCAATACCAAGTCAAAAGTGAAGTTTAGGGGTGAAACATCAGACATTTGAAATTAAAACTGGACTACGGCAGGGAGATGGGCTCTCACCACTATTATTTAACTGTGCTCTAGAAATGGTAATGAGGGAATGGTTTAGAAAATGTCCCCCCAAAATAAAGATTGGCCGAAAAATCAAAACAAATTGCCTGGGTTTTGCTGACGATTTAGCATTACTAGCAGTGGACATAAAAGAAGCAAAAACCCAGATATCAGAACTTCAAAACATTGCAAATAAAACTGGCCTCAAAATATCATTTGAAAAAACAGAAATTATGCCCCAAAAACCAACACAGCTAAAAGAAGTCACCATAAATGGTAATAAAATCAAAATAGTAACTCAGTTTAAATATCTTGGAGAAGTAATAACACATAACTTAAATGAAAAAATCTCAATCCAAGTAAGAACAAATAGATTAGCTAAAGCACAAAAATTAACATGGGATATCTACAAAAAGAAATGTCTATCAATAAATACAAAAATAAAACACTACAACACAGTTATAAAACCGGAAGCTACATATGCAGCAGAAACACTCTTTTACCTGAATAAACAATCAAAGACTGACAGACTTCAGAAAATTGAAAGGAGGATTGGAAGAACCTGTATCAACAAAAAATATCAGAAAGATGGACAGTGGCGGTTAATACCTAACAAAGTCGTGTACAAAGAGCTAGAACCCATTACAGATACTATGCGTAAGAGGAGACTGGGATTCTTTGGACATATCATGAGGATGCAGGACTCGAGTCTTCTGAAACAACTAGTATAACACAATCTCGTCTCAAAAAATACCACAACAGGATGTAAATGGATCAGAGAAGTAAGAGAGGATCTGAAGGAAGTAGGCCTTACAACAGAAGACACCAAAAATAAGATAAAATTGAATACAAAACTCAAGAATACAAACCTCCGCTTTACCCTTACACAAAACAAACCAACAACACGCACATTTTCAACTGAGGAAAGGGCACGAAGATCGGAGCGTCTGAAGAAGTACTGGGAGGACCGCAAAGCCCGAACAATCCCTTCAAAGAGACCTGAACGACGGACTGACTAAAGTGATCCTATGTGGTCATAAAAGAAGAAGAAGAAGAAGAAGAAGAAGAAGAAGAAGAAGAAGAAGAAGAAAGTGGAGAAATCTAAAAACAGTCCAGTTCTTGTTTTGTCCACATGCAGAATCACAGAAGATTGTCAAGTGTTTTATCTCGTCCCCAAGTTCACAAAATATAAAATGATGTAACACAGAACACACTTCATCTGCTGCTTTGTGTACAACTGTCTCTGGGTATGTGTAGAATACCGAGTGTCCATTAGACAAAACATGTATATTGAAGGAGAACAGCGACAGCTGTCTACGGTAATCACGTTGTTAGTGGATAAATTAGGTATGCATAGATTCTTTTGGAAATCCATCGCTATTGCCACATACCAAACTGACATTCCCCCTTTGTTTCTTGTTCTGTGGTGACATTCCCCTTTCTTCAATTGTACATCTATTCTTAAACTTGTTATATTTCCGTGACAATTCCCTTTACTTGGTTGTACATTGTCTTAAACTATTCTCCTGACCATAAAGTATATATGGGTAGTGTTATTTCATTTTTTGTTTTACATTGACATTCCCCCAATTTCCCGTGAACCCTTCAAATGTTGTTGTGGTGAGGCAAGTTGTATTACTGATACCAAAACTATTGTCACGATGCATCCAACAGAAATGATTATATTCATATTATTTGAAGATCAAACCTGCCAGATTAAATTGAACTTTCTTTATCTGTAAGAAAAGGGGGGGAAAAAACTAAACTAATGTTTCTAACATAACATTACGAAACAAGAACCGAACGCATGAAATTAAAAGTGACTTACGTTGGCCGTGCGGATGTTTTGGCACTGTTAGCTTGAGACCCATTAAGGCCGTTGGGACTATGAATGTCACCACAACAACATTCAATAATGTTAACACTTTATAGGACAAACTGGACATAACATGAATCATATTCATGTCTGAACTTCTAATTTTTTTAAATTTTTAATTGTATTGTTGTTTTTAACCAGTTTTTTGTTAGGACATAAATTTTTTAAATAATGTCTTTTACGCGTATGTGATTTTAATCTATAAGCTGAAGAAGAGAATATTAATGAATTCTCGAAACCTGTACTTATATACATGTATATATTTGTAGTATTAGTAAATACACTAGATTTTTAATTGTATTGACAAGGTGGACCTTTAAATAATTAATAACAGTAATCTTATTTATAGGTAAAGAAATCTCTAATGCTGTTTCTTCTACAGGAATATAGTATCACAGTTCCTAAAAGAGATGGGACTCCGTGACCCCGATAGTATACTGCCTGCCCATCTCAAGAACTGGTACAAGGAGGTAGCTCACAAGGAGTCAGACTTCGAGAAAATGTGTGCCTTGGTGACGTCTTGGTTGCTACACTGGATGCAGACTCTGGCATACCATGTGAATCTGGTGATATCGCAGATCCAGGATGGAGAACTCACCACAGAGATTGACAGTGCAGCCCTGCACCGGCTAGAGAGTATCCTGGACACCTCTCTGCAGGTCAGTGCCTGGCTTTGTTGTGTTTTGGTGCACACTTTCCTCTCTTGCAGCTTAGTCACAGCTCTGAAGGCCTGACACGGTGGGGAGGCTTGTACAAGCCATATTGCATGTTGCTCATCAGCAACAATATTTCTAAAGAGAGCTGTGAATGTATGAAATATGAGACGAAATAGTAACCAATATTCGAAGGGAGTTCAGTGTATAATGCAACACACCATGTTATTCCCCAAGCCTTTTGCTACAATACCCTATTTTTCAATGTACTCTCCGATCAGTGCTACGGCCTTACATCACCATAATGTGAGTGACTGTATGTCTGCATGGTACCAGTCGACTGGTCGATGTTGAAACCAACGTCGTCCTGCATCGATAACTGCCCCATCGTCCACGTAATGCTTCTCGCAGATTGCATCCTTCATTGGGCCAAAGAGATGGATGTCAGGCTGTAGGGTGGATGGGGAACAACAGTCCACTGAAGTTTTGTGAGCTGCTGTCGGGTGCACAGACTCGTGTGAGGTCCTGCGTTGTGGTATAGAAGGCTCACCGTGCATTTGTCCACTGCCAGGTCTCCAAGCGCCTATGAATATCTGTGATGCTCCTGTTTTTCCACCAAACGAAACTCAACAACTGCCCTCTATTTGGTACGCACCTCCGATACAGACGCCATTTTGAAGGATAGTTATAGCACTGCCACCTATCGGAAATTAATGAAATTCTAAGAGATGAAGCAGGAATATGTCCCCAAAAGATACCAATTATTTTAAAATGAAATTGGCCGAGAAAAAAAATGTGTTGAATTATATATTGAATGCCCATCGTATATTGTTTTATGCTAGTTTTATCACCATTTTTGAATGCTGGGCTAATAAGTGCTTTCTTCCATTCCTCTGGGAAAACACATTGGTTCAGTGATAAGCTAAACAGATAAAATAAAAAATAAATAAAATACATAAAATAAATGAGCAGGTTTAGTATTGGACATTGTTCTCACTTCATGTGGTGAAGGAACATTGTTATCCGACCTCTTAGAACTTAGATAACCGGGCGAGTTGGCCGTGCATCCAGGAGATAGTGGGTTCGAATCCCACTATCGGCAGCCCTGAAAATGGTTTTCCGTGGTTTCCCATTTTCACACCAGGCAAATGCTGGGGCTGTACCTTAATTAAGGCCACGGCCGCTTCCTTCCAACTCCTAGGTCTTTCCTATCCCATCGTCGCCATAAGACCTATCTGTGTCGGTGCGACGTAAAGCCCCTAGCAAAAAAAAAAAAAGAACTTAGATATTGACATCATTTTTATGAGTTGGAATGAATACTTTGTTCACAGTTAAAGATATAGTAAGATTTGGATTCAGACTTACACTAATTTCTTCATTTAGAAAAATGCCGATAATCAGTATTGAGACTTGATATTTTGTACAACTTGTGTGCTTTCTTCATTTCAGTAATTTGCTATTTCAATTCATGAGCATACCACTTCAGGAATTTGGGGTTCTTAAAGTTCTGTATAGGGATGTAAAATTCCATGTGATAATGTGGTACTAAATAGAAGGGTTCTACTGCTTCATCAGTTGATGTGTTCCGAAACTTCACCTTCCAACTTAAATGAGACAGGTAATAATTTAATCCATCATCATCTCAATTTTAAAAGTGAAAATAATAACGAACAGCAGATAAGGAATTGTACATCTCAATTATTTGGTGAATAAATCTCTTATACAGTACTGAATGATATCTACCAAGGGAGCCAATAAACACTAGATTTTACTTCAGTGGAACCGGACTTGCTGAAAACCAAATCAAGAAAATTATTAAGAAAATACAGGATAAAAGTAAACTGATTTAAATTTTGTTAATGTGATTACCCCAGCAAAGATTGTCCTTATACGAAGCTTGTTTTTTTAATATGGACGCTGCAGCGCTCCAGTCATCGTTTAGAGCATGCATGCTCAGTACATACATCTGTAGGCTAGCGACAAGCATTCGCCAGTATTTATGTTTGTTTGTGAGTATTGAAAATGCCTCTGACAATTAACGGTCTCACCGACTGTGAAGTATGATATTAGTTTCATACTGTATAAAAAATGTAAATCATCTTCTAACCAAATTCTGTTAGTTTTTGATTGTGTGATTTGTGTTTGAAACAGTCAACAATAATTCTTCTATTTTCCATAACTTGAAAACATTCAATAAAACCAACAAATACAATCAATCACACATTTATAGACTAAAGTGTACCAACTGCAAAGCCAGCTACATCGGACAAACAGGCAGAAATTTCAATATCCGCTACACCAAACACACAAATGCAATTAAACATAACCATTTTTCTGCAGTCGGTCAACATATGGTTGATAATAAACACAATTTTTCCAACATCGAACAAGACATGAAAATTCTAAAAATTATATCAAAATATACCCTACTTGTTATCACTGAAGAAAGTTTTATACACTTAGACCAATACACTAATCCCAACCACAACCTCAGTGAAATAACAAAAAAGCCAAAAATGTTTTATAATACCATTATTCCCCTAATTAAAAACTTTTATTCCAATAAAAGTAGCAATCAACACCAAAAGCACGTGCTCTGATCTTTCCAGATCACACCTCATGCCCCTGTAGCCTCCCTTCCCACACTCCAAGCAAGTGAGAGACAGAATGCAGTTCATCACCAGCAAGGCTGCAGTAAGCAAGCCCACGCGGACTCAAAACTAGTATTCCTTTCACTTACATTCACATTGATGGGGCATTATCCAATACTATTTTTCCTTTCCTTTTTTCAGGCATCATACATCTACCATATTCCATGCAATAGATACAACTTGTTATTCTACAGTTCATATCTATACAAGCTACAAGCTATAGAAAACTGAACAACAAAATCTGAGATGTTTCCCCCTAGTTAAAACTACACAAAAATCTACAACAACTAGCAACTAGCTCCTCCACAACTAGACCTAAGATAAAATAATTGTGGTTCACATGTGTTGACTGGTGCAAACAGTTTTGGTGACCTATTTTTCTATGACATTGATTTAGAACAACAGAAGGATTGGACTGTGAATTTACTATAGTATTTTAAGACAAGAAGAGCAGTCAGCTGAAGATCAAAACTAGTCCTGTAATGTATTTTTAGAATATAAATACTGTACATATATTCATTATTATACACAGTATTGATTAGGTGGAAATATCCAACCTTTAAACCTGTGAATTGAAGAGTGTGAAGTATGCACTGTGATTCATTTTCTAAATGCAAACGATGTGAAAGCTGTTGAAATTAATTGGCAGATTAGTGAAGTGTATGGAGAACACACTATAAGTGAAGGACTGATAAGAAAATGGGTTAGAGCATTTATAGAAGGCTGTACTAATGTGCACGACAAGAAGCACAGTGGGTGACCGTCTATCATTACTGAAGATTTGGTGCAAAAAGTTGATGCAAAGTTTCGAGAAAACAGACACTTTACAATTTTGTCATTAAGTTATGAATTGCCTGCAATGTCAAGGCGTGTTCTTTATGTCAGGACGCTTAGATTATCGGAAGTTGTGTTCATGCTGGGTACTGAGGATGCTGACAGAGGTGCTCAAAACCAAGCGCTAGGTAGTGCTTTGACTTTCCTTGAGCGGTACAGTAATGAAGATGATGCATTCGTAAGCCGAATTGTTACCAGCAAGGAAACATGGATGGCTTGTGTTACACCGGATCAAAACAGCAATCCATGGAATGGAGATACTCAACTTCACCCAAGAAAGTGAAGCGCAAGAAAACAATTTCAGCTCACAAACTCGTGTGTGCTGTGTTTTAGGACAGGCAGGATGTGTTGCTTGCACCAGGGTGACTCAGTAAATGCCAAGACTTATTGTGAGACCTTACATAAACTTCGTCATTCAACCCAAAATAAGTGGTGTGGGATGCTCACACTGGGGAATTCTTTTGCTTCATGACAGTGTGCAACCTCACACGGCTAATCAAACCCGAGACCTCATCGCTTCATTTGGTTAGGAACAATTTGATAATCCTCCATATAGTCCTGACCTAGCACCTTGTTCCTGCACTTACCATTGTCTTTACAGACTATAAATCTAATGTTAGATCCATATTAAAAGTTAAACTTCTTACAAATTGTACAAAATTGTGTTGATTATCCTCCTAGTCAATACTCAACATTACATCCAATTAAGATGACATTTTAAATAGTGCTACAACAATGACCGTGCTGCGGTGGCTGGCACATCAGGTGTCAGAATTTTATGAGGATGGAATTTAGAAGCTGCTACCATGATGTGGAAAGTTCCTTAATATATTTCAAACATATATTGAGAAGTAGTACAGACTTACGTGTAGAAAAAAGAATTGTTTACAAAATTGCATTACTTTTTTTTCTATATCAAAACAGTACTTACTAAAATAAACATGCCTTGTATTATCACCTAGGTGCTTACAGCAGTTCCCATGAAGTACAATCACTGTATCAACACAGTAATTAAAACAGAAGGGAGTTTTCTACTTGGTAAAAATAATGATGTGTAGCCTCCGGTAAGGCCTGGTGCAGGTCTTTTGATTTGACACCAGTGATGAGGATGAAATGATGATGAAGACGATACATACACCCAGTCCCCGTGCCAGAGGAATTAACCAATTATGGTTAAAATTCCCGACCTGCCGGGAATTAAACCCGGGACCCCTGTGATCAAAGGCTAGCACACTAACCATTTAGCCATGGAACCAGACTTCTACTTGGTGAAACTTACAGCCTGATTTTTCATACTGTTTTTCAGCTTACCATTGTCTTTACAGACTATAAATCTAATGTTAGATCCATATTAACAGTTAAACTTCTTACAAATTGTACAAAATTGTGTTGATTATCCTCCTAGTCAATACTCAACATTACATCCAATTAAGATGACATTTTAAATAGACACATTTCGACCCGGCATAGGGTCATCCTCGGGGGAGCCTGTTAACCACTAAAGGGCGCATCCCTGGGTGGCGGATAGGGGGACCTTACAGTTAAGTAGGGCTGGTTGAAATACTAAATTCAACCCGCGGACCAACAGGCAGCCCAGTTCCTGGGGGCTTTAAAATACAGGGACACCCTCTCTCCAGGGGTCTCAAATATGGAGGGGCAAAGCTCAGGGTATGGATGAAGACCCCAACGGCAGCAGTGGTGGAGAAGGTGGACTTGGGTACTACATTGGTGGCAGAAAAGGGAAACTTGTAGCATCTGTACCCAGAGGAGTGGCTATAGAAGACGTCTGTACTCCAGTGGAGCGCCCTAGAGTAACACCTGGCAGTAGGTATAAAATGCCTTTGGGAGTGGCAACCCCATCATAATAATAGCCTATATGTGGTATGGTACTAGGAAACCAACCTCAGGAAAAGGCTAGAGTGCCCCATGCTTTAAAGCGACGTGCAGTTCTCAGGGTACTGGGGGAACTGTGAGAAATGGGCGACCAGTAAATAACATTAAGATAGCAATAGTAAATCTTATGACCCTGACAGGAAAAGTGGAGGAGGTAGTAGATTTCATGGGGAAGGAGAAGGTGGAAACGATGGGGATGAATGAAGTGAAATGGAAAGGTAACGGATGGAAGAAATTGAGGAAAGGATACACATTGTGCTGGAGTGGTGGCCAAGAGGCAATAAATGGAGTGAGACTTTATTTCGAAGCAATTGGAGGAGTATGTCGAAGTGGTACAATATGTGAGTGACAGAATAATGAAGATGAGACTAAAGATAAAGAAGAAGTGATGGACTTCATACAAGTGTATGCACCACAGATTGGAAACAGGGAAGAAGATATTGAAGGATTCTTGGAGAAAGTAGAAAGAGAAATTTCAGGTGTGGAAGTGGTTATTATGGGAGATCTGAATGGACAGGTTGGAAACAAGAGACAAGGAAAGGAAGAAGTTATTGGACCATATGGTAAGGTAAGGGTGTTTTCTGCCCGAAGGCAGGTCCGAACCTCTGAAGAGGTGTGCCTGAGCCGGAGTTTACGTACGGTAGGGTGGCCAGTTCCTTTTCCCTCCTCCATTCCCTTACCCCCACCAACAGCGTGTGGCAACCCATCCAAATCTTGACCATGCCCAATGTTGCTTAACTTCAGAGAAAACACGGGATCCAGTGTTTCAACACGGCCGTTGGCAGGACCCTATGGATATGGGAAAAAAGAATCGCGAAGAAGAGGAACTAGTGGACTTCTGTGAAAGGAATGGACTTACAGTGGGGAATACATGGTTTGGAAATAAAAACAGCAGGAAAAGTATGAGATATGGGTGGGGTGACAAAAGAAAAAATAAGTAATTGACTACTTTTCAGTGGAAAGGACAAATCATAGGAAGTTGATGGATGTGAGCTTTACCAGGAGAGGCAATTGATGGGGACCATAGAGTTGTGGTGGCAAAATTACGGGTGGGAAAAAATGGAAAAACTAAAGGAGATAAGAGAAAGCAAAATAAAAGTATGGAAATTGAAAGACAAAAATGTACAAGGAGATTTTCAGGAGAGATTGCAGCAACAAATCCCACTTACGCAAGTGGAAAATGTAGAAGAGAAGTGTGCCAATTTAGAAAGGCATTTGTTAGTGCAGCAGAGAGTGCTTGTGGCAGGATATCTACAAGAGTAAAGGAAAAGGAGACACTGTGGTGGAATGTGGTGAAAGAAAAGAAGACAGCTTAGTGAGAATGGAACCGAGATCAAACAGAAGAAAGCAAAAGGAAGTATCTCAACAGCAAATGGAGATCTAAGAAGGTGGTAGGAGAAGAAAAGAAGAAGAGTGGGAAGAATTTACACAAAAAATGGAAGCAGATGTATGTGGCAGTAAAAGGATGCTGTATGGACTTACAAGAAGTAAGAGGACAGAAAGAGTTACCACAAAGTTGGTGAAAAAAGAAGATGGGAATTGTTAACACACCCAGAAGAGATAAAGAGAAGATGGAAGGAGTATTTTGATAAGCTATTGAATGTGAACAACTGTACGGGGGAGACAGAAGCAATACAGTGTGAGAACTCAACAACAGAGGTGAAGTTAGTGGTGCAAAAGATGAAGATGGGAAAAGCAACAGGGATGGATGAAATCAGTGTGGAAATGATAAAGACTGCTGGACCTGTTGGTATGCAATGGTTGTACCGACTACTAAAGTGTATAGAGCCTTCGTGGCTCAGGCGGCAGGGCGTCGGCCTCTCACCGCTGCGTTCCGTTGTTCAAATCCCAGTCGTTCCACGTGAGATTTGTGCTGGACAAAGCAGAGGTGGGACAGGTTTTTCTCTGGGTACTCCAGTTTTCCCTGTCATAATCCATTCCAGCAACACTCTCCAATATAATTTCATTTCATCTATCATTCATTAATCGCTGCTCCAGAGGAGTGTGACAGGCTTCGGCAGCTGGCACAATTCCTATCCTCGCCGCTAGATGGGGGCTTCATTCATTCCACTCTTGACCTGGTCAAATGACTGGAAACTTGGGTGTGGATTTTCATTTTCACTAAAGTTTATGTGGAAACCAGAAGACTGGAAAAAAGGGATAATAATACCAGTGTTTAAGAAAGGGGACAAGAAAGTTTGTGGAAAATATAGAGGAATCACACTTATATTGCAGGTAGTTAAAATACTGGAAAGGTTATTAGAAAGAAGAATGAGAAGAAAGATTGAAGGAGAGTTACAAGACTTGAGGAGTGGAAGATCTACAGTCAACCCAATCTTTAGCATGAGACAGCTGATGGAAAAGAACTGGGAATATGGAAGGGAAGTCATGACTTTCATAGATATAGAAAAAGGCATATGATAGTGTCACCAGAGGGAAGGTTTGGGAAACAATGGTTAAAAAGAGACTTGGAAGAGAAATGTTAGATATGGTGCAAGCAGCGTACAACAACTGTGTTAGCAGAGTACTGACCCCAGTTGGAAGGACAGAATGGTTTAGGAATAAGACTGGATTAAGACAGGGGAGTGCGCTGTCACCTCTTTTGTTTATTATGGTCATGGACAAAATTGTAAAGGAAACAAAGGAGATGAAGATACTGCTGTTTATAGATGACGTTGTGACCTGCAAAGAAGTGCAACAACAACTAGAAGTATGGCATGAAAATCAGTACAGAGAAAAGCAAGACTATGCTGATGTCGAGAGAGGAAATGCAAGGAAAGGCTCTGTGAAAATTGGAAGTCAGAGTCTGTAAACTGTGGACAGCTTTAAATACCGAGGAAGTGAATTAATGGAGATGGAGAATAGCAGGAGGGTACAACAGGGCAATGCATTCTACCAAAGTGTAAGAAAACTTGTTTTGGAGCAAAGAAGTACCAAGGAAATGTAAGGAGATAATGTACTGACTTGCACAGCTGAGACTTGGACTTTGACTAACAGGCAAGAGAGTAGAATTCAAGCCAGTGAGATGAAATTCCTAAGTGGTATGATAGGAAAGACAAGGACAGAGTGAGAAATGAAGATGTTAGGAAGGAAGTTAGGATAGGAAAGCTAAATGAGAGAGTTGAAAAGAATAAACTAAGGTGGTTTGGACATGTAGAGAGGATGGAGGAGAATGGAATTCCAATCAGATGCTGGAGGCAAAGTGCAAGGGCGAAGAAGATGGATTGAATCAGTGAAGAGCGATATAAGAAGATGAAATTTAGACTGGGACAAGATCGTGGAAGAGGAATGGTGGAAGGAAAGACGAAGATGGAGAAGTGCCATAAATACCCCGACCTGGCAGGAGTTGGGTGAGGGGAAATGATGATGATGATGATGATGATGATGGTGATGACACTAAAAACATTAGACACACAATATGAAGTGCTTGTTAAAAAGTTTTTCCTTAAAAAACATGATGAAAATTAACAATGTGAAGTGGTGGTTGTTGAGCTGGAGGCCTTTTTGTTGTGATATTCGTGTTGTCTTCTGATGCAGTTCACCTGATATTTGTACACTGTTCAGTCATAAGTTGTTGTTATTGAAGTTGAACCGTCTGTAGAGTGGATAATAAAAATCAAATTAAGAATCAGAAAATGGTGACTGACAGAAAACATTTAAGTTCAGATTTGATAACTGAAAGTAAACTTACATTACGTTGTATTACTTTTGTTCTTTGTCTACGGAGTCCAGCTGTCCACCGATGTGGAGGTGGGGCGGGACTTGCGGGATTATGGGGGTGCTAACTGAAACCGAGTATAATACTGTGAAATCTTCTTGTCTTGTTTTTTATTACCAAGTGCCAACAGCCTCCTCAGAGGCAGATGAGCAGGTAGAAGTCCAGGGCACCTCTTCTTCTTGGGATGAGAAATCATCCCTAAAGGCGGATGAACTGGCTTGATCTGGTCAACGACATTAGGATGCAGAAGGCAACGGGAAACCACTGCATTAAGGATCCTAGGGATATCCCCTGTATAGCAGCCATGCCAAGTTGAGGTAATAGAATTGTAGTTACTAATCATGGAAGTCGGAAACCAAGATTCGGCAGGAGTGGAAACAGCAGCAAAGCCTCTCCGGTCGTCATCATTCAAAATCCGTGCAAAGAGAACAGTAAGTTCAACTTAGGTACATGGAATGTGAGAACACTAAGTAAGCTTGGAAAATTGGAAGAAGTAAAGAACTCAGTGATCAAGAAAGATGTGGATGTGCAGGAAAGGGAGACTTTCAATCAGGGAATTTCAGGGTAATACACACCGGAAATGATAAAGGTGATGAATACCCTTCATATCAGTTAAGATAAAAGCTGACCATGTTGATGTAGTCATTATTCAAGTATGTTTTCCAACCACAAACAGTGAAGACGATGTTGTAGAAGAAATGTGTGATTGTATTCAAGAACTCTTTGAGTTAGTAGACACCAAAGCTAATATTATCTTAATGGGAGACTTCAGTGCTTCAGTTGGTAGTCATGAAAATCTTAAACATACTGGTAAATTTGGACTTCGCAAAACAAACTCGAGAGGAGAAAAATTGCTCGAGTTTTGTGAACAACATGAACTATTAATAACTAATACATGCTTTGATGTTCACAAAAGACGACGTTATTCATGGAAGGCTCCTGGAGATAGTAGAAGACATCTGTTAGATTACATAATAGTAAGACAGAGGTACAGAAACCAAGTGCTTACCAGTCACAGTTACCTAGGGGTTGATGTAGACAGCGATATATATTAGTTGCAGCGAAGTGCAGTATTAGATTCAGAATACATAAAGCGTATGGGTCGAAGAAATGGTGTTTGAATAACTTACACATTGCAGATTTGACTTCAAAATTCAAAGAGAAAACTAATCAACTGAGCAGTGAAAGTACTGGATGGGAAAATGTCAAGAACAGCTTACTGACAGCCGCTTCAGAAATATTGGGTAAAAGAAAATTGGAACCAAAAACGCCTTGGATGACTCAAGAAATTTTAGATCTCACTGAACAGAGGAATAAAATGAGAAGCAGGGATTTTGAACAATATAGAGCATAATATTTAATAACAGACAAGTGTCGCTTAGCAAAAGGCAGCTGAATGAATAAAATTGGCGAGGACATTGAAAGAGATTTAAAAGCAGGGAAATCTGATAAGGCATACTTTAAAATAAAATCATTGCAGAACAAGAAAATAACCAGAAGTAATGTGGTTAAAAACAAAGCAGGAAAGATTCTTTTTGAAAATGAGCAAGTAGGTGACTGCTGGAAGCACTATATTGAAGATCTATATGAAGGTCAGGAAATAGATAACATTCGAGATTATGTAAAGGATGAGAGCCTGACTGAGGTAGAAAGGAAAGGCTCACCAATTACAAAAAGTGAGTTCAATATGGCTCTACACTTATTAAAGGATAAAAAAGCCGTAGGTGTTGATAACATTTCAGCAGAGCTCCTAAAGAACTGTGGAGACATCATGAAAGAGAAATTGTTTGATATCATTATAAACTGCTATGAAGAAGGAATCATACCACCTGATTTCATAAAGAGCCAGACAATAACACTCCCAAAGAAAGAAAATGCCAAGAACTGTTCAGATTACAGAACAGTAGCCATTCTATCCCATGCTTCTAAAATCCTACTGACAATACTTAAAGGTCGAATCTGCACGAAAATTGAACATAATTTAGATGACTACCAATATGGCTTCAGAGCAGGTAAGGGTACTAGAGAAGCAATTCTACCTCTGCGTCAAATCCTGGAGAGAAGACTGGAAGTTATTGTTTCAAACTCTGAGAACATTGGATCTTGATTGGAAGGACAGGTTTGCTTTTTAACCTGTATTGAGCCCAAAGCACAGAAATAAACATCAATAGAATGACAAGAGAAGCAAGAATAAGAAGAGGAGTGTGGCAAGGCTGTCCCTTATCACCTTATCTGTTTAATATTTTCATAGAATTCGCTATTAGAACAGTAAAAGAAAAAACCAAAGGGATAAATTTTAGTGGTAAACAAATTCATAGTATTCGCTTTGCAGATGATATTGCATTGATAGCTGATTCCGAGCACTTTTTTATTTATTTTTTCTAGTTGCTTTATGTCGCACCGACACAGATAGGTCTTATGGCGACGATGGGATGGGAAAGGGCTAGGAGTAGGAAGGAAGCGGCCCTGGCCTTAATTAAGGTACAGCCTGGTGTGAAAATGGGAAACCACAGAAAACCATTTTCAGGGCTGCCGACAGTGGTGTTCGAACCTACTATCTCCCGAATACTGGATACTGGCCGCACTTAAGCAATTGCAGCTATCGAGCTTGGTCAAGCACAAAATGACTAGGATGCTCGGTATACTAAACAGCACGTTAGAGAAGTTCAGGCTAAAAATAAACACAAAGAAAACGAAAATGATGATCGTTCAAAAGAAGACTGAATTGAAAACAAACATTAAATTAGGCTGTGAGATCAGGTTAAAGAATTTTGTTATCTGGGTAGTGTTGTTACCAGTGATAATCAGTGCCTGACAGAAGACAAAAGAAGAATTGCTATGGCAAAACAAGTGTTTCTAAACAGGGAAAATCTATTGTTAAATAAGCACATAGGAATTGAAACCAGGAAGAAATTTGTTAAAACCTTTGTTTGGAGTGTGCTAACTTATGGTTGTGAGACCTGGACTTTGGGAAAACAAGCACAATCAACACTAGAAGCTGCTGAAATGTGGTTCTGGATAAGACTGACAGGAATGAGTTGGACAGAAAAAGAAAAAAGAAACTAATATCCAAATCTTGAATGACGTTGATGAGAAATGGACCTTAATTTATTCGATAGAGCAAAGGAAAACTAAATTTCTTGGACACGTCCTACAACATGACACCTTTCTCCAGAATGTCTTTGAAGGAAAGATCTTAGAGAAGAAGTCGAGAGGAAGACCACGTCTGTCATACCTTAGGAACATAATCACTCAGCTGGCTTTTGCTTCGTATGTCACAATGAAAAGGACTGCTGAAGACTGTGGGATGTGGCTGCAGCGACAAGGCTTAGCCTTTAGATAATGGATGGATGGTTTTAAATTGAGGGCTGGATTCTTGTAAAAATTCTCTAAGATGTTGAGTAGTGGACCTTTTTGTTCATGTTGTAGAATTTTTAGATCTTGATCTATTGTGGTGTAATTATGATTACGGTCTTTGTGATGGTTCCTTTGGAGGATGATCAATACAATTTGTTTGTCTGCCATCCGTCTCGCACTTCGTTGAGGTGCTTTGGGATTTGCTGACAATCCTTTAATGAAACGGTTCTCAACCTTTTTATGTCGGGGAGCACCACGAGAATTTGCCCGTACACTACCCTCTAATTAGTATTATTTTCCGTGTCCAGTCCCATTTTGATTTGCTGATTCAAGAGTGAGATGATGCAATTCCAATGTGACGACATTTTATGGCTGGATGCCCTTCCTGACCTCAGAGAGGAGTGGATAAGAGTTGAAATGAAGTATGTAGAGTGTTTCGGAATGAAATTGACAGGAGGAAAGCAGAGTATCCTGAGAAAACCTGTCCTATCACAAATCTCACATGGATTGACCGGGATTGGTACTTCAGCTGAGAAGCCAGTGGCTAACCACTGACAGTACAGAGGGAGCTTATTATCATCAAATTAATATTGAAAATAACAGAGATCGCTACTACACAATATGCTAGAAATAACAAATGCTATTGGAATTTACTCGAATACTGTATTGTATCTCCTACAGCCACACCATTCGTGTTCTTTTATTTTCAACAGCAGCATATTCTCCAACATATTTCACCACCTCACTGTGCGTTTGTTTGATATGCTTGATTACTCTACCCCATGCCTCAGCTTTTGAAGCAATTTTGATGTCTCTCTGCTAAATAATTGCAGCTATGATACTACCTGTGACTGTCTGGCAGCCAGACCCAAACCCAACAAACTAAGCACAGAGCAGTTCTCCCTTAGGAAGTTTGGTGAAGCCTGTGTGTAGGAAATGACACGCTGCTGCCTACAATGTTAGGCCTAGCAAGCCATCTGACGAATTCATTGCTTTCAAAACAAAAACAAGCCTCAGGAGTCAACTCACAAACTTATGTCGGCCAACATCGGAGATGCAGGAAGAAACAGCTCGGTAACCTGACCCTTACTGATAAATGCAAAGAAACTGTAGACCTCATGGGCAGACACACACTCGGGATTTTAGGATTGAGCGAGACGAATTGGAAAAGTTCAAGAAAGAAAACCTTACAAAATGGTTATATATGGTACTGGAGTGGGAACCCTAATGAAGCCAGAAATGGACTTGCTTTTGTTCTCCACAAAGATGTTCATGTGCAGTCGGACATAAGTTATATGAGTGACAGACTCTAAAATAAAATTACGTGTTGGCCAGGTATTCCATACCTTTCTCCAAGTATATGCCCCACAGGAAGGCTGCTCTACAGATGAAAAAGATCAGTTCCTTGTAGATCTATAGGACCAAATAAAGTAAGACAACATCACAGTTGTGGGAGACCTGAATGCCCAATTTGGGACAGATGGGCAAGGCCCCCCATGGCGATGGTGGCAGAAACCAGGAGGGAGAAAACCTAATAGACTTCTGTGCACGGAGTAACCTGAGCACACAAAACTCTTGGCTTCAGAAGAAAGACAGCCATAAAATCACAGAGTACAGGTGGGATAGGAAACAGAGGACAGTAATAGACCATATAGTAACTGATAAATGTGCTAGCCAGTTCATCACTGATGTTGAGGTTATTCCAGGTAAAAGTCTCGATGGTGACCATCGGCTTTTGGTCACACACATTGGAAATGACCGTGTGCAGAATGTCAAGTGCTAGGAGAAGATGGGAAGAAAGAAGAATACCAAAAAAAGTTCAGCCAAATTACCAAAGAATGAAAAAAGAGAAGTAGAAGAAGAGTGGCTGTCATTAAGAACACCCTAGTTTCAGAAGCCAAATCACTATGTGGAAAGACAAGTGCAATATGCAGCGAGCAAGAAACACCATGGTGGAATAAGAGTGCTGTGAAAGTAAGAAATGCAGCAAAGAAGAGGCTAGATAACGAAAAACAGAAATCAGTCTACCAAGACGATGAAATTCAGTACATGGCACAGGAGTACTGAAACAAGAAATTATTTGTGAAGTGACTGATTAAAGAAGGAAAGGAAAAATGTTGGGACAAGTTCAGTACCAGGCTAATGGAAGACTATGAAAATAATAGGAAGTTGCTTCATAAATTAGTCAAGAATAGGAGAAGTGAGTATGACAACATCCTTGCACTGAAAACAGATGATTCACACCAGGCAAATGCTGGGGCTGTACCTTAATTAAGGCCACGGCCGCTTCCTTCCAACTCCTAGGCCTTTCCTATCCCATCGTCGCCATAAGACCTATCTGTGTCGGTGCGACATAAAGCCCCTAGCAAAAAAAAAAAAAAAAAAAAAAACAGATGATGGGAACCTGGAGAAGACTGATCAAGGTATCAGAGAACAAATGAAGAACTATTTCAGTACTTTATTAAATGAAGAAAGTCTCTAAAATTATATCACTGAAGATTGCAGCTTAAGTGTGAGTGATGGAGCACAACACCAGATAACATGGCTAGAAGTGGAGTCTCAGCTGAAGAACACAAGAAATGGTAAGTCTCCAGGGTTTGAAGACTCACTGCTGACATGATAAAGGCAGCTAGAGCACAACACATACAGTGGTAGTATAGAGTACTCTCTGTCATCTGGAAAGAGAACAGCATACCACAGGACTGGATGAAAGGTATCATTATCCCCCTGCATAAAAAGGGGAAAAGGAAGAAATGTGCAAATTATAGGGGCATCAATCTACTTATAATTCTGGAGAAGATAACTGAAAGAAGAATCAGGAATATAGTAGAACCACTACTGGAGGAGGAGCAACATGGGTTCAGGAAGAGCCAAAGCACTACAGTCCTGATATTTGCTGTCAAAATGCTAACAGAGAAGCACTGGGAATATGGTAACAACTTAGTGATGATTCTTACGGACATCAGGAAGCCCTCGAAGGTATAGGTGTGCCAAACTTCCTGACTGATAAAGTAAAGATGCTCTATCAAAAGTGCTTAAGCTGTGTCAAAGTAGGGGATGGAAAATCAGGAGTCCAGCAAGGAAGTGCCTTGTCAACATTCCTGTTCATCATTGTCATGGATTGGATCACAAAATCCATCAAAGAACATTGCAAAGAGCCTAACACTCTAATATTTACAGATGATGTTCTGATCTGGGGAGAAAATGAAGCAGAAGTACAGGAGAAACTAAATCTTTGAAATGGCAAGTTGGACTAAACATCAGTAAAACAAATACTGTTGCAAGGCATAGATTCAAACATTTTCCTGGAGGGAACTCAGTTTCTAACTTCAAATACCTTGGAAGTATAATTTCAAAAGATAACACAATAAACCAAGAAATGATAAATAGAATTCAGAAAGCTTCTCAATTTTATTTTCAAGTGAGAAACTGAGATGATAAAATACCCCAGAAAGCAAAATTGACCATGTTTCATGCCTACTTCATTCCAGTTCTCACCTATGAACTCGAAACTTGTACCCCTCATAACAATGCTAAGAGTAAAATCCAGTTGACAGAAATTAAATTCATCAGAACAGATTAGGAAAGGAAGTAGATGATACTGTTACTTACGTGGTAGAATAACTACTGGTAACGATGGAAGAAGCAAGGAAGGCCTTTCATTTCAGACATAGGCATGCATATTAGAAAGACTTTTTTGAAAAGTGGAACATGGATAATAACTAACTGAGTTAGAAAGAATAGAAGCTTTTGAAATGTGGTGTCACAGAGGAGCACTGAAGGTGAGATGAGTAGATCGGATCACGAATGGAGAGGTACTGAATCAAATTGGCGAGAAGAGAACAATTTGATTAAATTTGACCAGAAGAAGAGATAGAATGATAGGACACATCTAAACACACCCAGAACTGGTTCAGTTGGCTTTTGAGAAAAGTAAGGAGAGTAAAAATTGTGGGGGTTGGCTCAGGCATGATGTAGTAAATGCAGAAATGAAAGACTAGCACAGGATATAGTGACATAGAGAGCTACATCAAAACTGTCTGTAGACTTACAACAACACATGTACTGTAACAGCATGGGTCATTAAATGCCAGGCTGAGTAGCTCAGAGCACTGAACCTTCTGGGCTCCAGATGGTGGGTTCCATCCTGTCCAGTGGTCCAACCATTTTTCATAACGGTGTTGCTTGAAGGTGAGCTCTGGCGCTTGCTCTTGGGTATTCTACATTTTTGCTACCTTCATTGAACTTATTATTATATGCTGTTGTATTTAATTGTTTTCTTGGTTTTTCATAAGTTTAGTTCATAAGTTGAGACTTGATTGAAAATACCTTTAATTTACATATGTAACATAACACTGAAAGTTTGGCACAACTTCAAAATTAAATATGTTGTTATAAAAGAGTTTTGGCTAAAAGAAACATACAACATTAAGATATTACGAGGGCAGGTTTTATTTCAACCTCCGGAGGGTCATAAATGAAAGACAAGTGTACATATGCAAATTAATTTATTACCAAATGTTAGGAACAAATGTGGTTACTTTTCAACATAATCACCATGAAGGTTGAGGCATTTGTCATACCTGTGGACAAGCTTTTCAATCCCCTCTGCACAGTATGTTGCCGCCAGTGAGTTCAGATAGGCCCAAACGTTGGTTTGAAGATCTTCATCCTCCTGGAATCTCTGCTCTCGCAGCCACTTTTTCAGTCCCGGGAAGAGGTGGAAGTCACTCGGCGCTAAATTGGGACTGTACAGTGGGTGGTCAAAAACGTCCCACCGAAATTCCTCCTGCAGAAGTTGTTGGCTGACATGAGCACTGTAAGGGTGTGCGTTGTCATGAATGAAGAGGATTCCAGACGTCAGCATGCCTCGTCATTTGTTCTGTATGTCCCTCCGCAGTCGTCGTAAAGTCTGGCAATAAACAGCTGCATTGATCGTAGACCCCCGTTTCATGATGAACTCAACAAGCAACACACCTTGTTGGTCCCAAAAGACTGTAGCCATCATCTTCCTTTCATTGAAGGTTTGCTTAAACTTCTTCGGTTTGTTTGGTGAGTGCATGTGCATCCATTGACGTAATTGTTGTTTTGTTTCGGTGGTGACGTACGAAACCCAAGTCTCATCGCCAGTCACAATTTTCATCAACAAACTGCCACCTTCAGCCTCATAACGGGTAAGAAACGTCAACGCTGCTGCCATCCGGCGACTTGTGGTCATCAGACATCTTCGGAATCCATCGGACGCACAATTTCCTGTAGCACATGACCTTGAAACTGCAGGAAATTTCTCACACAACTCGCTTACGGTAAAACTTCAGTTCTTGTGAACATCTTGGTCAATTTCGTGAACAATGTCATCTGTACGACAGACTTGCGTCCTTGCCCCCCTTCATCGTGAACATCGGTCCGGCCTTCTTTGAACTTCCTGCACCATTCACGCATAACACCATCACTCATAACGTTTGGATCGTATGCTCGACTCATTCGTCGATGAATGTCGGCTGCACTATTCCCTTCTGCTTGAAGGAAACGTGTCACACTACGCACCTCACATTAGGCAGGAGCGTCAATAGTGGTGGCCATGTTTCCTTGCCAATATCTCGGCTCACAGTGGTGTGAGGAAGCTGGCTGTGACCATGAGTAGATGGGAGGACTTGTGCAGTCACTTTCCATGCGCGAATAGTTCCCACAGCTTGTGTGGTTCTTTACGAGCGCGATCGGAGGTTGAAGAAAAACTGCCTTCGAATAACAGAAATGTCACTGAAGGATATTAATACAAACAACACAATCAAACAGTAATAATATCTACTATAGAAGCAACATCATTCAGTGTATTGAGTCCAGTACTTAGCCTACTCATTAGCAGACTTGGTGCTTTGAAACACTCCTCACTTATCAGACATCATCTGTATCTCACAGCAATGAATGTGAAAATGTTTAATATTTCAATAAAGAACTATTCGCAGGCTGTTCTGTATACGAATCCTCCGATTCATCAATATTCCCTTGGCATATACACTGATCAGCCGGAACATTATGACCACCTACCTACTATCGATATAAACCCATCCAGGCAATAGCAGCATCACCTGACGAGGAATTTCTGCTAGTCAGACACATGTACGGTGCATGTAGTATCTGTGAACTTGCTGTCCGTGTGTAGAATGGGGAAGGCGCGTGATCTGTCTGAGTTTGACCGAGGGCAGATTGTGGTGGCCCGGAGGCTCGGCACGAGCATTTCAGAAACTGCACGATTGGAGTGCTGTGGTGAGTGTCTTCAACAAGTGGCAAAACCAAGGTGAAGCCACGTCCAAACGTTGAAGGGTTGGGCGGCCAGCACTCATTACAGGTGTCGGACATCGTAGGCTGGGCATACTGGTAAAACAGGACAGGTGGCAAACTGTGGCGGAACTAACATCAGACTGTAATGCTGGGCAGAGTACAAGTGTGTCTGAACACACAGTGCACCAACACTCCTAAGGATGAACCTCCGCAGCCGACAACCCGTGCATATGCCAATGTTGACATCACGACATCGGCAACTATGACACTGGACATTGGTGCAGTGGCAGAGCGTTGTATGGTCCGATGAATCACGATACCTTCTTCATCATGTTGATGGGAGGGTGTGAATTTGTTGTCTTCCAGGTGAACAGCTCCTTGACATATGTTCTGCGGGATGGAGACAAGCTGGCGACGGCTCAATTATGCTTTGGGGGACACTCACGTGGGCATCCTTGGATCCAGTGGAGCTCATCCAAGACACCATGACAGCCGAGAAGTATTGTACACTGGTTGAACACTATTTATATCCTTTCATGATGATCATGTTTCACAACAGCAGTGGCATTTTTTAACAAGATAATGCACCATGTCACAAGGCCAGGAGTGTGATGGAGTGGTTCGAGGAACACAATGGAGAGTTGCAATTGATCTTCTGGCTCCCCAACTCGCCAGATATTAACTAGATCAAACACATCTGGGATGTGATTGAATGTGGCATCAGAGCTCATCCCCCCTCCCCGAATTTACAGGAATTAGGTGACTTGTGTGTGCAGATGTGGTGCCAACTCCCTCCAGTGATCTAACAAGGCCTCGTTGCTTCCATGCCGAGATGTGTCACCACTGTTATACGTACCAGCTATTTGTTAGGCGGTCAGTGAGTATCCTCGGTAACATCATCATCTAACAGCCACTATCTAACATTTTTGTCTTGAGCCAACCTTCACTATCAAATTTTCAGGAATGAACAGTAAAACAGAAAATTCTGGACAGTAATTGAGCGTGTGCCCCCCTCCCCCACCTTCTTTATTAGGTAACATTAATTTTAAGAACACATTAAGTCAAAGTAATAAACTTGAAGGAACATATGTCAACTGATAAGACACATCGCAAGTTTCAAAAACACACACATGGCTAGAAGCAAAGATAAGCAGGATTACCAACATGACAACTAGGGAAAGGATGTGGGAAAGTGGACTGGGATCCCTAAGAGGATGTAATCTTACGTGACGTTGTAGGGAAAAAAAGACGTGGACACGGTCACCCTTCAGTCTGCATTTACTAACAAATAAGGAAAGCTTAGCATAATTGAACAGCAGCAATTTAAAATAAAGTAGCATGATCAACCATGAGGTTCCTATCTACGGTTCTTCAGAAAACCAAAATTTTATATTACAAGTTCATCTCCACAAGAATCTGTTCAGCGGCAAACGATAAAATATTAAGATTACAATTAAGAAAATAAGATCAAGTTCTGCAATTAAAATTTACAAGGAAAATTTAACAGGGATTTTAAAATCAGTTACAACAATTTTACAAGGAAAATATAAAAGGAGATTAAAGACTATTACATTTGATTTACAAGGAAAATTGACAAGGAATTTAAAATCTAATGCAGAGGCCTTTAGAATTGCTGCCTTCCTAAAACACATCAGTGAGAGACGCATAGCTCCAAACAACGTACATTAAATTGAAGCAGGACTACAGGAGGCAACCCCGGATGGAAAATTAACTTTTACATGACACAATTAAAACTGTTAATGAAAGGGAATTACCTCCAAAATGAAAAGAATATGCCTAGCTGACGAGCTAAGGCATCACAAAACAAAACGGCAAAAACCAGGGTCCAAGATAAACTACGAAACAAAGAAATTTACATGTTGAATTAAAGTTCCAGAAAAGGAAACATGCTTACCCTGAGGTGGCCGGAGCTGCTGACGGGACCACACCCAAAGTGCATCCGACCGTGAGCACAATAATTTAAAGTCTATCAAGTTCCACCTTTTCAATACTAATACAATGTTGTTGGATGATATTTACAACATTATTTATTATTACAGTACATGTTTCGGTGCTCTATTAAGTCACCATCATCAGCTGATTTAGAAAATGTGAAAAAACTTGGCGATATAAATATTAAATATTAAACAAAATGTTGTCATAATTAATTCATATATATACATATTTACAACAGAATATTTATTGATTAAATCCTAAACATCTATTATGTTATATTAAATTTCCCTAATATGTAACAAGAAAATTCTTGTAAGTCATAATTCTAAAATTTATTCATCTGGTTGATGATTTGTCTTAAACATTCTTTAATGTCTGAAATCCTATGCTCTCGTGCTGTCTAATTAGAATGCACACTTAAAATTGAGGAATTAAAATTGCATGTAGTCTATTTGATGTTAAAAATGTTCATTTCCTTTGTATATTAGCTGTTTTTGTTGGATGAAATTCATTATATATAATTGTTGAAAAATGAGCCGTCTTCTTATATTTGTTAAGTACTAAAACTTCGTATTTTTATTGCTTTGTGCGTGGTTGGAACTGTAATTTGTCCTACAGTTGTTATGCGGAATTATCTTCTCAGTTCAATGGGAACACTGCAATGATGAAACCCAATATTAAAAAGCGAGAAAATTGATAAAGAAGCTGAATAAATCTAACTGTTGATACGGTTGACTCACCTCTACAGCTGTGTACTTCGCGTGACGGCTACCGCGTGATGAGTGTGTGTGCTAGTATCTTGTGCTGTGTGACGCAGCGCTAGTGAAGGAGAAGTAGGGGCGGCAAAGGGGATGTTTCTAGAAACATAAACTTTTAGGAGAGGGTCCGGGGGGCGTTGTGGACGAAGACAATAGTACGCAAAGTTGTTACGTAGCATTCGGAACGCTATTGAATTTTCTGGAATTTTTAGCTTGTTAAGTAATAGAATCAAAATGTCAAACAGTACCTTGGGTTTTTCCGAAATTTCATTTAGATTAAGGTTAGCGTTATAGTATTGGTCAATATGTATTAGACATGCTTCAGTAATGTCAAGCTTCTGTCCTTTAGAAAGTATTTCCATGATCTCGAGGTCTTTATCAATGTCTGTGAACTTATGTTTGTACTCATGAATATGTTGACCTACCGCTGAGAATCTGTGATATTTTATAGCGTTAAGGTGTTCCTGATATCTGACGTTGAAGCTGCGCCCAGTTTGTCCTATGTTTCCGCTTGAACAGTCATTACATTCAAATCTATATACCCCTGATTTAGAATATGGGTTGATTTTGTTGACAACTGAAGCATTATGTAAAACTGTTGTACTTCTATTATCTGTCTTGAATGCGATCCTGATGTTACGTTTCTTGAAAATATTTGTAATTCTATGTACATCTTTATTAAACGTGAAGGTTGCGATTTCCTTAGCTTCTGGTTTATTTTTCATCAGGCTCGTTTGAGGGCGATATTTGAATTTGTTTATTATTCGTTCTATGAAATTCTCTTTAAAACCGTTGGCTTTAGCCATAGCTCGAATGATATTTAGTTCCTTGTCCAAGTTTTGTTTGGACATTGGTATGTTTAAAGCGTGATTCACCAAGCTGTTATAAGACGCGCATTTGTGAGGTGAGGGGTGTATCGAATCATTTCGTATTGTGGCTACAGTTTGTGTGGGTTTTCTGTAAATACTAAAAGAAAATGAAGAGGCATGCCTATTGATCTTTAGGTCCAGATAATTAATGGATTTATCTATTTCGGATTCTAAAGTAAATTTTATATCCGTATCTATCGTGTTAAGATTACTAAGAGTCGTAGATGCGTTGGTTATGCTTTCATCCAGGATAACAAACGCATCATCTACATACCTAGACCAAAATAGAACATTTTTAAATTTTTCATTATTAATTATTTGTGTGTCCTCCAAGAAATCCAAATAAATCTCTGCCAAAATTCCTGAGACCGGAGATCCCATTGCAAGGCCATTCTGTTTATAAATGGTTTGATCGAATGTGAAATGGTTGTTATTGATCAGTAATTTTAAAATTGCCATGAATTCGTCAATTTCAAGTTTGCTTAAGCGGCTGTATTTTTTTTCAAATTCTTAGCTACAATGGGAAGCAATTTATTAGTTTTGATATTAGGGAACATATTTACTATATCAAAAGAATGCATTGTGTGGTGATCCTGTAATCGAAATTTAATTAATTCTTTAGTGAATTCTACGGAATTCTTTATGGCTTTATTTGCGGTGAATCTGTGAGGACGTGCGAAAACCAAAGACACAGACAAGGGCCCTGCTCCTACCGAGGAGCCAAAGGCTGGAAATCGAGAAACGCACAAACAGCCAATCAGGGAAGCTTACTACAATTCGACCCAAAATTTTCGCCAATGAAGAAGGTTGTTATTCTGACCAATAAAAACAGCTTACCAAATATAGACAAGTTCTAAAAGTTTCAATTGCAAAATGCAGCGATTTCGTTATCGAAACCTCCATGTAGAAAACACAGGGTGATACAAAAGGTTGTTTAATAGATTGCAAGTTACAAGCACAACTACAGGAGATTTCAAATACCAAAATAATAATTCGTTTGACCAACAATCATAACGATTAAATAAATATAATTAAATGCCTTTCTTGTGAGTACTGAAAACATTAACACTTACATACAAAACAAATGTTTCATTGACTTCTTCAAAAATGTCTTTGAATGTTCCTTTGTTTAAGCAATGGCAAGTTTACAAAATATTAGAATAATGACAAGAGAAGAATTAAATGATCACATCTTGATAAATTGACACTTTCCATGTTATTAACGTCCCACCACCGGTGACAGAGTGTAAAAATATGGTAACACCGCAGGTCAAGGGTGAGCGCAGCGCTCTTTCATAGTGCACTGTTGATGGAAACAATGTCTTGCTGCTGCCAAAGTCAGCACTGTCACACACCACTTAACAGTCAGCTACACAGCAATTTCTAAAGTTCACCTACATTTAATTTCATCAATCAATCAGTCACTACTGATCTGCATTTAGGGCAGTCGCCCAGGTGGCAGATTCCCTATCTGTTGTTTTCCTAGCCTTTTTTTTAATGATCGCAAAGAAATTGGAAAATTATTGAACATTTCCCTTGGTAAGTAACTCCCCTTCCTATAAACGAATATTTGCCCCAATTTGTCCTCTTGAATTCCAACTTTATCTTCATATTGTGATCTTTCCTACTTTTAAAGACACCACTCAAACTTATTCGTCTACTGATGTCCTCCCACGCCATCTCTCCACTGACAGTTCAGAACATACCACTTAATCGAGCAGCTCGTCTCCTTTCTCCCAATGTTTTCCAGCCCAAACTTTGCAACATTTTTGTAACGCTACTCTATTGTCGGAAATCACCCAGAACAAATCGAGCTGCTTTTCTTTGGATTTTTTCCAGTTCTTGAATCAAGTATCCTGGTGAGGGTCCCATACACTGGAACCGTACTCTAGGTGGGGTCTTACCAGAGACTTATATGCCCTCTCCTTTACATCCTTACTACAACCTCTAAATACCCTCATAACCATGTGCAGAGATCTGTACCCTTTATTAACAATCATATTTATGTGATTACTAGCTGAAGTACCCGTGCTTCACTATGGGATTCTCAGAAAGACTGACTTTGTGGTTTTCCTAACTGAAGTCAACATGGGTCATTACAAAAACATCAGTAGGAAAGTAGCGATTAAAAGCAACATTATCATATAAAATATAAAATAATTTTCTCACTTTTAATGAACAGTACTACGGTGCCGTTCTAACAGTACAAAGTTCCAGAGCTGGAATGACCAGGCCGCAGACAGCCGCGAACACTTCTCTGCCATTATTCCGTTAAGTGTGCACATTGCTCATTTCAATCAGTGCCTCAGAGTAGCGATTGAATAACTCGAATGCTATGATGGACCAGTGTGTTACATACTAGTAGTATCGGAAAATTTATGAACCAGATGAATGGCATGCTAAAGAAGAAAGTTATCTAAATCCCCAGCTACTTCCCGCCAATATTCAGGCAGGCTGGTATACTTGGTACGATCGGGGGAGTTAGCCATGTGGTTAGGGGCGCGCAGCTGTGAGTTTGCATCCAGGAGATAGTGGATTCGAACCCCACTGTCGGCAGCACTGAAAATGGTATTCCGTGGTTTCCCATTTACACACCAGGCAAATGCTGGGTTTGTACCTTAATTGAGGCCAAGACCAATTCCTTCACACTCCTAGCTTTTTCCTATCCCATCGTCACCATAAGACGTAAGGCAAATTTAAAAAGTACTCGTTACGCAGCAGTAATCCTATCTATCGGAGTTGAGTGGCAACAGAAGACACAAAGCACATCACAACAAACAATGGTCGACATAATGTTATTGTTGATCAGTTTTATGAGCTTTCTATATTGTAGGCCCTCACGTTTAGTTTTCTTTCAACTTTGTGATATTAAGGCATCTTATAAAATTATTTTTGGTGTGGACTGTAGTTCCTTATTCTCCAAGTTTACATACTGATTTTCATTCATTTCTCTTTACCTGTTTTCTCGCGACTTGGCGCTGATATGGACTTAGTAACAAAAATCCAAATTCATGAATATATCTGTGATCATAGCCGGTACGATAACAATGTATCAGACATAAATGATCGGAAATTTAATACTATATAATTTCAGTTATGTGGTATTTATCGATACCACCACTAATATACAATATTGAATAGAAGGAAGGATCCATCTTTCAATACTCCGTTGTTAAATTAAACCAAATAGAAGTTACAACCTGTTCATTTGGGAGTGGTTTCAACACATCTGAAGTGTCATCATCAGCCAATGAGCAAAGCAGTGCAAAAATTAAGTCATAAAGGTCTAAAAACAACTAACACAATGATCAAGGCAAAAATTTAACACTATTTCATCTCGAAGCAATTCCAGTTGATGTTCATAACACAATGATCACAGTCAAAAGAGTAAAAAGAACACCATTATTTTGTGCCGAAACAAATGCAGTTGAAGTTCATAAACAGGTCTAGTACAATCCTGTTATGCCGCATTCACATATGAAGACATAAGATGATGTTGTATTTGAGATCGATAACGAGTTAAAGGACCTGTTCTAATATGCAAACTTGAAGGATAACTCGTTATGAAATTGAACTTGTGATATGCAGTTATGTTGCTAGGCAGGTCTTGTAGGCATTTGTTTCTCCGGCTGAAGAGTAAAATGTGACGTAATTGAAGTCTTAGGAAAACAGTGTAGGACTTAATTTCAACAATTCAAAGGGGATATATAAATTTTTAAAATAATTTAAATCGTTGAATAAAACCAAATAAAAATATATAAAAAATAGGTAGAAATTTTAAAATAAATTACAATGAACTTCAACTGCATTTGTTTCGGCACAAAATAATGGTGTTCTTTTTACTCTTTTGACTGTGATCATTGTGTTATGAACATCAACTGGAATTGCTTCGAGACGAAATAGTGTTAAAAATTCCCTGGAATTCTGCAATAGAATAAAAAATCTCACATTACCGAAACATTACACCCTTCACTCCTTTGACATAGTAAATATGTACGCGAATGTACCCATCAATAAAACCATCGAAATAGTAGAAAACAATCTTTCCAAATTCAGTAAATTGACTATAGGGGAGATGGAAGAGTTTATTCAGATTCTCCAGTTTACATTAAATAATGGCTTCTTTACTTTTAATAACATCATATACCAACAGAAGGGGCTTCCTATGGGGTCACCGGCCTCGGGAATCCTCGCTGATATTTACGTAGATTTCCTCGAATACACTCACATTATAGGTAAAATTAATGGGATCAAACATTGGACTCGGTATGTGGATGATATCCTGGATTCTCACATTACTGACAGCAGCACCGTTCTTGAATTACTTAATAACCTGGATCCACACATAAGTTTACGATAGAATCCGAGAACAACAATTCCCTTAATTATCTCAATTTAACTATTACTCGCAATCAGAATAAAACCATTTCTTTTAATATTTACAGGAAGCCCACTCACACAATAAACACAATCCACCAAACTTCTGTACACCCAGGGACACAGAAGAAGACAGCTTACAATAGTATGATTTTCAGAGCTCTTAATGTTCCTTTATCCCGTAAGAATTTTAGAAAGGAAATCAACACCATTTATGCTATAGCCGAAAGTAATGGTTTCAGTAAAGCTTTTGTGAATAAAATTCTCAATAAATTTAGAAATAAACCCAAGACCACCTTAGAAAAACAATCTTCCCATAAAGAGAAGTTCACCACATTTACCTTTAATAATAATAATATATATCCTGTTTCAAACATCTTTAAAAAGCACAAGTTAAAAGTAGCCTTCAAGACCGTTCACACCAATACAAAAATGTTTTTTAATTCTCATACTGTCAACAGCAAAAAATTTTCTAACTCTGGAATATACAAATTAAAATGCCAATCATGTCTTTCAATGTATATTGGGCAAACAGGACGTAGTTTCAATGTAAGATAATCTGAACATCTTAATGCCCTAAAGTATAATCGCTACTCAGCCATGAGCGAACATTGTAGAGAGAAAAATCATAAATACACAACAATTGATCAAGACTTAAAGATCCTGCATTACGAACAGAAAGGTCCCTTACTTAATATACTAGAGAATATATAGATATCGACCAATATAACAATCCCGTCTATAACTTAAATGAAATCAACGAAAAGAAAAATATTTTATTGGAAACCTTTGTCCCGCTCATCTGCGAACAGTTCATTAATAAAAAAGAGTTTCACTACCGACATTCTAGAACAAGACCCGCCCTTCCATCAACACCCTCCTTCCGCGAATCACAACGTCCCTCCCTCCCTGCACCTCCCCCTCCATTACCCCTCCCAACCACATCGACACAGATACACAGTAAGCCACACACAGGCTTAGTTGTCAATGTGACTTGAGACCAACAAGGTCATCTCCATTCGAGATGACAACTTTTAGTTACAAGTAAGTCATATGAGTTTTCTTTTCGTACATCATTTTAACTTGTTTCTTCATCCACTCATATATTCCTTTTTTCTCATTACAGATGTTATACACGTTTTATTCGCAGTATTGACGGTCTCACTACACTCCTCAGCATAGTGTTTTTATTTAACAGTCAGCAAGATCTATTAGACGAGAGGACTTTGTACCTCAACGTGTTTTTAACTCACCAATCATGATCACTGTCACTTCACATCATTACAATTTTTAATTTGTTTGTATATTATGTAATCATTGTTTTACTACTGAAGATGGCCTTGAGATTAGGCTGAAACATGTATAGACTTTGCTTCATCTAACAGATGACTTGACTTGTATTGATAGGAGGATTTTATAAATATTTTCTTTTGTAAAGTGATATTAAGTTCTTTATTTAAGTTATCTTTTGATATCGGAATTTGGAAGGCACGGTTAACCATACTGTTGTACGAGGCACGTTTATGTGTCTGTGGGTGAAAAGAGTCTTGTTTTATGGTATTAGCTGTATGTGTGGGTTTTCTATAAATCATATGTGATAATGAGGAATGTAATCTGCTTATTGCTATATCTAGAAAATTGATTGATTTGTTTGATTCTGTTTCAAGAGTGAATTTAATATGTGGATCAATTTTATTGAGGCTATTACGAGTAGATTCTGCAATAATAACTCTATCATCTAGGATCACAAATGTGTCATCTACATATCTGGCCCAAAATAATGCGTGTTTTAAGTTGTCGCAGTTATCAATGAAATTGTGTTCAAAAAAGTCTAGGTATATTTCCACTAGGATCCCTGAGGCTGGAAAACCCATAGCCAAACCATCTTGTTGATAAATTATATTGTCGAAGATGAAGAAGTTGTTATTAACTACTAATTTTAAGATGGTCATAAAATCATTAATTTCAAGTTTGCTTAAGCAACTATGTGTGTTTAAATTCTTCTCAGTAATAGGAAATAATGTTTTGATATTAATGCTGGGGTACATATTGACAATATAGAAAGAGTGTAGAGAATGGTGTGGTTGGATTTTAAAGTTATTCAATTTCTAAACTAGTTCTATTGTGTTTTTTACAGACTTATTTGATAAAAACTTGTAATTATTCTTAAGAAATTTTTGAATGAATTGTGCTAATTTGTAAAGTGGGCTGGGTCTCTAATTAATAATTGGATGAATGGAGACATCAGTCATGAATTTTAGGGAGAGATTTTGCAGTTGGCAGGCCTGGATTCATGCTTAATAATCTTGTTTTTTCATGTTCAGTAAATAAGAAAGAAGAGTTCTTTAGGGTTTATTTAAGGGGACATTGAATCTGTTGAGTAGGATCTTTCTTTATTATAGAAAAGGAATTATTACTGAAGAATTTTTTTTTTTTTCTTCGATATAATCAACTTTATCCATTATTACTGTAGTGCTACCTTTGTCAGCTTTTGTGATAATGAGGTTATGATCTTTAATTTCCTTTTTAAGGTTAAGAATGTATTTACGTTCAGTGAAGGGAATAGTGTTGCTATTATCGTTAGGGGTGTAAATCTTATTAAGTTTTCTTTTTATGTCAAGTCTAATTTCGTCTTGTAATTCTAAGAGCATTTTATTGATAGCTAATTCTGATTCAGTGATTATATTAAATACAGTGTTTTTTTAAAGTTAGGCCAGTTATGTTTAGGGTCTTTCGATAGGATTAAGTTGTCATTATTATCTAGGATTGTTTTGGATAAGTTGACAACAGGGGGGTGGAACTTACTAATTATATTGTCGTGATTTTTCGGTTCTTTAGATAATTTAGTAAAAGGTTTTCTTGTCATAGAGATGTTTTTGAGATTGTTGAGCTTTCTATCTAAAGTTGATTGTTTTTTGGAAAGTTTAATGAATAACTTATCTTCTGGGTTTGAAATAAGTCCCATTGAGCGCTTGATAATAGGCGAGTTGCTTCGATGTGAGACTCATAAGGACAACTGTTCAGGAAAGATTTCTTCTTATTAAGGAATTTCATTTCGTTGGTTAACCAAATCTTGTTGACTTTTATTTGTGTTCTTGAACAATCAGAAGAATTGCGATGTCTAAAAATGGTAGGTTAAAGAAAATTAGGGGTTAAATTTTGCGCTATACACTGTTTGAGAAAATTAATATCTTTGCCCAGCTTAGCAATCTTGATTTTAAGACCTAAGTAGTTATAGGCTTTAGATTTTCCTTGGTAAGCGTTATCATTTAAAGTTAAAAATTCAAGATTGTTCCATGTTGAATAGAGAAATTTACAATATTAAATAGAAGGAAGGATCCACCTTTCAATACTCTGTTGTTAGTTGAACCAAATAGAAGTTACAACCTGTTCATTTGGGACCGGTTTCAACACATTTGAAGTGTCATCATTAGCCAATGAGCCAAGCAGTGCAAAAATTAAGCCATAAAGGTCTAAAAACTTTAACTTTAAACTTTATACCACCACTAATAACATAAATATTTGAGAATACAATTTTAGACCTTCCCTTAACTATCATTTCACTCAGCATGAATAAAATTATTTATGGCCTTGATTATAGCGACTTTTCCCCCCACTTTGCATGCCGATTTTCATTAAGATAGGACCACTAATAACATAAATATTTGAGAATTAAAGTTAGGCCTTCCCCTAAACTACCATTTTTCTCAGTGTGAATACAATTATTTAAGGCCTAGCTTGTAGCAATTTATTTCCCGACTGTGTCTACCAATTTTCGTTAAGATACGACTACTACTAATGTAAATATTTGAGAATTAAAATTTAGGCCTTCCCCTAAACTACCATTTCAGTCAGCGTGAATACAATGTTTTATGGCCTAGATTGCAGCGACTTATTCCCCGATTTTAATACCAATTTTCATTAAATTATCTTCAGCCGTTTTCACGTGATGCGTGTACATACATACAGACAGACTGAAATTACGGAAAATTAAAAAGTGCATTTCCTTGTTACTGTGGACACGACTGATACAGATCCAGGTGAAGTACGACATGTGTCATGAGAGATAAGAAATACAACCCAGATTAGCACAGTGAAGATATATTTATTGTAGGTATCATTAAATAAAGAGAGCGCGTAAAGCGTCTCCAAAAGTACCTTCTCCCAGCTGACCATGCCAGCAAAAAATAGCAGCGCTGACGACACACTCTGTGGAGTTTGCAAGAAAGACCTGAGAGAGACAGAGATCGTAACTCATGGTTTCATAAGGATTGTGCTGGGATATCCAGTGGCGAATTTGATATTTTAAAACGAAAATCTTGCTCTCTGTTGTGGATGTGTCCCCAATGCAAGACACTCATAAATATGAATGCTAAGAACCTGAAAGACAGTCTGAAATAAATAAATAAGAAACGAGAGAAAATTGAGACTCAAATAAAAAAGTACCTGAAATTGACCAAAAGATAAGAGTTACTTCTTAAATATTTTAACTCACAGCTTGATTGACATTTTGAGGGAAGGATAAAGGTTATTTTAAATGAAAAGGGTCTTACGCAAGGAACATACTGCCCAAAACCATAGGAGAAACCCGTGATACCAATAATGACAAATCCCCACCACCCCAGGACACAGATACGTCAATCTCTTAAGAAAACACGAGAAGACACTAAACAAAACTAAATCCCAGCAGTGTGATTCGTGAGAACTTACGGTGAAAACTTCCACAGGAATACACCCTAAAATCCTAAGGGAAAACGATCGGCAAGTAAAATACGACAGAAACGAAGCTGATTCCAAAATCTTCGTAATCCACTCGCGTACGGTAACATCTGATAAACCAGAGGCAAGGACCAACAGGGCGAATGAATGAACAGAAGCAAGGAAGGAAGCACCAAAAGCCCCCGGTTCAAAGCCCCCTGAAGGAGAATATACCAGAAGAGATTCAGGCCCTGCAATCCCTGCTCACTCTTCACACACGAGAGGACTCAATCGGGCAAGATCAACAAATGACAACGAGCATGTTTGGACAGAAGCTGTAAGGAGGAACGTGCCAACAACCTCAGGTTCAAAGACCCAATCCAAGCAACCTCAAAGCCGGATCAAGAAATGCCTGGCTATACGCGGGGAAACTGCATGAAACAACAACCGCAGAAGACATAACACGACATGTGAAAGACGGAGGAATCCAAGGATGCATAACATGCAAAGAGTTGACAACACTGGGTCACAATAAAGCTTTTCTGATTGAAATAGACTTTCAGGGAAAGGAAAAAGCTTATGAACCGTCCTTCTGGCCAAAAGACGTCACAGTGCGAAGATATCGTTTCGCCCTTCACAACATCATGGGGTCTCGCTCAACAGAGGATAATAAAATAGATACCAGCCAAAAGCTGACCATCCTACTATGCAACATCGAAGGATTGAAAAGCATAGCAAAGATCTCTCCTAGTCAAGTACTTTTCACAAGTGATATAGTTATCCTAACAGAAACCTTCCTAACTGAACCCATGGACGTTCCGGGCCACTACAGAGTACACGCTCTGGCAACCCAAAAGAAGGAAGGCCGACACTCAGGGGGTGTGTCCTGTCTTTATAACAACAAAATGGGCAAAGTAACAAAAACACACACGGAGGACAACATGGTTATTGCCTTCACAGCAAATATCACAATTGTAGGACTTTACATACAGCCACAATCATCAACGGAAGATGCGTTCGAGTCAGTTGCCCAAGCAATCTCTCTAATCGAATCTGAAGGAAATGTTATAATAGCTGGGGATCTAAACTGCAGGCTAGACAAGCCAGACCATAAAAGCGAGTTAATCTTTAAACTAATGACAGAAGAGAATTTCAAACTGGTAAACAGCAAAGACCTTCTAACGTACTTTGCGCACAACGGTGCAAGTGTCATAGATCTAGTATTTATCAAGGGAAGATCACTAAGCTCTATATCACAAGGTAGACTCTGGTCATCGGCCAGGAAGCACATTCCCATTAAGACATACATTGAAATCAAATCAACAGTGAAGGAAACACAAAATACCAACACGGCACCCACACTGGCGAGAAAAATCACTGAAAACAGGACGGAGAACTTACGGAAGGGTGCGGAGGAAGCAGTGCACCACCTTAAAACCAACAACCTTGATCTGGCTGTGAAAACCATAGAAGTCAGCATTAGGTCAGTCACTGTCCCCTATAAGAAAAGACATGTGAAGCCATGGTTTGTCAGGGAATGCTATGAACTAAGACGCATAACACTGCAAGTCCTCCATAAAGCGAGACATAGCGGAGAAACAGAGGACATTAAAGAATACTCAATGAAACGAAAAAAGTACAAACTCACTCTAAAAGATAAAAAACGGCATCATCAGGAACAAGAAGCAGAAAAATTAGTCGAAGAGGTGAACAGAGACCCGTTTGTCGTCTTAAAACGGAACAATGTCCAGCAAAACAGTACAAATAGACGTGTGGGAAAACCATTTCAATAGCATCCTCAACCTGAAGTGTACCACTCCAACCACAAGTGTATCAACACGAACAGGAAGTCAACCAAAGTTGCACCCAATCCCAATAACGACTCATGAGGTGAAACAAGCTATATCAAAAGCCAAAAGCCGGAAAGCTGCTGGTCCTAATGAGATCTACAATGAACTTATCAAGGCAACTGAAGACATACTCCTAGATGTGTGGACTGAGTTATTTAATGGGTGTCTAGACAGCGCACAAATACCTGAATCTTAGAGGAGGTCCATGATGAAAATAATCTATAAAGGAAAAGAAGACAACATGGACCCAAACTCATTCAAAGGCATCACCCTAGAAAACAATTCTTTCAAGATCTTTACGAGAATAATCATGGACCAATTAGTGAGGGAAACAGACCATCTCCTCCCTGAACGTCAGTATGGCTTCAGAAAACATCGCTCGACACTGCAGGCAATAACGAACCTAATAAGTGAAATAGAACAGGCCTTAAGATTTCCAAAAGGAAAATACTACACAGTATTCATCGACTACACAAAAGCCTTCGACACCCTAAACAGAAAAATAGTGATTGGAGAAACACACAACATTACAGTCCTTCTGAAGAACATCCTAGAATACAACATAGTTAACATAAGTGATGGCATCTCTCTTTCCCAAGATATGTACCAGACCAATGGAGTAATGCAGGGTGACCCAATTAGTCCAATACTATTCAACATTGCAACTGCGGACATATCGAAAATAGTAGAATCCAGTGAAACAGTATCACAACACATATATGCTCACAACGTGGTAATTGGGTCACCCAACCTGGAAGTAGTGAACAAGCTGGAAACATGGGCAGAAGAAAATGATCTGCAGATAAATGAATCTAAGACAGTAATGATGACCTTCAGAAAAGGAGGAAGACCTGCAAAAAAGGACAAAATTAAATTTCAGAACAGAGACCTAAACAAAACGAATTCCTTCAAATACCTTGGAATAACCTTACAAACGACAATCAACTCCTACAGAATGCACATAAAGGAAAGGGCAACAACAACCATCAAAGCGATATACAGAATTAAAGACCTCCAAAAACTATCTTTAAAAACATCAATAGAGCTATTTCATGCTGCAATAAGCCCAAATGCCATATAGGCATTGAAATTATTTGGGAAAAGTTATCCGTGGCTGACCTTAGGGCCCTAGAGAACCTAAAAGCCAAATTTCTAAAGCGAGTATTAGGTGTGTCTACATACACAAAGTCCAGACTAGTATACGAACTTTGTAAAGAGCCATTCTATATTGAGGATCTATGAATCAGTCTAGTTCTGCCATTCACAAGACGAAGCGCAAAGATAATTGAAGAGAGAAGAATGAAACGAGCCCAAATCGAGCACGAATTCTATGCCACCGACGCCATGCTGGAGCGAAAATGGACAGAAGCGAAGTACAAACAGCGACATGTAGTTACAAGGATGGCAGTCCATGGCTTCCACCATAAGCTGTGTGCAACTAAGCGATTCCATGAGGTGAACAACGAGTGTGTGTGCTCTCTATATGAGAAAGTGTGTGATCGCTACCACATACTTAAGTGCAAAAAAAGAACAAGATCAATCAACGAGTACAGTAAAGACAAATAAGTCTTTGCACATTTGTGCACATTTCACTTATTATTAATATAGGCTATATATTGGTGTCTTTATCTCCAAACTGTGCCTGTATAATTATTCAAATGTGGCCTATTTTATTGAATATATCTTTTTCTCAGGCTAATTACTGCTTCCAAGTACTATTTTAAATATTCTTCAGTATAATAGATTTCTTGTTTTCTTCCAGTGGCTTGAATATCTCCTCTCTCTAATATTTCGAATTAAAAGATATTTGACCCTCTCCACAACTTAACTTGGTCTACAGTTATGTATCTCGGAATTCTACTCAAATATTTGTATTTAATCTGCTGTTTTCTTCCTGACCGATAAAAGTTTGTCTCTTCTTGCTTCTAAGTTGATTTTTCTGTGTGGTCCTTTTCTTATAGTATTAAGAATGAATTGGTTTCAATTATTTTCTAAAACAATAGTTCCATCTTGAAACTCCTTTGCAAGGTCTCTATGATTCTACGCCTTCTAAACTAAGATTAATTTGCATCTCGGTGAGAATTTATAATATGCATTTGTGCTGCTTGAAGCTGCCGCACGCCATTTTGTCCACTCATTTTCCGTGTGTATGAGCGCCTCGAGTGTAATGTAATGGTACAATTGGTATTATAAATTTACTCATTCAGGACAAATATTTCAGGTTCCCTATGGGAATCAACATTTATATCAGTCTAGGACTCCTTGTTCCTCATCATTTCTGACACAGTTCTGGCACATAGCAAGGTGTTTTCATGCTTCATGGAGGCTGGCCAGCAGCTGGATATACAGTGTTCTTGTAGATCTTCACGTTCACGTAAATGATCACCCAGAACTTCATTTCAGTGAGGCTGCATCGACTCACCGTTGGGAAGAGTATTACCATTTGCAGAGAAGAGCGAGCCAAGGTATTTGAAGAAATCAGCCTTGTTTAAATTATGGCCATTGACCACTCGTCTCAAATCCGCACTCAGCATTTCATCTGAATACATTTTCAGCCAACCTGACTTCCCATTCCTTGATCTGTTTCACGAGGCTCTTCCGTTCTTCACTGGCCAGGAAAACATTGTTGGTGTGCAAGGTGCGGTCAGTGCCTGTTCTGTTCTAGTGCCCCCCTCCCTCCAAGCTTCTTCCAGATTGCTCATCGAAATTGGTCCTGCAGCCTGGATCGGGACATCAGATCTGGCTAATGATCAGCATTGAGGCCTTTGGTTCAGAGGGTCCTGGGTTTGATTCCTGTCTGCATTGGACATTTTTATTGTATCTGGTTAATTCCTCTGACTTGGGGACTAGGTGTTTGTATCTGTCCCAACACACCACAGAAACAGCTAATAGTAAATACATCCCTCCAGATCAGGACCAGGTCTATTCGTTTAACATAGTTCATACCTGCGACTCCACCAGGGTGTGGAAATATTTGTAGAAGAAGAAGACCATCTGGTTTGTTGTCCATCTCTGGGGTACCCTTGTCTACGAGGACGGTTTGAAAAGTTCTCAGAATCAGCGCTAGATGTCAGTGCTAGAGCAACGAGGTTCCCGCGCAATAATCACACATCCTTTGTGAGTGAACACGCGGCGCGTCAGTGCTCTAGCTGCAGGAGTGTGGTAATGACGACTCTTTGTTGTTGTTCCCACGTAGTGATTTGTGACAATGGAAAAAACTGAGATTCGAGCAGTGATTAAATACTTTGTAAAGAAAGGTATGAAAGCGAAGGAAATTCATGCCGACTTTCAGAACACACTGGGGGACTCTGCTCCTTCATTTTCAACTGTTGCCAAGTGGACCAGCGAGTTTAAATTTGGTCGGGAGAACTTGGATGATGATCCACGTAGTGGACGGCCAAAAAGTGTTACGACCCCAGAATTTATCGCAAAAGTGCATAAAATGGTCATGGAGGATCGTCGACTGAAACTGCGGGAGATTGCTGAAGCTGTAGGGATGTCTCCTGAATGGGTATATTATATTTTAACTGAAGAATTGGGTAGAAAAAATTATCCGCAAGATGGGTGCCGCGGCTCTTGACATTGGACAATAAACGCACGAGATTGGAAATGTCCGAACAAAGTCTGGCCCATTTTCAGTGCAACCAACAAGATTTTTTGTGCCAGTTTGTGACTACAGATGAAACTTGGGTCCACTACTATACCCCAGAGACAAAACAGCAGTCAAAACAGTGGAAACATGCTGATTCACCACCACCAAAGAAAGCATAGGCAGTGCGTTCAGCCGGACATTCTGCTGATAAATTATCTTCCTACTGGCCAAACAATCGTGGGGCAATATTATGCAAACCTCCTAGACCAACTACAGGAAAAGATACGCGAAACAAGGCCTGGTTTGGCAAGGAAAAAAAGTCATCTTTCATCAGGACAACGCTTCGCCGCACACAAGTGTTATTGCCATGGCAAAACTTCATGAACTGGGGTAAGAATTGTTGCCACATCCACCTTATTCACCTGATTTGGCACCATCAGACTTTCATCTATTTCCCAAGCTGAAAATTTTCCTCGGTGGACGGAGATTTTCTACAAGGGAAGAACTGATAGCCGAATTGGAGAAGTATTTTGCAGGCCTGGAGGAATCTCATTTTTGAGATGGGATCAAGGCATTGGAACATCGCTGGACCAAATCCATTAGTCTCCAGGGAGACTATGTTGAAAAATAAGAGCTGTTCCACCGAGGTAAGATACTTAATTCTAGTACATTCTGAGAACTTTTCAAAGCACCTACGTACTTCATCGATTCTATTCTTGCTATATCAGCTTCCTACATCCTTTACTCAGATTTTTTTTTAATTTGCTTTTATGTCGCACCAACACAGATAGGTCTTATGGCGACAAAGGAATAGGAAAGGCCTAGAAGTGGGAAGGAAGCGGCCATGGCCTTAATTGAGGTACAGCCCCAGCATTTGCCTGGTGTGAAAATGGGAAACCACAGAAAACCATCTTCAGGGCTGCCGACAGTGGGGTTTGAACCCACGAAATCCCAGATGCAAGCTCACATCCACGTGCACCTAACCGCAAGGCCAACTCGTCCAGTTACTCAGATTTTATTATTATTATTATTATTATTAGTATATAGTATTCTCAGATTTTATTATTATTATATATACAGTATTCTGCCTGTGTCTTCATGCGGAGAATTTCTGATGCCAGTGTTCCCTGTTTTCAACTTCTTCATTCAGTCTGCTGTATCTCCTTCCATCCTCCATATCATCCAGATGTTGAGTTCTTCTTCCTCACCCTGAAGTTCCTTTGTTCTTCCCTTCAATGATGTAATGTATGAGCCCCTCATGTCTAAGTATGTGTCCAATCCAGTTGGCCTTCCTCTGAAGAATTGTATTCTCCTACTCTTCTCAGTACATCATCATTTGTTACCCGATTCTCCTCCAACACCACATTTCAAAACTTTCTAGGTACCTTTCTCCCTCTTTTTCATGGCCCACATCTCTGCTCCATACAGGGAAATGCTCCAGATGTAGCACTTTACCAGTTCCAAGCTCAAGTTGATGGTCGACAGAGTCCTCTTCCTGTTGAATGCGACTTTGGCCACTGCGATTCTTGCTCGAATTTTATTTGTGCAGTGGGCATCCTTTGTCAGCAAGCTTCCCGAGTACTTGAACTGCTTCACATTCTCCAGTTCTCGATTGTGAACAGTTACACTCAGAGGTTTCTCTCATTTTGATATCCTAATCACTTTTGATTTCTCAATGTTAATTTCCACGGCATATTTCCATCCAGTTTCCGCCAGCCAGTTCATATGTTGCAGTAGTTGTCTTTGATTTTTGGTGAGTAGATTTTGTCCCTGATTTTAGTGTTTCGCAGGTCTGTCTGTTAAGGCTCCCATACATTTAGCCAGAGGTAAGTGTACGCATACCAGTCTCTTCAGACAAGCCTCTATTTGTATAGCCGGTAAGTCTGCTGACAAGAAGTCCCCAGGCAAGTCTCCAGCATTGATTTCAGACAGAGACTTTCCAACAAAAGCTCTCTCTGAGAAGGTGATAAGAAATGAAGACATAACGTATGAATATGAAACTGCAAGCAGGCCCTTTCAGGCAGCATTTACACGCCCAGTCAGTGGTCTAGGGATTGTGTTTGATTTGCTTATTTTCACCTATTCACACCAAATGATGATGGCAGGAGCGATTTGTTCTATTGGCTTGAGGAATTATTCTCGTGAATTCCTTGTGCAGTTCATTGCACAATTCATGTTATCCATTTATCTTTGGGAAATTTGCAAATATGGGATGGAGAATTTCAGATCCTTATAATTTTGGCCTGCAGCGAGAAAGCTTAATGCAATAGGAAAATGATTATGGGGTTTGTCATTACTGTTTTCCTTCGCAATATTTGGTTTTACCCTCTAAAGGAGCTCACCATGTGTTTCCTCGTCCATCCTTAAAATTCAAATATATTAAATATCCAAATTTTTAAATCATAAAACATGTAGCTTCAACAGCCTCTCGGCAAATCAAGAAGTCTGAGCGTGTGTGGGCAGCTGCATACTTCTGATCTGCCTTGAGGAGACAAATCTGTACAGGGAAGCTCCACAGAAATCTGCATGTGTATGGGATATGCAACGAGCAGGCAGAGAACACTTAGCAGCCAAACTGACTCCTTTGGCAGGCAGGCACCAGTGTGATACAGTATTTGTTTGTTTGCTGTTTCAGCTGGAGGCACATGACGAGCCGATTCCCCCAATAGATGGAGATGGAAGTCCACCACCTGATGACATAGCAGGTGAAATGATAGATGTACAGCCAAGAGAACAGGTCAGACTTCATGATACAAGCCATAAGAAAAAGTTACTCCCGACAATTGTTCCCCATTTGAATGATCCACATATTGGAATTCCGTTAGTTTTAAAGGGAGCAATTCGTCGCAGGATTGTGGATATTGACCTCGAGAGAAATATTACGGAGATGACAGGTGAATTATGACATGTTTTATTATTAGAGTTATAGAAAAGGGATAAAACAATGAAAAAGACATTCAAGTTATGTATAAAACAATAAGGATAAACACAGTGGCAGGTGAGTGAGGGAAGATGGAGAAATAGAAAGAAAACAAGAGGACTAGGATGCTCTCCACATCTTCTTCAAACAGATGGGCTTTTCTTCTTCTACTACTGCTGCCTTTCTCATACCTCGTGTTCCTGTGGTGGCTCTTCTTAGTTTATGAGGACGAGAACACTCGGCCTCCAAGTCAGAGGAATTAATGACATGCAAGTAAAATTCCTGACCCTGCCAGGAATTGAACCTGAGGCCCTCTGAACTGAAGGTCACGATGTTGACTGTTCAGCCAAGCATTTCAAATAAACGGGCTCATCAATCCCAGTTCTTGTGAGTCCCCGACGAGCTTCCCAGCTTCATCAGGACACTCATCTTCGTATATTTGCAGTCTTGATGTGAGAAGTGTGGGATAAAGGTAAATCAGATAAAAGACTAGGGTAATGCAACTGCAGGAACAAGTCAGAAAGTAGGATTGTCCTTTTCTGTTTTCCTTATATTTCTCTCTCTATTGTCCCTTTCTTTGAGTTGTTTCTTACTTGATGTCTAGCTATAAGCAAACAGGAAGTTACTGTAATATCACAGGGCAACTTAATTTGTCCCTTGTTCATTCCTTTCTGTTACTTTTACTAATCTGTGCGTGTTTCTAGTGTTTTATTACCTGATATGATCTCTTCCTCATTCTTGTGATTGTACAGCTTTCTTTGTGTCCCGCACTTCTCACATCAAGACTGACGAGTGTTGAAGCCGTCGTCATCAGGGAAGTAGGAGAACTGGCACGTCCAATTGAAGATGTGGAGATTGTTCTTCTTGCTCTTCCCACAGTCTTTATCCTACATATTCTGTATGTCTTGTAGCACATGTTGCAAGTTTAATGTTAGGGGACTGTGTCTTTGATGTCATTCTGTGCCTGTGCTACAATCTCCTCATCAGTCCCATTTCTTCTCAACCCTGATGACCTCGTTTCCACCTTCCATCTTCATCAGGGCATCTACACTTTTTGAGGTAGAGGAGGGACTAATGCTAACAAAGTATGAAATTTACCTATGATAACAAAGACATACACCATTCCCACCCATTTTTTCTTCCTTGGTACTGTTGTGTTAGGTCTTCATCACATCTTTTTTTTCTTTTCTTTTTTTTTTTTTGCTAGGGGCTTTACGTCGCACCAACACAGATAGGTCTTATGGCGACGATGGGATAGGAATGGCCTAGGAGTTGGAAGGAAGCGGCCGTGGCCTTAATTAAGGTACAGCCCCAGCATTTGCACCATCTTCAGGGCTACCGACAGTGGGATTCGAACCCCCTATCTCCCGGATGCAAGCTCACAGCCGCACGACCAACTCGCCCGGTTCTTTTTATTTCAGAACTTCATTTTGCTTTCTCACATTGTTCCTTTAGTTCTTGATTTCTTGCCCTTTGAAATGATTGATTTTGCTTAATATACCAGGGTTATCACTTCATTCAAACAAGGCAATTAAAATATTAACTTTTCTTTGCCTGCAGTTGTCCTGAAACCTGGTCTGAAGCTTTTGCCACATGGTCATGTACGTCCCATGGAGGCCCTTAACTACTTCTGCGAGCTACAGTCCCGGATGAAACAAATAAATATGAGACACCTTGATGCATGTCTTTCAGGTGAGTGAAGCAGCTAACAGTTGGATGACTCTCACCTAAAATGTAATGTAAAACAATTTTGCAGGTCCACATCTGGCTTCATGTATGGTGCCGAGAAGGCTAACCTTCAGCTTTTGAGGTCAATCTGCTTTGCCCATGTTTTCTTGGGAGCCATTCTTTGAACTCTCCAATGTGTAAGTTTCTGTCACCAAAGTAATTGGTGTGGTAGAGCAATTTGGTCATTCAGCACACGTGGTTAAGTCACCGCAATCTCCAATCTTGAATTAATACTACGATTGTTGGTTCATTTCCACAATTCAGTCACTTGGTTGTTATGAAGCTAGTCACCCAAACAGAGTGAAATAAATCGCTGATACGGTGTTTTTAATGTGTTCTGAAGATTATAATTAAAAACTGAAAAGATTTCCCTGCTACTATATTAGCTAGAATTCTTCTTCATCTATGTGCCTTGCCCAGATTATTTATAAATACAACAAAGTTCCAAACTTCTCTAGTACTAAAAGGCTGTAGTGAGCACCATGAAAATAGTGCAGTTCGTTTCAATACCATGTTAAAATGGCTTGAGTTAGAGCGGCATTTATTGGAAGGAAGCCGGCCCCGCGGTGTAGCGGTAGCGTGCTTGCCTCTTACTCGGAGGCCCCGGGGTCGATTCCCGGCCAGGACGGGGATTTTTACCTGCATTTGAGGGCTGGTTCAAGATCCACTCAGCCTACATGATTGCAGTTGAGGAGCTATCTGATGATGAGATGGCGGCCCCGGTCTAGAAAGCTAAGAATAACGGCCGAGAAGAGCCGTCGTGCTGACCACATGACACCTCATAATCTGCAAGCCTTCAGGCTGAGCAGCGGTTGCTTGGCAGGCCAAGGCCCTTTGGGGGCTATTGCACCATGGGGTTTTTTTTTTTTTTTTTTTTTTTTTTTTTTTTTTTTTTTTTTTTTTTTCATTGGAAGGAAATTCTGTAGATTCAGTTACTTATTCAGGAAGGTAAAATACATTGGTAGGATATTTTAGAAAGGCTCATAAGTTCAATACAATTTTTGGCATCTCATACTGTACATGCATATTTTTTTGAGAGTTGATCGTATTTTATCACCACGCGTATTACTCCGTGCGAGCCTGGTTTGTTTACGTTCAGCAGGACGAGCGAGCAAGCTGAGAACAGCTGTATGCTAGTTAGATCACCCACCTGTCATACCACGTGCAACTAGCCTGAACTCGTAGGTTCCAGATTCAAGCGTCACATCTTCCAGAACATTCGATGGAGAAAAAATTTAAAACTCCTATAATAATTGTGGTAGCAACTTGATCAACGTGTAATTGTAAAGGGAATTACCTAAACGTCGCAATGCTTGAATTTCAAGAAAATCCGTCAAGGGATTCGGGAGATATCCAGCTTCACGGCATATGTGATGTAATGTCCCCAAACCAAATATAAGGAGGGCTCAGTATAGCCTGATATTTCAGTCAGTCAGTGACAGTCGAATAGTCAATGTGGCCCTACTCGCTGCCAGTATCGTCGGAAGCTATCTTCGTGTGGTTATGTTTGCTGAGGAACTCTGAATTTTTCTAAATATTTACGAGTGTTGTGGAACTCTGAATTTTTCTAAGTCTTTATAAATGAGACTTGCAATATTTACGAGTGTTGTGGAACTCTGAATTTTTCTAAGTCTCTATAAATGGGACTTGCAATATTTACCAGTGTTGAACTTTGACTTTTCGCCAGTAATTATTCAAAGACTTGTGATCTGTACCAGTGATGGACTCTAACTTTTCGCCAGTAAGACTTGTAATACTTATCAGTGTTGGACTTTAACTTTTCACCAGTAATTATTCAAAGACTTGTCATATTTAGCAGTGATGGACTCTAACTTTTCGCCAGTAAGACTTGTAATACCAGTGTTGGACTTTAACTTTTCACCAGTGATTATTCAAATACTTGTCATATTTAGCAGTGATGGACTCTAACTTTTCACCAGTGATTATTCAAAGACTTGTCATATTCACGAGTGATGAACTCTAAATTTATTCGAAGTTTCCATGAGCATAGACTTGTGATCTTTGCCAGTGATTACTTAAAGAATTGTATTTTTTTTTCATTGATGAACTATAACATTATTGAAGGTCTTCATGACCACAGACTTGTCACTTCCATGAGTGTTAAAGAGTGGATTCTTGAAAGTCTTTATGAACTTTGTCTCGTGATTTTACTAGTGGAGAGAAACTCATTACTCAAGGTTTTCATGAACTTTGATTTATTCTGCGAGTGACGAAGAGCACATTTTCGGAGTTTGCATCGATTCTACCAACCTCATTGTACTGGGGTAATGTGATTACCCTCAACATCGTCAGGAACCAGCAGAGGTCATCACGAGCATCGGGAACTTGAGGCGTATTCCATGCAGCCAACCTGGATGGTCCGCCCGCATCTTGACGGAGTGCCTGGGCACCTTCTGGAACGTGTTTTAGCCGGTGCGGCCTGGTGAGCTGGAGACCCGGGCCATTTAAAGGACAATGTGGAAGACAACCCCTATATACCATGAGGTGATGTGCAATTTAACATGTATTACATGAATAAACTCTTATCAAATCAGATTCAGATTTTTCTTGTAGATAGGACCCTGCCTCCTGTACCAAGCCCTAGCTGTTATTCATCCAGTTTAGCCCTGAGAACTATTCCATGCTTGCATTGAAAATAAATCTTAAAGTCGGACTCTTTTACTGGTACAATACACACGTCAAAAAGTTTAGCATCATCTTGCACCAAAGAGTTCCTGACTCTTTATAATAAAAAAAAACGAAAGAGACACATACAGAGGTACCATATTGGTGTGATTCATTGCTCAAAAACCACAAGTGGGAGCCTCTACAACTTTGCTTTTTCCATTTGAGTTACTGAATGTAGCAGACGCATATCACGTCACCTTGCATTGCCATTCTAGCCACTAGTTCATCAATGTAATATAATATAAAACAAAAGCTAAAGGTTTCCACCTATTTAATACTATTTATTGTAACCTTTTAAAAGTTACATATGTTTGAAAATAGTTTTGGTCTTGCTAAAGACCATCATCAGTCAAAATCTAAAAGTTAAGGCAAGACATAAATCCATACCTGAGAGGCAAAAGGGTGTATGTCCATTTTTTTTTGTGATTCTGAATTACAGCCATTTTTGTGTTCGATATAATCGACCGCACCTATGGAATAAAGGTGGTTGTCCTGTTGCCATTCCCTGTGGATTTAGAGTGTGGCATAAAGGCGGTAGTCCAGAGTGCTTTTAGGACAGAAAAGGCACATGTGGGACATCCGCATTTTTTCTTCTAAGTAATTTATCCACAGGAAGAAAGAATCAATGGATGTTCGCCTTATGCCTACATTACTGGAGTACAAGCTGCCTCTGTGGATCAGCGGTAGAGTGTCGGCCTCCGAATCCCAAGATAGCGGGTTCAAACCCGGCAGAGGTTGTCGGATTTTTGAAGGGTGGAGAAAAAAGTCCATTCGACACTCCATGTCGTACGATGTCGGCATGTAAAAGATCTCTGGTGACACATTTGGTGTTTACCCGACAAAATTCATTAAATCTCAGCCATAGACGTCCAGGAGAGTTTCGGTTTACTCGGTCTGCCATCTAGTGGGCCTAGAGTAAAACGGAACATCGAAATTGACGAGCAGACAGCCAGATGGTGTCAAATTGAAATGTCTGCACAGCTGAGGCCATGCAATTATTATTATTATTATTATTATTATTATTATTATTATTATTATTATTATTATTATTATTATTATTATTATTATTATTATTATTATTATTACCATGTTTTAGTGGTAGGTAGAGGTGAAAGAAGGTGCGGGCGTGAACGGGTCTCAAACTACGGAATCAAAGTTAATGTAAAATTTAACAAGGTTATATTTTCTTTTTAAAATGAAGAAATAACAAACATGGCAGGTACAGAGTAGCAAGTCAAAAGGGTAGTTACAATATTTACAGAATTTGGGCTTCGAGCCCTGACTTCACAATGCTTGGGCAATCAGCCCAACCTTACTTCAAAATAAGTATTAACAGAGGGGCAGAAAACCCCATTCATGCTCAGGAGCACTTGCTCCAAATTACACCGAAAAGCCTCCACGAGGCATACAACACTCAATTTTCGAAAAAGAGCCACTCGCTCTCAACTTTAAGCCTCTCAAAGGCCACACCAAACTCCACCTTCAAGTTGTCCTCTCAGGACATAGACACAGGGGTAATATACCCAACCTACTGAGGTCAATTAAATGAAGAAGGGTAATTACAATGACCTCTAAAATAACAATTTGAGAGGAGGCGATCTGCACTCCTAATACACTTTGTTTTTAAAACCTAATCTGGCTCTAGGCCACTAATGCAAGGGCTGATCCCATACTACAGAGGTGACTTTAGAAAAGAACAATTTGTTTTACGTTAACTAAAAATAGGTTGAGAACAATAAGTTCACCTCAGAACAATATGATTGGGAACTCGAGAGGGTTAAGCACTCTCTATCCCGATATGCAGTTTAAAAGATGGAATAGATACCAGTTCCTTTACATTTTAGGGAAGGTTACATAATGGAAAAACTTTGGACCCGCCCCGAGAGTTAAACTGCTGAGCTAGCAAAGAAAGAAGTTATTAATTGGCCATTACCTTGTTGTTGACCGCTGCCGAAGAAAGAGGCGCTTCCCGCCCCCTGCTATGTACTTTACACACTGAAAGATGGAAGAGAAGTGGCCCGGAGACCCTAAAATCAGCAGTTTATATCCTCTCGCGGAAGGTTCGAGGCGTTAGGGGAATGAAAACACCCTCCCACAAACTCGTAGGATACAGCAACATAATCAAGTTGGGGGAAAATACCTCTGATTGGTCAGAAATTAATAAAAGAAATTCGGGATTGGCTAAATACAAAACAAGGGGAAAGAGAGGGGTATACAGCCAACTTAAACAATAACAGAAAGAAATTTAACAAGAAACAAACTTTTGAAATAAAAATTTCTCCAAAAAAATAGTTCTTTCACTCCGCACTAGGGTGCACTATTGTTGATCTTCAGTAGTGTCCTCTAGAAGAGAAAGTTCACACTTCTTTCTACAAGCAAAACAAAAATATGTCGAAAATGACACAGTTCAAAAACTCTAAAATTTCCAGGTAGTGACATCTTCTGAGAAACTTGAAAATTAATACCGTCAATAAAGTTCATACTTCCTCCAGCAGAGGAGTTTCAACTGGCGTACATTTTAAATTAGCGGCGTGGAGGTGTACCGCCCGGTACAGACCTCCCCCCCCAAAAGTTCCTCCAGGGGTGACACATGAAATTTGTTTGAGACAAGGTCCAAGTTATGATGTGGGTATGAAGATTGATTGCAGAAGCATTTATAAGATTTTCTTAATTTGGTTTGATTCAGTTTCAAAAAATTTTGTAGTAACAGCGGAAGTACTGTTTTAATGTTTGTAGAAGGTTGAATTGAGAAGGAAAACTTTAGTTTTAAGGTCGAGGAAAAATTTTCTAAGTCCACCAGATTTTGTTGTTGAATTCCCAAGTGTAGTCATCGCTTATAGTAACTGTCCATGTAGCTGATGTTGATTAAGTTGGATGGCCAGACCGGCCGTTGCAGCTTGCGTCCAAAGGAGGCCGCTCGGACCCCTCAAGTACCCTGAGATACCGCTCGCCCGCACTATGAGGGGAGCAGTGGTGTTGAAGCACGCCGCGCCCGCGGTGAACATATACAGGCTGCGGGCAAGTAGCAGGTCGTGCGCCGCACATCAGCCTTGGCCGGGAGGAGAGCTCCGGCTCGCCGTGCACATGTCGTCCTCGCTGGGGTCGAGGGGGTCCTTCCTCTAGCCCAGTCGCGGCACAGCGCCACGCGGCTGCGGGGGCACTGAAACATTAAAACTAGGCGGCAGAATTGTTGGACCATCATCATTTTTTGAGGGCACAGGCTTGGTGGAGAGGTTGAGGGGCCAGCGGCGTGCAGATATCCATGGCATTTAATATAAGCAAGCCACAGTGTGTATAGCATGAGACGGGAGCGTGGTAATGGCCGTGGTAAGGACAGAATGGCAGTTTAACGGTGCGGGGAGGGTTTACAAAAATACTTACATATGAAACTAAATTTTATAGAAGGGGCAGAAAGCCTTAAAAGTGAAACTCAAAAAAAAAATATAACCTTCATATTCCTTTCAAATTATATGAAGCAAGTTGACACAAAATTTACACTGGTTTCACCTGGGACAGGTGAACCCTAAATATCCTCTCGGTGGCTGGATTACTTAATAAGTAATAAGTAATAACCGGCGTAAGAAAATCAAGAATGATACAAGGCCCATGAAATCTGGGGGCAAGCTTGCCCGCGGGAACAAAGTTCTTGACCATAACTTGGTCACCTACCTTCAAAGGGGTGGGTCTCCGTCCACGATCATACCTTTCCCTAACCTTTTCATGAGACACTTTAAGATTGGCTTTAGCCTTCTTCCAAAGATCTTTAATGTTGTCCGGATCTATTGTCTCGGGTAGAATGTCACTCAGAGACCAGAGGTTAGAGAGCGGCGTGTTGGGAACAAACTTGAACATCAAAGAGGCTGGAGTAAATTTATGTGATTCATGAACCGCCGAATTCAAAGCAAAAGCTAACCAATGCAGGGACGTGTCCCACCTGGAATGATCTTCATGATGATAGGCAATAAGCGCGGACCTGAGATTACGGAGATTACGGTTAACCCGTTCAGCCAGAGATGGTTGAGGGTAATAAGCAGAAGTAGTTACATGAGAGATGGACAAGTCGAAACAGAATTTACGAAAAAGATTAGATGTGAACGCCTTAGCATTATCAGACACAATATATTGGCACGGACCAAAAGAGGCAAAAATAGAATTTAAGCAAGTAATGGTAGACTGAGCGGTAGCCAGCTTAGTCGGAAATAACCAGGAAAATCTCGTAAAGCCATCTACGCATACAAAGATGAACTTGTTGGCATTTCCCTTAGACTGGGGGAAGGGTCCTACATAATCAATATACAGGCGTTCCATGGGGCGCGACGCTTGATGCGAAGACAAAAGGCCTACCTTGGTGGACATGGTGGGTTTACTGAGCAAACAAGATTTACAAGCTTTTACTAGTTCACGGATTTCACCGTCCATACCTTTCCAGATGAACATTTCACGAATCTTCTCACGAGTTTTAAAGATACCAAGATGCCCTCCTAATGGGGTCTCATGATAATACTTGAAGATCATAGGTACAAGAACAGCTGGAACGACAACTTTCATCATCTTATCATGCCTCGAAGGGCAACATAGAACACCATTCCTCAGAACATAAGGGACGACCTGTTCCCCAGAAGAAAGGGTTTCCATTATCGGAGCCAGCGTCGGATCTTCACGTTGGTATTTCTCGATATCCCTAAAGAGCATGGGAGCATCTGTTAAGATGGCATTAACATCAGATAGTATGGACTCGGAAGGTGATGAACTGCCGACCGGTTCATGGGTCTCGACGTCGTTAGAAAACATACGGCTGAGTCCATCAGCAACAACATTTTCGGTACCTCTGATATGCCTGACATCGAATTGGAAGGCAGAAATACGGATGGCCCAACGGGCTATACGACCAGTACGACGCGGCCTACCTAAGACCCAGCTTAAGGCTTGATTATCTGTCTCCAGGTCGAATTTGACATGTTCCAGATAGAGACGGAACTTCTCTAAGGCAAATAAGACTGCCAACCCTTCGAGCTCATAGATAGAATACTTGGCTTCTTGAGTCGATAGAGTCCTAGATGCATAGGCGATGGGTCGCCTCCCTAGTTCAGTCTCTTGAAGAAGGACTGCAGCTACTGCTGACGACGATGCGTCGGTTTGGACGATGAATTTCTTCGAGAAATCAGGCATAGCAAGTACAGGGGCATTACATAGAGCTAATTTAAGATCTTCAAAACCGGCTTGTTGAGAAGGTCCCCACTTGAATTTGATGCCTTTCCTACAAAGAAGGTTTAAGGGCGCCGCTCTATTAGCGAAGTTAGGAATAAACTTCCTGAAGAAATTCACCATACCAATGAACCTGGCGATACCTTTAATGTCATTGGGAGGTTTAAAATCACGGATGGCCTGTGTTCTAGAATGATCGACCGCTACACCATCAGGTGACACAATATGCCCTAGGAATGACATAGAGGGCTTAGCAAAGGCAACCTTGGACAACTTGACAGTTAACCCAGCCTTACGAAGGCGATCGAGGACTTCTCGCAGATGATCTAGATGTTCTTCAAAAGTCTCTGAAAATACGACGACATCATCCAAGTAGTGATATAAGTACTCAAATTTGATGTCGGAGAAGACCCTATCTAGCAGCCTAGTGAGTACAGCTGCTCCCGTGGGGAGCCCGAAAGGCACGCGGTTGTATTCGTATAAGTTCCAGTCCGTGGCAAACGCTGTAAGGTGTTTAGACTCTTCGGCAAGGGGAATTTGATTGTAGGCCTGATTCAAGTCCAAGATAGTAAAGAACTTGGCCTTACAAAACCATGAAAAACAAGAATGAAGGTCAGGAAGGGGCACAGATTGTAACACCACCGTCCGATTGAGAGCCCTATAATCAATGACAGGCCTGAAGCCTCCTTGGGGCTTCGGGACTAGAAAAATAGGCGAAGAATACGCCGACTTAGAGGGCCTAATAATACCATCCTTCAACATTTGATCGATGATTTCTTTCAATGCCTTCATTTTAGGTGGAGATAGCCTATATGGTGGAAAACAGACAGGAATCGAATCCGTGACCTCAATTTTGTATTCAATAAGGTCAGTAACACCAAGAGTATCAGAGAACACCTCTGGAAATGACTGACATAATTTACGAATACTATCAGCCTGCTCCTCAGGTAGATGTCTAAGGTCTAACAACATCTCATCCTGGGTAGGCGAAATAGATGAACATGATACAGAATTACACTTTAACAAGGGAATTTTACAATTGGACGCAAACTTGAATGTGCACGACTTACTCTGGAGATCGAGCACAAGACCAGTGTGAGAAATGAAGTCCGCTCCCAGAATGATGGGGCAAGACAAGTGCTTAGCCACAAACAGTTTGATTTTCCATGTAAATTTAAAAATACGAATTTTGGCATTTACAGAACCTAGAATTTCTAATGGGGATGAATTAGCCGAAACATATTGAACAGGAGATGAATCATATTCAGGTAATTTACAAACAGACTTAAATTTTGAATACCATTGGTCCGAAATAATTGAACAAACACTGCCTGAATCTAATAGAGCGGTTATAGGCCCGTTATTTAACTCAATCTTAAGAAAAGGAACAGGTGCGGGGGTATCCGCCGCAATCCTAAGACATTCTTTAGGGCATTCAAAAGATGAATTTGAAGACTGATCGTTCCCTGAATTTACGACCTTTTTGTCAGGGGCTGAGCCTTGGGAAGCAGAATTAGTCGACTCAGCCGAAGCCGCTAGTCACATTTTATTATTGGCATTGGTGGAATTTGCACCAGAAGTTGAGCAGGAGGGGGTGCTATTTGAGTTTGGGCAATTCTTGGCGATATGTGAGAAAGCCCCACATTTAAAACAGCCTTGTGATGAACCAGCCCCATTCCTTGTCCCACTCGACTTGATCAGTGGACACTTATTGCGAAGGTGGTCAGGCGACCCGCAAGCATAACATTTACGGGAATTGACTGGTCGGCGAGGTGGAGGCCGAGGATTACTAAAAGAAGGAGGGGGTTCTTTCGCGACACGCAAAGAATCGGCGTATCTAACTCCTTCCGCTGAGACGGCCAATGCTTCAAGTTCAGAGAAAGTTTGCGGGCACGCCGCGAAACACAAATATGACCTATAGGACGGTGAGATACCTTCCACAATGGCTTGTACAATCTGATCCTCAGGGAAGTGAAAAGCAAGCACCCTAGTATAAAACTTAATGTCCTGTATGAAATCAGCCAAGTTTTCATCCAAGCGTTGTACACGGTAATAGTACTTCTGAATCAGAGATGACCTCGCGCGGGCGGGAATAAAATTTGCAAGCAAGTGTGCATGAAAATCTTCAATAGATGACTGTTCAGCTATGGCTCTTACTATTTTGTCAGAGAGAATACCAATTGCATAAGGATAGATAATTTGCAAAATTTGACATGGAGAAAGAGAAAACACAAGGGCATGATCCTGAAATTCAACTAGAAATCTTAAAAATGAAATTACGTCACTGGTGGTATTAACGGAAAACTTAGAGATACCTCTGAGCAACATTGCCAATGGATGAGGCAAGCTACTAAACCCGGGTGACATAGTAGGTAAAGGTTTCAATGGCAAGGAAGTTAATTCAGAACGTACATTATTTAATGAGTTACGGCGTTCAGACTCGTCCAATGGGGCAGAGGTTGTTTGAGCAGCAATGGTTTTCCTATTTGCTTCTCCCTTAGGAGGCTCTTCCTCACTACCTACATTCACTGTGGTGGGTAGATCGCTTTTGGGAGGAACCTCCCCCGTTAACAATTGAGTGACCTTGCTAGACAATTCAGAAATATTTTCAAGCAGCGTACTAGCTTCCTTCCTCTGAACGTCATTCAACTTCAGAGACAACAGATCGTTAACTCTATTTGAAAAGTGATGTAGCCTGGATTGCACACGCTTAATTTGATTAGGAGAAGGATCATTTTCATCAAAAAAACTAACTACAGAAGCTAGCCCAGTAATATTCTCGACGATCGTGGAAAGAGAGTCGTCAACTTCTTTCTCTCCCAAGGTGGGGATGGAAATAGGCAACTCAAGGGACTCTCTAAGCTTGTTTGTGTCTATCGCAACCGTGCCTCCAGATTGCACATTTCTAATAGTTAATTCGTAGATTAACTCCTCCTTGCGCAAATAGTTAAGATGTAGAACATCGCGAGGGCCGGGCATGACAGAACAATTTTGAAAAAATCAAAAAATTCCAGCAACTGAGAAAATTGTTAGAGTTCGGAACAAAACAATGTTTAGCCGTCAAAAGGGGCTAAATTGAGACCCATTCAACCACGCTCTGCTACCACTTGTTACCGTGTTTTAGTGGTAGGTAGAGGTGAAAGAAGGTGCGGGCGTGAACGGGTCTCAAACTACGGAATCAAAGTTAATGTAAAATTTAACAAGGTTATATTTTCTTTTTAAAATGAAGAAATAACAAACATGGCAGGTACAGAGTAGCAAGTCAAAAGGGTAGTTACAATATTTACAGAATTTGGGCTTCGAGCCCTGACTTCACAATGCTTGGGCAATCAGCCCAACCTTACTTCAAAATAAGTATTAACAGAGGGGCAGAAAACCCCATTCATGCTCAGGAGCACTTGCTCCAAATTACACCGAAAAGCCTCCACGAGGCATACAACACTCAATTTTCGAAAAAGAGCCACTCGCTCTCAACTTTAAGCCTCTCAAAGGCCACACCAAACTCCACCTTCAAGTTGTCCTCTCAGGACATAGACACAGGGGTAATATACCCAACCTACTGAGGTCAATTAAATGAAGAAGGGTAATTACAATGACCTCTAAAATAACAATTTGAGAGGAGGCGATCTGCACTCCTAATACACTTTGTTTTTAAAACCTAATCTGGCTCTAGGCCACTAATGCAAGGGCTGATCCCATACTACAGAGGTGACTTTAGAAAAGAACAATTTGTTTTACGTTAACTAAGAATAGGTTGAGAACAATAAGTTCACCTCAAAACAATATGATTGGGAACTCGAGAGGGTTAAGCACTCTCTATCCCGATATGCAGTTTAAAAGATGGAATAGATACCAGTTCCTTTACATTTTAGGGAAGGTTACATAATGGAAAAACTTCGGACCCGCCCCGAGAGTTAAACTGCTGAGCTAGCAAAGAAAGAAGTTATTAATTGGCCATTACCTTGTTGTTGACCGCTGCCGAAGAAAGAGGCGCTTCCCGCCCCCTGCTATGTACTTTACACACTGAAAGATGGAAGAGAAGTGGCCCGGAGACCCTAAAATCAGCAGTTTATATCCTCTCGCGGAAGGTTCGAGGCATTAGGGGAATGAAAACACCCTCCCACAAACTCTTTATTGGGTAGGATACAGCAACATATTCAAGTTGGGGGAAAATACCTCTGATTGGTCAGAAATTAATAAAAGAAATTCGGGATTGGCTAAATACAAAACAAGGGGAAAGAGAGGGGTATACAGCCAACTTAAACAATAACAGAAAGAAATTTAACAAGAAACAAACTTTTGAAATAAAAATTTCTCCAAAAAAATAGTTCTTTCACTCCGCACTAGGGTGCACTATTGTTGATCTTCAGTAGTGTCCTCTAGAAGAGAAAGTTCACACTTCTTTCTACAAGCAAAACAAAAATATGTCGAAAATGACACAGTTCAAAAACTCTAAAATTTCCAGGTAGTGACATCTTCTGAGGAACTTGAAAATTAATACCGTCAATAAAGTTCATACTTCCTCCAGCAGAGGAGTTTCAACTGGCGCACATTTTAAATTAGCGGCATGGAGGTGTACCGCCCGGTACTATTATTATTATTATTATTATGATTATTATTATTATTATTATTATTATTATTATTATTATTATTATTATTATTATTATATATTGCGAATGAGCCCATTAGGACTACACAAAGTACTTAGAGACAGGCATTTGCCTTTCTTTGTGCCCACACTTCCTTCATTCGTTTGCTGTGTGCTTCTTTTCTCTCTTGAGACCATGTTGTTCCGGTCTTCTTCTTTGGTTTTTCCTCTTGGTCAACTTGCCACTTATGAACTTTGGTTCTGAAGATAACCCGGCTTTGGATGTCTTCAGGTGTAATTCCTGCCAGTTTGAGATCTGTTTTAATTTCGCCAATCCATTTTATTGTGTCCGTTTTAGCTTTACTTCGGTTTTCATAAAATTCAACTATTTGCTTGGTAAGTCTATCTGGGTTCATCCTTTTTATATGTCCAAAGAATCTTAATCTGCGTTTTCTGATGTCGCTGTGAATGTTAGAAAATTGTTTGATTTCCTGTTTCCCTCTAAGGCGGTACTGTTCATCTACGAGTTTTGGGCCTAAAATTTTTCTAATGATCTTGCGTTCCTTTTTCTGAATATTTTCTAGATCAGTTTTCCTGTTCAAAATTAGTGTCTCTGATCCATAGAGGCATTCTGGTTTAATAACTGTATTATAGTGTCTTAGTTTAGCATGCTTGGAGAGACACTTTTTGTTATAGATATTTTGGGTGAGTCTATACGCAGTTTCCATTTTTTGGCATCTAACTTCATTGGCTTTTGTTTCCATTCCATTCTCCTGAATTATTTCACCGAGATATTTGAATTGCTGGACCCGTTTTATTTTGCCATATTTTGTCTCCATGAATTTAGGGGCTTCTTTGCTGCAGGTCATGTATTCAGTTTTTTCAAACGATATTTGGAGGCCGACTTTTTCCGCTGTTTCTTTCAGGAGTTCGATCTGGTTTATGGCTGTTGAAACGTCACGAGTTAAGATTGCCAGATCGTCCGCAAATGCCAGGCAGTCTACTGCTAATTTGCCCCTACCAAGAGTGATTGGTTGGTCAATCTTGAGGACAGACTTCTGTTTGCGCCATTCCTGTATTACCTTTTCAAGGACGCAGTTTTAGAGTAGTGGAGAGAGCCCATCTCCCTGTCTTACTCCTGTTTTGATCGGAAAAGGGTCTGAGATTTCCCCCATGAATTTAACCTTAGATTTTGTGTCTGTCAATGTCTCTTTTACAATTGCGAGTGTTTTCCGGTCTAGACCCTGTTCTTTTAATATCTGAAACAGTGATTGACGATCAACTGAATCATAGGCCTTTTTGAAATCAACAAAAGTACAAACTACATTTTTGCTACAAATTCTCTGATGCCTTAGGATTAACTTTAGGTTCAAAATTTGCTCTGGACATGAACGGCCTGGTCTGAAACCTGCTTGATATTCTCCAATTGTTGGTTCTAGTTACTGTTGGGCTCTATCGAGAAGGCACTGAGATAAAATTTTGTAGGCAACAGATACCAATGAGATTCCTCTGTAGTTATTTACATCTGTTCTGTCTCCTTTCTTATGTAAAGGATGAATTAGTGCACTTTTCCAATCTTCTGGAATTTGTTCTGTTTCCCAAATCTCTTGGATGATACCGGTGAATTCTTTTATAGTATTTGGGCCTGCTGATTTGAGAATTTCTGCTATGATCCCATCCTCACCTGCAGCTTTATTCATTTTAAGTCGTTTTATCTGTCTGGTAATTTCTTCTTCATCCGGTGGTACTGAATTTGGGTTTGTGAAGTCAGGTTCCTGCGGTGGAAATCTTTGTGTTGGCTCTGGGCAGTTAAGCAGTTCTTCAAAATACCTTGCAAGTTCGGTGCAGTTTTCTTGATTGTTCAGTGCAAATTGCCCATTTACTTTCTTAAAGCAAAGGTTTTGTGGCTGATACCCTGTTAGCTTTGTTTTGAAGTTCTTGTAGAAATTTCGTGTGTGGTTTTTTTCGAAGTCCTTTTCAATTTCCAGTAGTTGATCTTTCTCGAATTTCCTTTTGGTCTGTCGGATTAATTTCGCTGCCTCTTTCCTGACTGCCAGAAACATTTTGTGATTCTTATCGGTCTTTTTGCTGTTCCACTTATTGTATGCATTCTGCCGGGATTGGATGGCTTGTTCACAGTCTGCGTTCCACCAAGGGTGTTTTTTTCTTTTCTGCAGAGGAATCAGTGTTTGTGCTGTTTCAATTAGTTTGGTCTTGAGTTGCTGCCAATTGTTGGACTGCTTTTTCTCTAATTCTTCGGTGAGAGATGGCTGGATCCGACTGGTATCAAATTTCGGAATTATTTGCTTCCTTCTTCTGAACCTTTGGGGTATCAACTGTAGTTTGACTCTTATCAGATAGTGGTCTGAGTCTATGTTTGCACCCTTCCTTACTTGGACATTCATAATTTCTCTGTGGTTTGGGTACGAAATTGCCACGTGGTCAATTTGAAACTCGCCCAAGAGGGAGTTGGGTGATCTCCATGTCATTTGTTTAGAAGGTTTCTTCCTGAAGTGAGTCAACATGACTTTAAGGTTGAATGCCCTGCAGAATTCGACTAATCTCCGTCCATTTTGGTTCATCCATTTATGTGCTGGGAATTTTCCAACTGTTTTCCTGTATTTCCTTTCCTTGCCTAGCTGAGCGTTGAAATCTCCTAACAGAATTTTGACGTGGTTTTGAGGAATTTTTGATGCTGTTTCTTCTAATATTTCCCAGGATTTGTCTACCTTCTCGCGATCTGTTTTATTGTCTTCATTGACTGGCATATGTGCATTGATCAGTGTGTATGATTTGTTTGCACACTTTAGGGTGATTGTCATTAGCCTATTGTTTACACATTTCACACCTATTACTGAGTTAAGTATGCTCTTCTTGACTGCAAATGCAACTCCTAAATGGGGTGTGTTTTTGAGAATCCGTTTGTCTGTTTTACTTTTGAAGAGTCTGTAGTTCCCGAAATCCATTGCCTGTTCGCCAGTCAGCCTCGTTTCTTGGAGTGCCAGTATTTCTGTTTTTTGATCATTTAGGGTTTGCTCTAGTTCGTACAACTTCCCTGCCCGCAAGAGAGAATTTATGTTCAGTGTTCCGAAAAATGTTTTGCTGTTTGGGCGAAGTTGGCCAGAGGTCTCCGACTCCCTCTGTTTGCGTGTCCAGCCAGACTCCCCAGAATCCGATAGTCTGGTTGTGCTGCTAATGTCAGCAGTGGATTGGTTACCACCTGGGGTACAAATTTGTTTTCTGCCACGCCTCATGGTACTTGATTATCCAAGTATTGGACCGTAGTCCAGTTTCATAGGACTGGAGTGGATAGTTCCAGAACATACATACATGGCCCCCCCACTCAAACAAGCACCCTTGTTGACATAATGTGATTATGCGTACACGTTCACATGTCGACATTGCACTACCTGTCATTTGAGCGTGGCGCTCTGTCTCTAGGGTACGAGTATGCTTGCATACATACATTTCCAGCCGCACCTCTGGTGAACAGACGCTGACCACTTTGCCGCTTGCTGCAAGTCAGACGCGAAGTGGATTTCAGTCAGTTCTTCCGCCCTCTCCGCCATCGGGATGAATCCTCTTATGCCGTCGAGGCCGTTGTCCATTTTCCTTGTTCCCTCAGTTGATCCGCGGGTGCTTATTTGGCTATGCCTTATTCGCACCTGTCCTGCATATCTACAGGAACTTTCCCTATCAGCCATTGGGACGCACCGTGTCGGGGTTGAGGGCCCCCACCCCAGTGTCTTACATAGAGTTATGCCTAACTCCTACTCAGTTCAGAGCTTATTATTATTATTATTATTATTATTATTATTATTATTATTATTATTATTATTATTATTATTATTATTATTATTATTATTATTATTATTACTGGAGTACAACAAGGATGTCTGCTCATTATTGTGAATGTTGTTATTGTTTCCTGTGCATTTTACAGTAATCTCCCTTATGGAGAAGACGACGAATATCCTATCGATGAGTGATACTTCTACAGACATAAATTGACATTCTCTGGAGAACATTTCATTAGTAATTAATTACAATAATTATCTTACACAGAACTTCAGTGACAAAAATAATGTGGAAATGAAAAAGAAAAAAAAGTGAACATTTTCTCAATGTGATAATTATTACTTATTAAGTTTTGTGTGTACTATATTATATAAAGTGATATTACAAACAGTCATTTACCTATTAACTTATTTTTACAGCATCCAGAAGTTTAATAAGGAATTAAAAAGAAAAAGGCATATGTCAATTTTCCCAAGAAAATTTAGGTTGGAATTTATGAATATGTATTCATTTAACATCTATATATTAATATGTTATTCTGAATAAATATATATATATATATATAACATTTACAATTCTACTGCATTTGCATTATGAGCTTCCATATTTGAACCACTTCACTTTGATAATGGCCCCCCCACTCAAACAAGCACCCTTGTTGACATAATGTGATTATGCGTACACGTTCACATGTCGACATTGCACTACCTGTCATTTGAGCGTGGCGCTCTGTCTCTAGGGTACGAGTATGCTTGCAAACATACTAAGGGTCATCTTTGCGGTCTGCACAGGGCAAGCCAGTTAAATAACATACAGGGCTGCTGCATGTAACTCACCTATTAGAGGGTACAGAGAAATGTGCTACATGCAACACAAAATTCAAAAAAAATTTGCACTGCCCTGTTTGTTTCACACTACATATGAAACATGAGCTAGCCTCGGCTTCTTCTGATAGCTAGGTGTTCTCTCTATACACTGTGACAAATTGTATGATTTTACATCTTTGAAATCTCCATATGTAACAGGTAAATGAAAAGTAGATATGCGATGGATTTCCTTTCCTATTTGACCCCCTTGGTTGACTTTTGTTCTTGTTGATACCGACAATATTAGATTAGGTGGTTTTATCCCTTATTCCCTTCCGATCAGTGTTACAAAGGGGTACTTGCCCAGTTGCACTAGTTGTATTTCTTCTTAAAATGATGCTTCCAGTACCACCATTACTTTCAAACATTCACTGTAATGTTAGCTACTATCCCTCATATAGGACAGTTGTTTTTTTCTTTTTCTTTTAACCTTTTGCACTTCTATGTCAAGTGGGACTGACATTAAAATATTAGACTTGCGTTCCGATGTCCAATCACACTCGACATGACAATAGCTCGTACTTTCAGCGCTCCTATGACGACTGTGCTGTGTTCCAGTATTGTAGATCTATCTAGCAATCTCTGAGATAACACCTTTCCGTATTTGCAGGCATTGTAATGACTTTGTAAATTCTGTTATTCTCGAATGTTTATGACAGTTTTACTGATGATATAGATTAATGTAAACTTGGCTTCTGCTTCATTTTCGCTCATGGAAATGGATATTTTATAACAGTTAGTTGATTGTATTGATGCTTTCAACATTTGGAAAGAATTCAACCTCAGTTATTGACAAGAAGAAGCTAAACTGTGTTGAACAATTGGAGAAATTAAACATAATTATTGGCTACCCGTTAAAGATGGAAGGTATTGATCGCTTGGACCACTATGCTTTCATAGTAAAAAGCTTGAAATGGTGGCAGAAATTGCACTTCTGACTATTGTAAGTGGCAATAGTCGACAGGTTTTGCACCGCAATTTTTATGGACATTCTATCGCACCAAACCTTCTAGAAACATGTGATCTGGCTGGCGAAGTACACAATGAAGTTCACAAGCGAGAAAGACCATCTCCTTCTGATGTTGAAGAACATTTGAATGGTAAACTGCACATTATCAACAACCAACCAGGAAAACAACAAAAAGACTGGTGTCTGTTCAAACAGGAGCAAGTAAGTGTTCAAGGAAACACGGCACAAAATGAAAAGTTAAAAGGATTTGTGTTCTAACTGCAAGTATATAACGTGTAACATATTTTGTGTTAAATAGTTGTGCATTGTTCACTTCCTGCAGATGTTCATAGTGCAGACATTAATTCAGAGTGGAACAGGAAGGGTAATGGAGTTCAAAAGATTAATGATGTTTCTCCTTTCACCAGAAAGGTAATTGGTTTAGATGGTGGAAAAGGACCCCAGTGCCAACAGCAGATAAAATGGAAGAACTTCCCCCGGTGTCAGCATCATCTGTATTTCAGTGAAGTGGTTGCAAAAGACGTCTCTACTCATGAGGAGCAGCCAAAAGTTACACCTGGCAGTAGGTATAGAATGTGTCTGGGAGCAGTGACCCCACAGGACTTTTAAACTTGCCTCGGGAAAGGTTAGGACGTACCCTATAAGCGATGTGCAGTTCCCTGTGTGAAATGGGTACCAGTAGTCAGCATCATGGAGGTGGGTATAACCAACCTTATGACTCCGACAGGAAAAGCAGAAAAAGTGGTGAATTTTGTGGAGAAAGAGGGTAGAGAAATGAGGAGGTAGAGCAAAGTTGAAAGAAAGGGGAAAGGAAAGAAGAGAATAAGGAAAGTATATACACCATACTGGAGCGGGGGCAGAAAGGTGAAAGATGGAGTGGGCTTGATCATTTCCAAATGCTGGAGGAGCACGTCAGCGACAGGATAATGAAAATTGAACTGAGAATGAGGAACAAAATGGAGAACTTCATACAAGTATATGGACCACAGACAGGGAACAAAGAGGAGGAATTCCTGGAGAAACAAGAAAACTGATGTGCAAGTGACTATAATGGGAGACTTAAATGCACGGGAAAGAAACAAAAGACAAGGAAAGTAAGATGTAACCGGATCATGTGGATATGCAAGGAGAGAAACTAGATAAGATTTGTGAGAGGAATGGAATGATGGTTTCAGAAGAAAAACAGCAGGAAACTACAAGTTGTTGTGACAGAAGAATAAAAATCTGTAATTGATTACTTCTGGTTGCAAGGGCAAATCGCAGATAGTTGTTGGATGTAACAGCTTCACCAGGAGAAGCAGTTGGTGGAGATCATTGAGTTGTGATAGCAAACATGAGAGCAGAGAAAAATGGAAAAATTAAAGAAGATAAGAGATAGTAAAGTAAAAATGTGGAAATTAAAAGATAAGAATGTACAGGAAGAATTTCTGGAGAGAATGAAACAACAAGTGAAGTAGGAAATGTACTAACAAGGTACAGTCACGAGGCTGACGTATTTGACCACCTTTAAATACCATCGGACTAAGCCAAAATCGAACCTGCCAAGTTGGGGTCAGAAGGCCAGCACCTTTACCGTCTGAGCCATTCAGCCTGGCTGTAATTGTAAAACCAGCCCAATTATTAAAATTACTGCCTGATTTGCCGAGTCTCCCCTATGTTGTCGAGAATGGAATCGGAATAAACATGTGAGGGTGCAGAGGTAAAGGAATTTCCATTCCCCTATTTCAGTAGGCCTAAATATTTTGAATTCATTGGGCCTGAAAATAATGAAAACATGAATGTGACATACAAACTTTGCTTGCGAGCAATCATTTTGAAAGTATGTTTAGTCTCGCTTAGTGATGATAGCCTCTTAAAGTCTCTATGCTAAAATGGAATGGAATTGCTAGGCGGGCATTAATTCCATTGTGGAGTTTATCTCCCGTATGCAGTTATCAGACTGTGCCTCTTATAAAGGGCTTCTGATAAGTTCGCCTGCATACACCCCAGCATCAGTGGGTAGGGTCTGATGAGTCTAGTGTCAGACCTAAGACAAAACGCTGGTTAATAGAGCAAACGCCTGAAAAGCCATACATCTAATTTTTGATCTGATCTATGCTAAAAAACACAAAATGGAGTAATGTATTTTCCCTTGCAAACTTTCGTATCATTCCAGCCCCATGTGAAAATAGAATGTCAGTAATTTCCTAAAGACTCGCATTCTGTGAAGTAATAAGTAATTGAAACTAACTATAATATTTCTCTGGTGACTCCCAGTACGGCTATTTTGTACTTTTCCCATCACTGGCTATGGTTTTAAAGAGTCTGGTTGGAAATACACTGGCAGAAAAAAAATCCAAACACCAAGAAGAGGTTGTGCTAGATTAACAAACGTTCATAGGAGTGTTTATACATCTGAAAGATGATGTTGATTCAAATTTCCCACAAGAAAACTGACTCTAGCAGACAAGGAAAATCATGAGCACTTGGAATTCATGACCCTGGGCTGTAAGTTGCAGTTTTAAACAGACTGAGGGGCTGAGCTAACTTAAAAAACTAGCATGCACACAGCTGTACTGAATACACAATTATATAGAAGGAAACAAATGAGGTGGCACAAGCAAGGGAAATCGAGCTCTTGTGAGGTTAAGTGAGATCGGTATAAAATAAGCACCTACTTGGAAATTCTCTTGAATGGGCTTTAATTTGTAAGATTTTAGTATTTTAGTTTTCAAGTACCAATTGTGAGTCACCATTCATTGCTCTCATATGTGGATGAGTGGTACTTTCGCAGAAGGATAGGTTGCGGCCACGGCTCTGTATTGGAGAGGCGGAGATGGGCTAGTTCCCACCATTGGTTGTCCTGCACTAAGGCGAATGCAGGGACAGTTCCTAGTAGGCTGCCTACCCCCTCACCTCCTGGCCTGAGAGACGGTGTGCCATCACCTTCAGGGGAGGAATGACAACATTTAGTAGTAGTTCTCCAGGAATGTTGTCTCACACTTCAGCTCCAAACACAAATCTCAAACAGCAGGTTGGCTGAAAATGAACTGTAATTAAATACCCAAAAGACTGAAGATTTAGATTCTGGCTCCTATACCAATGGCACCATCACCATCAATAGTTAGTACTTACATCACAGACACTAGGCTGAGAGTAAGGCACCTAGTGGAGGTCTCTTGTGACGAGAAGTGATCTGACCTGTAGCTCTCTGTGGAACAGACTCGGAAGTAAAGGCAGATCCTCCATGTTATGGAGATGAACACGAGGATTGGTCATGTTAGAAATCAAGGCGTATAAAGGGAACTTGATGTGGCCCCAGAAGACGAGAGAGGCTCGTTTCAGTGGTATGTTCATATTATGCACTGTAGAATACTTCAGTAATAATACAATCCTCCCATTAGACTAAGGAGGACCCTGGCCTCGAGGGAGACCTCTGAAAACCATGGATGGATAACATCCTAGAAGACCTGCAGCCTGTACCTTCAAGATCTCCATGACCAGGTCAAATGGCAAAGATATAGTGGAAACCATTTTTAAAGATAAATGTTAAGAAAGAAAGTCATAAGCCAACATTCAAAATAGTGTTCTCATAGCACAGTGGTCAAATCGCTCGATTAAGGTGCACAGATTCAAGTCTTCATCAAGTCATTTTCTTAGGAAGTTAATTATTTTTACTCTGTGATGAAATGGCTTTAGAGAGTAGTAAAATTAGCGTGGAGTGTTGGTAAGGTACCTTCAGATTGGACAAAAGCAGTAATTACACCTATCTATAAGCAAGGGAACAGGAAGGATTGCAACAACTATCGAGGTATCTCATTGATTAGTATACCAGGCAAAGTATTCACATTGGAAGGTAGGGTGCGATCAGTCGTTGAGAGGAAGTTGGATGAAAACCAGTGTGGTTTCAGACCACAGAGAGGCTGTCAGGATCAGATTTTCAGTATGCGCCAGGTAATTGAAAAATGCTACGAGGGAATAGGCAGTTGTGTTTATGTTTCGTAGATTTAGAGAAAGCACATGACAGGGTACCGAGGGAAAAGATGTTCACTATACTGTGGGACTATGGAATTAAAGGTAGATTATTAAAATCAATCAAAGGCATTTTTGTTGACAATTGGGCTTCAGTGAGAATTGATGGTAGAGTGAGGTTTTGGTTCAGGGTACTTACAGGGGTTAGACAAGGCTGTTATCTTTCACCTTTGCTGTTCGTAGTTTACATGGATCATGTGCTGAAAGGTATAAAATGGCAGGGAGGGATTCAGTTAGGTGGAAATGTAGTAAGCAGTTTGGCCTATGCTGACGACTTGGTCTTAATGGCAGACTGTGCCGAAAGCCTACAGTCTAATATCTTAGAACTTGAAAATAGGTGCAATGAGTATGGTATGAAAATTAGTCTCTCGAAGACTAAATTGATGTCAATAGGTAAGAAATTCAACAGAATTGAATGTCAGATTGGTGATACAAAGCTAGAACAGGTCGATAATTTCAAGTATTTAGGTTGTGTGTTCTCCCAGGATGGTAATATAGTAAGTGAGATTGAATCAAGGTGTCGTAAAGCTAATGCAGTAAACTCACAGTTGCGATCAACAGTGTTCTGTAAGAAGGAAGTCAGCTCCCAGACGAAACTATCTTTACATCAGTCTGTTTTCAGACCAACTTTGCTTTACGGGAGCGAAAGCTGGGTGGACTCAGGATATCTTATTCATAAGTTAGAAGTAACAGACATGAAAGTAGCAAGAATGATTGCTGGTACAAACAGGTGGGAACAATGGCAGGAGGGTACTCAGAATGAGGAGATAAAGGCTAATTTAGGAATGAACTCGATGGATGAAGCTGTACGCATAAACTGGCTTCGGTGGTGGGGTCATGTGAGGCGAATGGAGGAGGATATGTTACCTAGGAGAATAATGGACTCTGCTATGGAGGGTAAGAGAAGTAGAGGGAGACCAAGACGACGATGGTTAGACTCGGTTTCTAACAATTTAAAGATAAGAGGCATAGAACTAAATGAGGCCACAGCACTAGTTGCAAATCGAGGATTGTGGCAACGTTTAGTAAATTCACAGAGGCTTGCAGACTGAACACTGAAAGGCATAACAGCCTATAATGATAATGTATGTATGTATGAATGTATGTATGTGATTATTGTAGTTTATGAATAAACAAAAATAAATAAATTTCACAATTTCAGTATGTCGAGAACCCCATAACGTACACAAGACTCAAACCTGTGCACCTTGCATTATAGATCATTGACCACTACACTTCTCTGAACGAGGCTGATAACTGGCGTTTGATAACTGAAATCCAAAATGTTGAAAATTAATGTCCATTCAAGAGAATTTTCAAGTAGATACTAATTTCCTACGTGGTGGGTTAACGTCAGGAAATAATCTGTGTCTTCTACACTACATAGTCTCACGGTAGCTGATATACTGCTTATTCATTTCCAGATATCCACATTGCTCCCGAGGACAAGGCGAGTCCTAGTATGAAGGCTCACCTGCCGTGGAAGAGCCATCTTCACCGTCCTATGAGCACCGTATTTCCCAACCCTTTCAACACAAGAACAGCCTACCCAGGGCCGGTGTTGCTGACTCTCAAGACCAGTTACAAATACTTCTGTCCTAACGCAGCTGTACCAAAGAGCTCTGAATAAACCACAACTGAACTAGTATGTCATAAGGAATGGCAAGGAACACACAAATAGTCATATACAGAGAGATAGGAACATGTGTATCTACTGTCGGATTTTTTATTATGGACACTCGAGTTTAGGCATTAATTAGCAAGAAACCAACAGGCGTATACCAATAGTTCCATTAGACTGTATAAGACAAATTGTTTTGAAATTCATTATTTTTTATTTGTGGTCGTAGTGAATATTGTCTAGGTTTTTGGCTTCTTCTCCAGGAACCACTCAATTAAAAAATACATACAAAGAAAACTACTACTACTCTAAATGTAATGAAATTTTTGTATCTTATAGCCACATGTATTCATAGTATAATATTCAAATTATATATGTTTTTTCAAATGCCCCCCAAAAAGTTCTTATCATTTTTCTATAGCAAGATTTTCTCAGCCTGGGATAAACGTACCACAAGAAACATGAGCTTGTTTTGAAGCATTCAGTCGTGGTTATCAGAGACTACAACTACTGTAAGCGTACAGTGTGATGGGAAGTTGCGTGGGCACTGGACCGTGGGATTAACAGCAGGCGGGACAGTGAAATCGGGTACTGCATTGCCGCGTTCAGTCGTAAACACAGCACGCAATGAATACAGGTTTTGTTTACTTTCAGCTTTTGATTTCATTTCCTCATACAAATTCCACTTCACATCAGCTTTTCTCATAAGGTCTTTGGACGTTCGATTGCAGCTTTACAAATGGTTGGTTTCCTAATTTAGAAATGTCAGACTGTAGAATTTTTACTATGGTTATTTGCATTACTATTTACATTATTTACATATCTTTACAATATATAATTCCATCAAGATTCTTCATCTGAATAATCACTATGTTGTGATGAATCGGAACTGCGGTCATTCATGTTGATAAGGACTGGCTTGAAATGAGGGATATTTTCAGACAGTCCATATTTCTCCCAGTGGCAGTCTCCCATTATCTTTGCGTGTTTTTTTACCTACATTATTTCCAGAGGCTTTTAATTGTTGGGAATGGCTTATTCTTGTAAAAATTGCATATATGACTTCCTATTCTGTCACTTTCTGGTACACAGGAAATCTGTGTACCCTATATTTCCCCCTCACTTTGAATGAAACAAATAGCACTCAAAACCATTGCAAGTTCGCCCTGTGACAATGTTTGTCTCAGAAGCATTTTGAAGTGATGTGACTAATGTGCAGAACACAGGCAGAATGAAAATAACATGAGGAGAAATCGAGATCAGTGGCATTACATTGGACACCTGCCCGGGGTGAGTGTACGCGGCAACCCCATACCCGGTTTTGCCTGCACGGTCCAGCGCACAATATTACTGTTCATAAATTCAGTATCGCATGTAAGCTTACAGTGGTTGTAGTTTCTGATAACTGTGCCCGAGTGCTTCAAAACAAGCCCAAGTTTCCTGTTGAACGTTTGTCGTGGGCTGAGAAAAAGTTGCTGTAGGAAAATGACAAGAACACTTTTTGGGGCAGTGAAAAAAATTGTAACTTGAGAATTACACTATGAATACATGCGGCTATAGCGTATAAAAATTTCATTACCGTCACACAAGTAGTTTCCCATGTATATACTTTTAACTGAGTGGTTCCTGGAGAAGAATCCAAAAACCCTGACAATATTTACTACAACCACAAATAAAAAAACAGTTAATGGACTTCAAAAACAATTTATATGTTCTAATGCAGAATTAAACAAGGAAAATATTGGTATGACTCATTTTGAAATAGGCCTGTCAGTTGATCTGTAATTAATGCCCATAACTAAAAATGCGACAGTAGTGTTTACCACCTGTATTCGTCTTCTTCCCACAAGAAGACAAGTTCTGCCCTCTTGATGAAGCCAGGAATCAGAAATCAGCTGACAAGAGATGTGAAGATATCAAGATTGCTCGTCTCCTCGTCTGTAATTGTGTTTCTATCTCTCAATCTATGACTTGATTTATCACTTGTTCGTTATTTTGAAATGTTTTTTGTGTTCCTTGTTGCCTGATCCAATCAGTAAACAAGAAAGTGCAATCAGCTGATCACAGAAATAACGTGGTTGTGTTCATAATTAAGCAAGAAAAAGAGTTTGCTAGAAAATAGGACAGAGAAAACATTAAGATCCGATGAGATGTCAATCAAGGGTGGCATTTCTCTAGTTAGAGGGCGGTGTGCAGGCATTTAGATTTGATGCCCTACACTTCACTCTAACAAACAGTAGACAAACGGATCTGGGCTGTTCAGAAGCAGTCTGTCCACTGAATCTTGTCGGAACTACTACATCTTTGTCTTAGAATTTTCCCACAGGTGCAGCGTTCACTCTTCAAAAGACTAATGCATCTCGCTGGAGATGCTGGCACGTGTTGCTGGTCTCGGGACATGGCTGTACCATGTACCTCCCACATTTTATCCTGAATGGAAACAACTTCCATTCTCTGCCAGATCATGTCATTGTTATGTGTTCAAGGAGAGAAACTCCATGAGACCTGTATAACGTGCACTTCTCCCTGTAACTGGCCAACCCTTGGGCCCATACACCACCACCTTGCACACACCTCCTGATCAGTATCATCACTGCTCTGTGGTTAGGATGCTAAATACTGAAGCAGCTAGTTTTTCACTAGGTCTTGACCAGTGACCTAGAGGGTGAACGTGTGAATCTTATCGGAACTGTTGCTGCTAACACTGTACTGATCCAGTAGAGTTTTTGAGCTTTTTCAAGAGCTGTATAATTTTTTCTCAACATCAATCCACAGATTGACTATTCTAAAAGTGACTGAGGCGTCTAGTATCAAAACCGGCCAAGTCACTGAAGGCACATTTTTCAGTATAGATGAAAAACCTGTAGAGACAAAGCAATGATAGCCACAAAAGATTTTTTTTTTCATAGTTATATCCTTAATGGAAAATTATTTAAGTTCTGCTGTTTTGAGAAATCTGACTTATAATGAACCCATCTTTTTTGTTAATATAAATTTTGACTTGGCCGTTTTTGTTGCAATTTTGTATAATTTTAGGCTTTTTTCTGAAATTGTATTCAATTTAAACTCCAAACCCTTGTGAAGAAAGGCAATTTAATGAAAATAAATTGACATTGTAATTACTTTTCTTTATTGCAATTTAAAAAAAAGCATTTCAGCACACATGGGATAATAATATATATAGGAAGAACATCAGAAAGCTGAGGAGAATACAAAATAGGATTTCTCCCACTAAAAGTTTGTACATACATACATACATTTATTGAACATAACAGGCGACTTCGCCCCTATACATGTTCACATGCAGAGTAAAATAAATAATAAAGAATAATAATAATAATAATAATAATAATAATAATAATAATAATAATAATAATAATAATAATAATAATAATAATAATAATAATAATAATAATAATAATAATAATAATAATGGCCGCCAAGCTGGAGTCATGAAGTGGAGCTCCACGATCTTGACATCTTTTCTCGCGTTCTGTGTAGTGTCGGTGAGTATCAGGGAGTATTTGAGCATTTGATTGGTGTGGTGGTTGTGTGAACGTGTTATCTTGGGAATCTAGAGCTTGTTTTAATTGATTTGAGGGCATAATTTTATTTCATTTTATTGCCATAAACGCCTCCATGTTGGATTTAACTACAATTGCTCCATAGATAACTTACCAAGAGTGTATATTGGCTGCTAACCTTGCCCTAACAACCACCCACTCGCTAAATTTTCTTGGTCTCCATAGATACTACCAACTAGATATATCATTCCACTCTTCCATTGAGGCGTCTCTAAGGCAACAGATCTAAGCCTACTGCTGGGAGCCATCTTGGTGGTCTGTGATAATATAATAATAAACACCATATGTGGGGAAGATTGGTCTCCGTTATAAGCCTGGGAAGGCAACCAGTCTAAGGGAGAAAACCCTAAATAAACCTACCGGAGCTCACAACCTCGGTAGTATCTCGATCAGGGGGTTTAACCTCTGGTCTCCTAAGACAATTTTCAACTAAAGCATGGAGGTCAAACTCACGGAAGTAACTACCCCAGGTGGTATCAAATCCACCTCCGCCTTTGGCGGTGTTAGTAGGCCTTCGGATTCTGGGGAGCCCACACCAACATGCTTTGAGGACGAGTCGGAGCGTCCTGGAACTACTAGCAATAAAATCCGATATAAGGAACATAACTATTTCGCCACATTGAACATAAACTCACTACTTAAGCTAGGCAAACTGAAGCATTTAACTGATACTTTGACTCACCACAAGATACTACTCACAGCAATACAGGAAACCAGGTATACAGATGAGAATGCCTTTGATTCGCAGGGGTACCGTATTTTTAAGGGAAAGGTAGGGCGCAGGAGAATGAAGAATGTGCCACACCTGGGGACTAGGTTCATTGTAAGCCATAAGATACTGGACTCGGTAATTGACTTCGACTCGCCCAATAGTCGAGTGTCCCTTCTAACCTTCCGGTGCACAAACAAGATCTACACTGCAGTAAATGTTCACGCACCTATCAATGAGGACAATAAACGTAACCCTGAAAGTACCGACAAATTTTGGGAAGAACTAGAGGACATCATCAGCAAAGTCCCAGAGCGTCATACAATCATTCTACTCGGGGACTTCAACGCACAGTTAGGGAAAGAGCGCAAATTTAGAGACATTGTGGGAGAATACCCAGCTCACTTACGAACAAATAGAAATGGGGAGCGTCTAGTGGGACTCTGCAAAGCTTTCAACCTGGTAATGAAGTCAACGGCCTTTAAGAAACTACCAAGGAAACAGAAGACCTGGACGTCACCCAACAATCTCTTAGGGGAATTTCAGATAGATCATGTTGCCATTGCAAGGAAAGCCCATAGAGAGATCCAGAATGTAAGAGTGTTAAGAGGAGCGAATTTGGACTCCGACCACTACCTCTCCAAAATAAAGCTGAAATTTCTACCTAGGAACACTAAAAGAACCAAGTCAGTTAAACTTACTAAGTTTGATTTAGAAAAACTTGCAACTTGCAAACAGTTTACAGAGAAATTGGAAAGAATAGAATGCAGAGATTGGGATGAATTGAGGAAAAATCTAGTAAAAGTAGCAACAGAGACTGCGCCATTACTAAAACAGAAGAAGCATGCCTGGTGGACAGCTAGATGTGAAGAAGCGGTAATGCAGAGGCAGATGGCCTGGTTAAAGTGGAACTCACAGAAGACACAAGAAAACAGACAGAAGTTCATAGAGCAACGGAAGATAACTGCCAATATCATCAGACAAGTGAAACGGCAATTCACAAAAGACCAATTGACACAGTTGGATGATGACTTCAAGAAGAACAATACCAGAAACTTTTACAGAGGCTTTAAACGGAACGTTAGTCACTACAGTCCACCCAGTCTCCATTTCCGTGGACCAGATGGGAAGATAGCCTATAATGACACTGACAATTGCCACCTTCTCGCCAAGTACTTCGAGGATCTCCTTAATTGTGAATCACCTGATACCTTTTTTGTTTACCAAGACAACATCAAGCAACCAAACTCGCAACCACCATCCAAAGAAGAAGTAATACAAATCATCCAGTCTCTGAAAAACAACAAAGCATCCGGAGAAGATTCGATAGTAGCCGAACTATGGAAGCAGGCTGGAGACAAGACTGTAAGCAAGCTGACAGAAATTCTACAAAACATCTGGGAGACCGAAACATTACCTAGTGACTGGACCACTGCACTGATTCATCCCTTGCACAAGAAAGGAGACTTGACTGACATCAATAATTATCGAGGAATCTCATTGGTACCAGTTACATACAAAATTTTCTCTAAAGCCTTATTAAATAGAGCCGAACCTCAACTAGACCCACAATTAGGAGAGTACCAGGCAGGATTTAGAAAAGGACGCTCTTGTACAGAACAGATCCTCAATCTGCAATCAGTATTACATCAAGCAAAAATGGCCGGTAAGAAATACGTTGTCATTTTCGTCGACTTTACAAAGGCGTATGACTCGGTAGACAGACCTACTCTTATGAAGATTTTGCAGGAATTAGGACTTGATGAGAAGACCCATAACCTAATCAAACAGACTTTAAGCAACACCAGGTCACGAGTAAAGTTCAGAGGAGTCATATCAGAAAGTTTTGAAATTAAATCAGGAGTGAGACAGGGAGATGGTCTGTCCCCTCTCCTCTTTAACTGTGCCTTGGAGAAAGTAATAAGAGAGTGGCGAAAGGAGTTAGCTAGAATGGAGATTCCAAGTGGCATTTATTTGGGACATAAGCGCAATGAGCTCAATGTTGACTGTCTGGCGTATGCCGATGATCTGGCCCTGATATCTAATTCAATAGAAACTTCAGTGAAACAACTAAATGTTCTCAGACAACAAGCAGCAAAGGTTGGGCTACATGTGTCTCTCGAAAAAACACAATTCATCACGAACATCGGTGAATCTCCTTGTACGTTGCATCTGGAACAGGGAGAGATCAGGAAAACCAATAGGTTTAAGTACTTGGGAGAATGGTTGGAATCCAATCTCTCTGAAGGAACAGCTTTGTCAACTCGAGTTAACAGGCTTGAAATGGCCTACCAACTGACCAAGAATACGTATAATAAAAAGTGTCTCTCTCGTAATACTAAGATGAAGCACTACCAGACAGTCATCCGCCCTGAAGCCTTATATGCTTCAGAATGTCTAACATTCAACAGGAAGGGACTCATGGAAAAACTTGAAATCCAGGAAAGAAAGATAATGAGGAAGATACTGGGGCCAGTCAAGGAAGGGGACAGTTATAAAAGACGGCCTAACCAAGAGCTCTACAAGTACTGTGAAAGAATAACGAATGTAGCAAGGAAGAGACGCCTAGCATTCTATGGGCACGTCTACAGGATGCATCCTACCAGGTTGACCAACCGGATTCTCAGCTACTGGCAAAATAGGAAGACCAAGTCACCATGGTTGATGGAAGTGAATAAAGATCTACAGGAACTGGGAATAACAGAAGGAATCTTAAAGGATCGTACAGCACTCAGGAAGATGCTTAAACATAAGAAGTTCCAGGACAGATTATCAACAAAGAAGACTGGCGCCCTTTGGACAAAGGAGAGGAAGGAGCAACACAGCCTGAGGATGCGCAACTACTGGGCAAACATCAAAGCCCATTCCAAAATGCAATAGTTGAATGTCGTGGTCCTTAGCTGGCCTATACGAAACAAGAAGAAGAAGGATAATAATAAGAATAATATAGTATTCTTCTAGCAGTCATTAGCTGTAGCAGTCACTCACTCAATGTTCAAACATATTCATCCAGTGTCCTTATTGTGCTCTGTACTTACGTCACATTATTGTTCCTGACCTACACCTAATCAATAAATCAAACAACAACACTCAGCATTTCAGCACTTGCATTCCAGCTAAGTTTAAAACAAACAGACCATGCAATCCTGTATTATTACCCAACTCCACATAACTAAGTACTCGGTCCCTATATTCCCTAATCCATTAGAATTTTATCATACTATCCCCTTCCCTTATATACATAACTATTCCACCCCCCTATTCCCCTGCCCACCCTCTAACTCACTCTCCTTCATTTTACTCTTGCAGGCCTTTTTTGTCGCACAAAAATACCTGTTCAATTCACCCCCTTTTTCCCATTGTTTAATAATCCATCTCAGGATTGCGTTCTCATCCCCTCTCCCCAATATTTCCCGATGCTCGGCACTCAATAATCCATGTCTTAACCCCCTCGTTACCTCACAGTCTCTTAGCAAGTGAAAATCATCATTCACATCTCCGCAAAGTACACACCTTGTCTTATCCCTCCCGTGTATCCACCCTGTATTCCTTTGCAAACCTAAAAGCCACCATATCATCCCATACCGTTTTGACCTATCGACGTATCTAATATTCAACCCTGCTATCTCCTCTATTTTTGTCAAAACAGTCAGCGAATTTCTTAGTCTGCTTTTCCCCAATAATTTCTGCCAATGGATATCTCTAATTCTCCTTTCCAGTATATTCATACCTCTCACTTCTGTCTTCGACCAAACCTCCCCCCACAGGTGTCCTAATCCTATCCTCTCCAAATATCCCTTTATTTTTTCTAACCATCCACCCTTATACATGCTCTTACATTGCTGTGCATACGCTGCCTGTAATACCCTCCCACCTTCCTGTCTTTTTAAATTCATCCAGTATCTAACTATTCTTTTCACACCCTCTGATTCCAAATCCTCCCCACACATTAATTCCACCCCTACATTTGCTGTACACCTCGGTAAGCCCATTACTAACTTAGCAAAACTACTAACAATCCTTCTTAGTTCCTCTCTTTTCTCATCCAGCCCCCAAACTTCTGAGCCGTATAATACCCTCCCAACGATTACCGACCTGAACACTAGCCCCAGTGTTTTATAACTGATCCCCGGGTATTTGACTAGCAAATTTCTAACTGAGGCTAAGGCTGCCAATCCTCTATATTTCACCCTTTTGATCTGGTCACTCCAAGTTCCTTTATCATTAAAAATAACTCCTAGATATTCCAACTTCCTTACCTGTTCCAATCTTTCTCCCTGAATTATCCAATTACCTTCTATCTTTCTTCTTTTGTCCACCTGGACTATTAATATTTTAGACTTATTTCCATTAATTCTCAATCCCCATTTCCTCGCAAATAGCGTCACTGACTTTAAGGCCCTATTCATCGCCCCTGAAGTTAGCGTCATCAATAACACATCATCCGCAAATATCAGTCCTGGTACTTCTAAAACATTAATTACTGGCACAGCCCAATTTTCTGCCCCACACCCCTCTAAAATATCGTTGATAAATAAAATAAACAGTATTGGCGATAACTTGCATCCTTGTTTTAAACCCACCTTGGACTCTAATGGTCCACTCAGTCTCCCTTCTCCCAGTTTTACACAAAACCTGACAACCCGATATATTCCTTCCACTGCCCTCAACATCTTCTCCGAAATCCCTAGCCTGCCTAATTTCTCTAATAGGGCCTCTCTATTCACCTTGTCAAAAGCTTTCTCAAAATCTATTGCTGCTACATAAACCGTACTTCTAGCCATATTCTTATACTTTTCTAGAATAGTCTTTACTATCATTATATTATCCACTGTTCTTTTCTTTTTCCTAAATCCCCCTTGGTAATCTGTCAAAATTTCATTTTCTTCCGCCCACCCGCTTATTCTGTTCGCTAACACCCCAGTATATATTTTACTCAAAGAATCCAACAGAGATATACCTCTATAACTGTTCACATTGTTCCTACTACCCTTCCCCTTGTATATAGGGCATATAATTCCTGTTTCCCATTCCTTAGGGTAATTACCTCCCTCAAATATCCTATTGAATAGTTTAACCATGCCCTCTATCATTATCTCATTTTTGCTAATTTCCTTCCAAAACTTGTTATTTATACCATTACACCCCCCGGCCGACTTTGCTCTGGCTCTGCTTATCACTCTCAGGATTTCCTCCCTTGTGATTTCTTTATCCAGGTCATAAATTGCCACTCTCCAATTCCTCCAAATTACTTCTTCTCCCGAACCTCTCCATCTTTCATCCCCCTTATTCCCTAGTAATTCATCAAAGTGTCTGACCCATTGCACTTCCTCAATACTCGTTTTCTCTATATTCCTTCCACCCTTAATAATTTTATTAATCTTATCCCAAACTCTCTCAAAATTATTTGTCTTGCAGTCATTATTTATGGCTTCCATTTGTTCCTCTAACCACGTCTTTTTTGTCTCACAAATTTTCTTTTTATACTCCTTCCTCAATCTACAGAAAAACTCCCTTTCTTGGCTCCCACCTTTCCTTCTATATTCTCCTAACGCGTCCATCACCTTCCTCCACATTCCTTCACACTCCCTATTAAACCATTCTTCTCCCTCTTTCTTATTTCCCTTTCTAGCTTTCACCTTCTGCGCTATTATCTTTATTGGATGTAGCAACAATTCCAAGGCTTTATCAGAATTCTTCTCTTCTAACGCCCCTTCCCACACATATTTCAGAAGCTGTAACTCCTCTTTTACTACCCTATTCCAATCCTGGCCCACCTTCTCTGTCCGTTTATACTTATTATAACCACTCCCTCGTTTATCATTTGTCTCATCTTCCTTCATTGTACACTTCTCTTCCCCCCTTTTCAGCATAACCCTCACCGGAAAATGGTGTGATTCAATCCAGTCTCTTATTTCCATTCTTACAACTTCCTCAATCATCCCTTCCGAACTTAAAACCATATCTATCACACTACCACCCTTCTCAGTAACATATGTCAATTTCCCCGTCCTGTCACCCTCTATCCACCCATTCAGAATATACAAATTTCCCACAGCACACATCTCTAGGAGCTTCTCTCCATAACTATTTGTAATTTTGTCCTCACTCCTTCTACTTTCCAACAAACATATTCCATCCTCCCTACTATAAACTGGGCTCTGTTCCCCTATTCTTGCGTTCCAATCCCCGAATAACAACATATCCTCCTCACCTGGAAACATTCCCCTTATCCTACCAATATCTACCAATAACTCTTCAAAAAAATATTTATTTGCATATGCTGAATTACTAGGGTGGCAGTAAACAAAAGCTAGATTTATTTTCTTCCTCCTTCCCTCACCCCCTCCCATATTCAATCTCAACCATATGGTTTCCATCATATCGGTCTCTATATCCTCTACTCTTTCACTAATTTCTTCCCTAATTAGAACTATCATCCCTCCTGGTGCTCGACCCTTATTCCTCTCTTTTCTTCTATATTTATATTTTATCACAAACCCCTTCCATGAAATCTCCTTCCCTGTTTCCAGCCACGTCTCCAAGAGTGCCACAACATCAAAACTTTCTACTACTTCCCGAACTTTCTTGTTTCCTAATTTGTTCCTTAGTTCCTCAATATTCACACATCCTATTTTCCAATATAGTTATAACTTTCCCTCCCTCCCTTCTAGGTCTCCCCCTCTATTCTTACTTCTAGTAGTTATCGACCTCTCATCCCTCATCTCCATCCCTCCTTCTTTAACCAACCTATACCGTTCCATGTCCTCTGTATCCTCTATCCCTTTACGTACTTTTCCCCATATGTCTTTTAAGCTCCTACTTCTGACTTTACTCATAATTTTTTTACCTTCCTGTCGATCTGTCTCCACTTGTCCTTTCTTGTTCACTACACCACTGCACCCTGCTCTCACCGATTCTTGCTGCTCACCCCCACTCACCCCCTCACTATTTTGGACTTCTGAATCCACCTTCCCCTGTCCTTTCTTGCTCACTGCAACACTACACTCTACTCTCCCAGTTTCTTGCTGCTCACTCTCACCGTCCACTTCACTATCTTGATCTTCTGTCTCCCGGCTGCACTGCCCATTCTCTTCTGAGATGCTCTCCTCTCCTGCCACGTCTCTCCTCCTCTTCTTTTCTTCTTTCTTCTTCCCATCTTGCCTTGTCATCTCACCACCCTCAACCCTCTCGTTTTCGTCCATCTCCTTTAGCTTCATCACTGAATGTACTCTAACCCATCGCCCGTTTGTCACCTCCAACCTCAGACCTCTTATTCGGGCCTTTAGCCCCTGGTTCCTCGCTCTCCATAGGTGCCTATTCAAGATCCTCATATTTTCACTTCCTTCTCTTCCCATGTCTCTTTTCACCCTTATTTTCTGTCCCTGTAAATTCTTACTGTTACCTACCACAATTTCCGCCATTAGGGTAGATAAAAATTTTACCCTAATTGGCCTCCGACCTTTAGCTTTACCAATTCTCTCTACATCGTCTATGTCACCACTACTGAAATTTATCTTCATTGTATCACGTATAACTTCGATCACCTTGCCTATCAGTTCCAACTTGTCCTCCCTCACATCTTCCTCAACTCCATATATAAATATGCCTTTCTTCCATCTCTCCTGCTTGTACTCCTCCCCTTCTTTCTTCATCCTCATCATCTCCTCTTTCAAATATTTCACTTCCCCTCTCAATAACTCGATTTCTTTCTCGTTATTGTCAACTCTTCTGCTTGATTCCTCCGTCCTCGTTTCCAGCCATTTCTTCATGTTGCCTATCTCCTTTCTCTGCTCCTCCATCATGTCCTTTATTTCCTGCACTTTCTCCCACTGGCATTTCTCCTGCATGACTTCACTCACAACCACCCTGAGTGCGGCCAAATCCTCTGTGTTATATTTTCCACTGGTATTTGGGCCTGGGTTTAATTCCACCCCCCCAATAACCAGTAACACCGCTACCACTGCCACTACCAGCACCGTTTCACTCATTTTTAATCCGTCCTAACTTATCACCAATCCATTCTTGTTCTCCTTTTCCGTTTCGCCTGCCATTTGCCAATAGCGGCCCGGTATTGCTCGATGCCAACCATATTCACCACACTACTCTACACGACCTCTCTCCTTGACCGCTCGAGCTAGACTGACTAAAAGTTTGTAGTTCACTTAGATCTTGAACACAGTAAAAGAAAATGATCAGCAATAATACTCACTTATATTAATAGAATCATTACTAAGATAGGTACTGGTCACACATACTAAGTAATATTCGTGTTTTAAGCCTTCAATTTGCTGTTATTTATAATACAATGTCAGGCACTTACGTAGACTACTGATGCAGATTTCAGAGACGGTGTTGGAACTCTCATGAACAGTGAAAACTGTTTCACTCGCTAATATTATAGTTTTATTAATCTGCAGTGATGGATGATCTTGCCATGTTGAGTCGAAGTGGTTCTGCAAGGGATTTTTTATGTATTGTGTTTTAGAGACAGGAAGAGTAATGCCTTTGATCACTGTGTGAGGTGTCATTTGAACCAGCGATTTTCCTCTATTACGCAGATTTTGGTACTTCCCGAGATCATTATTGTAAAATATCTCACCTTTTACATGAACAGAATTTTGTGTGAGAAACTTTATTATTCTTGCCACTCTCGCTTTCGTTGTTGTGATTTCCAATGTGATGTATCTCATGTTCTCTTTCTTGCACTTGATCTGGGAAGTTTCATCTATTGATGTTTCCATTATGTAGGACAAGGTATGAAAATAAATTTTTCAGTTCACCACTCGGTAAAATATACACGTTATACTACACAATAATGACAAAATACGACACACAGGAAATAGGATTGCTTTTGCGCAAATGACGTTAGAAGCCTGCGAACACGTAAATCAGTGTTGCAAACGAACAAAATACGAAATATGATGACTTCAAAGAATACACTGTACAATATAAGGAACGATTTTGCTTACTGATATTATCACATTGTTGCATAATATAACAACACAAGATTCCAGAGAATAATGGTGTAACATGACATGGCCAGTTTTGAATTCACTGCCTGCATGACTTGGCCCATTCTGTTGCACGACCAAGAATTCAGTGCTCTGTACTGTGAAGACATGGACGATTTCAAAGCATATTCTTGTTTCACCTGATAGTACTATACTTCACGTTGATAACCTTAACTCATTTTCGTAGATTTTGTGACTTGGCCGGTTTTGATACTAGACGCCTTGTATCTTGGTCAAAAGAACACCACTGTATTGAAATCATCTGAAACTCATTGGTCTGCCAGAACAGATGGCACAAATGATTTGGTAAGGGGCTATAAGGAAATTTCAAATGCATGAAAAGAATTATCTGAAGATATTTCCCAGACTCCAAGCACTCGGTTGGAAGCTCAAATTTTATAATTTTGAAAAATTCTTTGAATATTTGTGGCTCTGAAAGACTTAATTACACACAGGTCAGGAAATGTATCATAAGTGTTCCATGATGAAGGAGGACACTCTATTTCATGAGTGTCAAAGATCGCCCACCGTAAACACAGTGCCCTTGCTAGAAATAACTGCACGAGGGTGCAAGTCGGTTCCCTCCCAGTCGGCTTGTGCTGCTCCAGTTACCTCTTTTGGTCTACACGTAATGGTTGAAACATACAGCTGTGTAGGCTGTGGCATAAGGATTCACAGAGTAATTTGTTAGTGTGTTTTATTTGTGTACTTTTGAATTAACATGGTTGCTTGAAGAGATGTTACTTTTACCACAGCCTATTTTCTTTTGTATAAGTTTATATAAAGACATGAATTTTGCTACAGAAGCGATACAATAACAGCATAGCATTTGATTCAGCATATTTCTGCTTCATAATTGTATATAGGAGAGCAGAGCAGAACTGTTTTATTTTGTACTTCATTACTTATGGCAACATTTAAAGTAATTATTATGATACACGGTAGAGCCTCCATGGCTCAGGCGGCAGCATGCTTTGTCTCACCAATGGGTTCCATGGATCAAATCGCGGTCACTCACTGTGAGATTTGTGCTGGACAAAGCGGAGGTGGGACAGGCTTTTCTCCGGGTACTTTGGTTTTCCCTGTCATATTTCATTCCAGCAACACTGTCCAATATAATTTCATTTTATCTGTCATTCATTAACCATTGCTGCAGAGGAGTACCACAGGCTTCGGCAGCCGGCACGATTCCTATCATCGCCGTTAGATAGGGGCTTCATTCCTGCCATCCCTGTGCCGGTTAAATGACTGGAAACAGGCTGTGGAATATTTTCATTATGGTACACAATGATTACAAAGCATGTTGTTTATGCAAACGCTGTGTTGAACACATTTATTGTACGGAGTACTGTAGTTATGAACCCTTCAACAGCTCGTGACCTTGACATGCCTGCTCTAGGTCGTCTTCTTCGCTGCTGGTGGTGGTGATTATTGTTTTAAGAGGAAGTACAACTAGGCAGCCATTCTCTATATAACACTGATCAGAGAGAAAAATGGAAGGGGTCCGACACTTCAAAAAATGAAGGTATCGGCCAAAGGAAGACAAGGGCCATGAAGGGCGTGAAAATGAAAGATTCCCTAGCGCTCGGAAACTAATAGCACTGGGGTTGGGAAAGAACAAAAGTTGACCAACAGACGTCGGATAGGACGGATGAAAGGGAGGAGCCTGGCACAAGTAAGTGGAAGAAATGCCAGGAGTCAACTAAGGTCCCTGTGATTGCCAACCCACACTCCCAAATGGACAGCTCCTGGGGCCCCTTTTAGTTGCCTCTTATGACAGGCAGAAGATACTGCCCTCACCTACAGGGGGAGGTCGTCTTCTTCCTGACTTCAGGTCAATGGATTATGCCCAATTTTACAGCCAGATGGCTGTGTGCCCGGCCCTCTCACCGTTCAGTGATGGAAGAATGAAATTCATGACTGACTTAATAATTGACTCAACTTGTCAATGAAGAGTTGCTTACAAATTGCTAAAAAAATTATCTCTTCCCTTCAGTTCTGTCTGCCTCCATAGTGCAACGGTTAGCACTATTAGCTGCTGTCCTCCCAGGCCCGGGTACTGCCAGACATTTAAGAATGGCAGGAGCTTAAAATGGTACACGCAGCTCACCTCCATTGGGGGTGTGCCTGAAAAGAGCTGCACCACACGAGTTTACTTTACCCCTCAGTTCCCAATAAACAGCAACAATACTACAACTGTATTATTATTGTACCGGGCGGTACACCTCTACTCTGTTTATTTAAAAGTTGCGCCAGTTGAAACTCCTCTTCTGGAGGAAGGTTGAACTTTATCTATTCTATTAATTCTCTACTTTCTCAGAAGATGTCACCACGTGGAAAATTTTGAGTTTTTGAACTGTGTCACTTTTGATGTGTTCTTGTTTCGCTTGAAGTAAGAAGTGTGAACTTTCTCTTCTAGAGGACACTACTGAAGATCAACAATAGTGCGACCTAGTGCGGAGTTAAAGAACTATTTTGTTGGAGAAATTTTTATTTCAAGAGTTTGTTCTTTGTTAAATTTCTTTCTGTCATGGTTTAAGTTGGCTGTATACCCCTCTTTTTCCCCTTATTTTGGATCTAGCCAATCCCGAATTTCTTTAATTAATTTTCCACCAATAATGTGTTTCTTCTTCCTCTATGTAGGGGTTTCTTTTCCCGAACCAATAAAGATTTTGTGGGAGGGTGTTTTCCTTCCCCTAACGCCTAGAATCTTCCGCGAGAGGATATAAACTGCTGATTTTGGGGTCTCCGGGCCATTTCTGTTCCATCTTTCAGTGTATTAAGTACATAGCAGGAGGCGGGAAGCGCCTCTTTCTTCGGCGGCGTCTACAACAAGGTAATGGCCAAGTAATAACTTCTTTCTTTGCTTGCTCAGCAGTTTAATCTTCGGGGCGGGTTCTAGGCCTTCCACCATGTAACCTTCCTTTAAAATGTAAAGACTACTGGTACCTATCCTATCTTCTAAACCACATATTGGGATAGAGAGTGCTAACCCTCTCGAGTTCCCACTCATATTGTTTTGAGGTGGACTTATTTTTCAAACCAATTCTTCCGTGATGTAATGTAAATTGTTATTTTCTGAAGTCACCTCTGTAGTATGGGATTAGCCCTTGCGTTAGCGGCCCAGAGCCAGATTAGGTTTTAAAAACAAAGTGTATTAGGAGTGCAAGTTCGCCTCCTCTCAAATTGTTATTTTAGAGGTCATGTAATCAACCTTCTTTTCATGTAATAGACCTCCGTAGTTTGGGTATTTTACCCCTGTAAATACGTCCTTAGAGGACAGCTCGAAGGTAGAGTTTGGTGTGGCCTTTGAGAGGCTTAAATTTTGAGAGCGGATCGCTCTTTTGAAATGGAGTGTCATATGCCTCGTGGAGGCTTTTCTGTGTAATTCGGAGCCAGGGGCTCCTAGGGATGAACGGGGTTTTCTGCCCCTCTGTTAAAACTTGTGTTTGTGGTAAAACTGAGCTGATCGCTGAAGTTAGGGCGTGAAGCCCAAAACCTGTAAATTTTGTAACTCCCCTTGTTTTGCTACATTGTACCTGCCATGTCTGTTATTGCTTTGTTTTTGAAAAGAAAATATAACCTTGTTAAATTTTAAGTTAATTTTACATGCACTATAATTTCGTAGCTTGAAACCCATTCACACCCGCACCTTCTTTCACCTCTACCTACCACGGATATCTCCGTAACAAGTGGCAGCAGAGCGTGGTTGAATGGGTCTCAATTTAGCCCCTTTTGACGGCTAAACATTGCTTTGATTCGAACTCTAACAATTTTCTTAGTTGCTGGAATTTTTGAGTTTTTCAAAATTGTTCTGTCATCATGCCCGGCCCTCGCGATGTTCTCCTCCTTAACTACTTGCGTAAAGAGGAGTTGATATATGAGTTAACTATCAGAAACGTTCAATCTGGAGGCACGGTTGCAATAGATACTAACAAGCTTAGAGAGTCCCTTGATTTGCCCATTTCCATCCCCAATTTGGGAGAGAAAGAAATTGATGACTCTCTTTCCACGATTGTCGAGAATATTACTGGGCTAGCATCGGTAGTCAGCTTTTTTGATGAAAACGATCCGTCTCCTAATCAAATTAAGCGTGTGCAAGGCAGGCTGTATCACTTTGCAAATAGAGTTAATGATCTGTTGTCTCTAAAGGTGAATGACGTCCAGAGGAAGGACGCTAATACGCTCCTTGAAACTATTTCTGAATTGTCTAATAAGGTCACTCAATTGCTAACCGGCGAAGTTCCTCCCAAAACTGATCAACCCGCCACGGTGAATGTAGGTAACGAGGAAGAGCCTCCTCAGGGAGAAGTCAATAGGATAACCGTTGCTGCTCAAACTATCTCTGCCCCATCGAACAACGAATCTGAACGCCGTGCGTCATTGAGTAACATCCGCTCTGAATTAACTTCTTTGCCATTGAAACCTTTAACGACTATGTCACCTGGGTTCAGCAGCTTGCCTCATCCGTTGGCAATGTTGCTTAGAGGTATCTCTAAGTTTTCCGTCAACACCACCAGTGACGTAATTTCATTTTTAAGATTTCTAGTGGAATTTCAGGATCATGCCCTTGTGTTTTCTCTTTCCCCATGTCAAATTTTGCAAATTATCTATCCTTATGCTATTGGTGTTCTATCTGACAAAATAGTTAGAGCCATTGCCGAGCAATCTTCTATTGAGGATTTCCATGCCCATTTGCTAGCTAACTTCATCCCGGCTAGGGCCAGGTCCTCCCTTATTCAGAAATACTATTATCGGGTACAGCGCTTGGATGAAAACCTGGCAGACTTCATCCAAGATATTAAGTTTTATACTAGGGTGTTTGCTCTCCACTTCCCTGAGGATCAGATCGTGCAAGCTATTGTCGAAGGGATTTCACCACCCTACAGGTCATATTTGTGTTTCGCGGCGTGCCCGCAAACCTTCTCTGAACTGGAAGCATTAGCCGTCTCTGCGGAAGGAGTTAGGTATGCCGATTCCTTGCGTGTGGCGAAAGAACCCCCGCCTTCCTTTAGTAGCACTCGGCCCCCACCTCGCCGACCAGTCAATCCCCGTAAATGTTATGCTTGTGGGTCGCCTGACCATCTGCGGAATAAGTGTCCTCTGATCAAGTCAAGTGGGACAAGGAATGGAGCAGGGTCATCACAAGGCTGTTTTAAGTGTGGGGCCTTCTCACATATCGCCAAGAATTGCCCAAACTCAAATAGCACCCCCTCCTGCTCAACTTCTGGTGCAAATTCCAGCTATGCCAATAATAAAAAGTGACTAGTGGCGTCGGCTGAGCCGACTAATCCATATTCCCGAAACTCAGCCCCTAGTAAACAGGTTGTAAATGCAGGGAACGACCAGCCTTCAAATTCATCTTTTGAATGCCCTAAAGAGTGTCTTAGGATTGCGGCGGATACCCCCGCACCTGTTCCTTTTCTTAAGATTGAGTTAAATAACGAGCCTATAACAGCTCTCTTAGATTCAGGCAGTGTTTGTTCCATTATTTCGGCTGATTGATATTCTAAATTGAAATCGGTTTGTAAACTCCCTGACTATGACTCATCTCCTGTTAAATATGTTTCGGCTAATTCATCTCCATTAGAAATTCTAGGTTCCTTACATGTCAAAATTCGGGTTTTTAAATTTACATGGAAGATCAAATTGTTTGTGGCCAAGCGTTTGTCTTGCCCCATCATATTGGGAGCGGACTTCATTTCTCACACTGGTCTTGTGCTCGATCTCCAGAGTAGGTCGTGCACATTCAAATTTGCGTCCAATTGTAGAATTCCCTTGTTAAAGTGTAATTCTGTATCATGTTCATCTATTTCGCCTACCCAGGATGAGATGTTGTTAGACCTTAGACATCTACCTGAGGAGCAGGCTGATAGTATTCGGAAACTGTGTCAGTCGTTTCCCGAGGTGTTCTCTGATACTCTTGGTGTTACTGACCTTATTGAATACAAAATCGAGGTCACGGATTCGATTCCTGTTCGCTTTCCACCGTATAGACTATCTCCACCTAAAATGAAGGCTCTGAAAGAAATCATCGATCAGATGTTGAAGGATGGTATTATTAGGCCCTCTAAGTCAGCGTATTCTTCGCCTATTTTTCTAGTCCCGAAACCCCAAGGAGGCTTCAGGCCTGTCATTGATTACAGGGCTCTCAATCGGAAGGTGGTGTTGCAATCTGTGCCCCTTCCCGACCTTCATTCTTGCTTTTCATGGTTTCGTAAGGCCAAGTTCTTCACCATCTTGGACTTGAATCAGGCCTATAATCAAATTCCCCTTGCCGAAGAGTCTAAACATCTTACTGCGTTTGCCACGGACTGGAATTTATACGAATACAACCGCGTGCCTTTCGGGCTCCCCACGGGGGCAGCTGTGCTCACTAGGCTACTAGATAGGGTCTTCTCCGACATCAAATTTGAGTACTTATATCACTACTTGGATGATGTCGTCGTATTTTCCGAGACTTTTGAAGAACATCTAGATCATCTGCGAGAAGTTCTGAAACGCCTTCGTAAGGCTGGGTTAACTGTCAAGTTGTCCAAGGTTGCCTTTGCTAAGCCCTCTATGTCATTCCTAGGGCATATTGTGTCACCCGATGGGGTAGCTGTCGATCATTCTAGAACACAGGCCATCCGTGATTTTAAACCTCCTAAGGACATCAAAGGTATCGCTAGATTCATTGGTATGGTGAATTTCTTCAGGAAGTTTATTCCTAACTTTGCTAATAGAGCGGCGCCCTTAAACCTTCTTCGTAGGAAAGGCATCAAATTCGAGTGGGGACCTTCTCAACAAGCCGCTTTCGAAGATCTGAAATTAGCTCTCTGTAATGCCCCTGTACTCGCTATGCCTGATTTCTCGAAGAAATTCATCGTCCAAACCGACGCATCGTCGTCAGCAGTAGCTGCAGTTCTTCTTCAAGAAACTGAACTAGGGAGGCGACCCATCGCCTATGCGTCTAGGACATTGTCAGCTCAAGAAGCAAAGTACTCCATATATGAGCTTGAAGGTTTGGCAGTCTTATTCGCCTTAGAAAAGTTCCGTCTCTATCTGGAACACGTCAAATTCGATCTGGAGACAGATAATCAAGCCTTAAGCTGGGTCTTAGGTAGGCCGCGTCGTACAGGTCGTATAGCCCGTTGGGCCATCCGTATTTCTGCCTTCCAATTCGATGTACGGCATATCAGAGGTACTGAAAATGTTGTTGCCGATGGACTCAGCCGTATGTTTCATAACGACGTAGAGACCCACGAACCGGTCGACAGTTCATCACCTTCCGAGTCCATACTATCTGGTGTTAATGCCATCTTAACAGATGCTCCCATGCTTTTTAGGGATATTGAGAAATACCAACGTGAAGATCCGACGCTGGCTCCGATAATGGAAACCCTTTCTTCTGGGGAACATGCTGTCCCTTATGTTCTGAGGAATGGTGTTCTATGTTGCCCTTCGAGGCATGATAAGTTGATGAAAGTTGTTGTTCCAGCGGTTCTTGTACCTATGATCTTCAAATACTATCATGAGACCCCATTGGGGGGGCATCTTGGAATCTTTAAAACTCGTGAAAAGATTCGTGAAATGTTCATATGGAAAGGTATGGACGGTGAAATTCGGGAACTTGTAAAAGCTTGTAAATCTTGTTTGATCAGTAAACCCACCATGTCCACTAAAGTAGGCCTTTTGTCTTCTCATCAAGCGTCGCGCCCCATGGAACGCCTGTATATCGATTATGTGGGACCCTTCCCCCAGTCAAAGGGTAATGCCAACAAGTTCATCTTTGTGTGTGTAGATGGTTTTACAAGATTTTCCTGGTTATTTCCGACTAAGCTGGCTACCGCTCAGTCCACCATTACTTGCCTAAATTCTATTTTTGCTTCTTTTGGTCCGTGTCAATATATTGTATCTGATAATGCTAAGGCTTTTACATCAAATTTATTTCGTAAATTCTGTTTTGACTTGTCCATCTCTCATGTAACTACATCTGCTTATTATCCTCAACCATCTCTGGCTGAACGGGTTAACCGTAATCTCAGGTCCGCACTCATTGCCTATCATCATGAAGATCCTTCCAGGTGGGACACGTCCCTGCATTGGATAGCTTTTGCTTTGAATTCGGCGGTTCATGAATCTCACAAGTTTACTCCAGCTTCTTTAATGTTTAAGTTTGTTCCCAACTCGCCGCTCTCTAACCTCTGGTCTTTGAATGACATTCTACCCGAGACAATAGATCCGGATAACATTAAAGATCTTTGGAAGAAGGCTAAAGCCAATCTTAAAGTGTCTCATGAAAAGGTTAGGGAAAGGTATGATCGTGGACGGAGACCCACCACTTTGAAGGTAGGCGACCAGGTTATGGTCAAAAATTTTGTTCCCGCGGGCAAGCTTGCCCCCAGATTTCATGGGCCTTGTATCATTCTCGATTTTCTTACGCCGGTTACCTTATTGCTAAGTAATCCAGCCACCGAGAGGATATTTAGGGTTCACCTGTCCCAGGTGAAACCGGTGTAATTTCTGTGTTAACTTGCTTCATATTATTTTGAAAGGATATGAAGGTTATATTTTTTTTTGAGTTTCACTTTTAAGGCATTCTGCCCCTTCTATAGGATTTTGTTTCTTATGTAAGCATGTTTGTGAAACCTGCCCCGACCCATTAAACTGCCATCCTGTTCTTGCCACGGCCATTACCACGCTCCCGTCTCCTGCTCCACCTTACACTGTGGCTTCATAATAGTAAATGCCATGGATATCTACACGCCGCTGGCCCCTCAACCTCTCCACAAGCCTGTACCCTCTAAGAAAATGATTGTCCAACACAATTCTGCCGCCTAGCTTTAATGTTTCAGCGCCCCCGCAGCCGCGCAGCGCCGTGCAGCAACTGGGGAGGGGGATGGGCCCCCTCCTCTCCAGCGAGGACGACATGTGCACGGCGAGCCGGAGCTCACCTCCCGGCCAAGGCTGATGTGCGGCGCACGACCTGCTACATGCCCGCAGCCTGTATCTGTTCACCGCGGGCGCGGCGTACTTCAACACCTCTGCTCCCCTCATAGTGCGGGCGAGCGGTATCTCAGGGTACTTAAGGGGTCCGAGCGGCCTCCGTTGGACGCAAGCTGCAACGGCCGGTCTGGCCATCCGACTCAATCTACATCAACTACATGGACAGTTACTATAAGAGATAACTACATTTGGGAATTTAACAACAATATTTGGTGGACATTGCAAAACTTTTCTTCACTTTTAAGCATTAAAGGTTTATCTTCAGAAATTCAACTACTACAACAGAAAAACTTTACTGCACCTGCAACAACAAAATTTTGAAATTGCAACCAACCAAATTACTAAAATCTTATAAATGCTTCCGCAATTAATCTTAACATTAACATCAAAACTTGGACCTTATTTTGGAAACAAAACTTATGTTCTTCTGTGTTACCCCTTGGAGGGACTTTTGGGGGGGGAGGTCTGTACCGGGCGGTACACCTCTACTCTGTTTATTTAAAAGTTGCGCCAGTTGAAACTCCTCTTCTGGAGGAAGGTTGAACTTTATCTATTCTATTAATTCTCTACTTTCTCAGAAGATGTCACCACGTGGAAAATTTTGAGTTTTTGAACTGTGTCACTTTTGATGTGTTCTTGTTTCGCTTGAAGTAAGAAGTGTGAACTTTCTCTTCTAGAGGACACTACTGAAGATCAACAATAGTGCGACCTAGTGCGGAGTTAAAGAACTATTTTGTTGGAGAAATTTTTATTTCAAGAGTTTGTTCTTTGTTAAATTTCTTTCTGTCATGGTTTAAGTTGGCTGTATACCCCTCTTTTTCCCCTTATTTTGGATCTAGCCAATCCCGAATTTCTTTAATTAATTTTCCACCAATAATGTGTTTCTTCTTCCTCTATGTAGGGGTTTCTTTTCCCGAACCAATAAAGATTTTGTGGGAGGGTGTTTTCCTTCCCCTAACGCCTAGAATCTTCCGCGAGAGGATATAAACTGCTGATTTTGGGGTCTCCGGGCCATTTCTGTTCCATCTTTCAGTGTATTAAGTACATAGCAGGAGGCGGGAAGCGCCTCTTTCTTCGGCGGCGTCTACAACAAGGTAATGGCCAAGTAATAACTTCTTTCTTTGCTTGCTCAGCAGTTTAATCTTCGGGGCGGGTTCTAGGCCTTCCACCATGTAACCTTCCTTTAAAATGTAAAGACTACTGGTACCTATCCTATCTTCTAAACCACATATTGGGATAGAGAGTGCTAACCCTCTCGAGTTCCCACTCATATTGTTTTGAGGTGGACTTATTTTTCAAACCAATTCTTCCGTGATGTAATGTAAATTGTTATTTTCTGAAGTCACCTCTGTAGTATGGGATTAGCCCTTGCGTTAGCGGCCCAGAGCCAGATTAGGTTTTAAAAACAAAGTGTATTAGGAGTGCAAGTTCGCCTCCTCTCAAATTGTTATTTTAGAGGTCATGTAATCAACCTTCTTTTCATGTAATAGACCTCCGTAGTTTGGGTATTTTACCCCTGTAAATACGTCCTTAGAGGACAGCTCGAAGGTAGAGTTTGGTGTGGCCTTTGAGAGGCTTAAATTTTGAGAGCGGATCGCTCTTTTGAAATGGAGTGTCATATGCCTCGTGGAGGCTTTTCTGTGTAATTCGGAGCCAGGGGCTCCTAGGGATGAACGGGGTTTTCTGCCCCTCTGTTAAAACTTGTGTTTGTGGTAAAACTGAGCTGATCGCTGAAGTTAGGGCGTGAAGCCCAAAACCTGTAAATTTTGTAACTCCCCTTGTTTTGCTACATTGTACCTGCCATGTCTGTTATTGCTTTGTTTTTGAAAAGAAAATATAACCTTGTTAAATTTTAAGTTAATTTTACATGCACTATAATTTCGTAGCTTGAAACCCATTCACACCCGCACCTTCTTTCACCTCTACCTACCACGGATATCTCCGTAACAATTATATTAGACATTTTCCCTTATTTGGAAATATTCAACATTTCCCCCTGTGGGTGCGGGAGTACAATAAAGCGCACGGTATCCCCGCCTGTCGTAAGAGGTGACTAAAAGGGTATTAGAGCACTTATGCCTAGGGAGTGTTTCATTTTCACGGCCTTCATGGCCTTTGTCTTTCTTTGGCCGATACCTTCATTTTTCAAAGTGTTGGATCCCTTATGTATCCTCTCTCTGATGGTTGCCTAGTTGTACTTCCTCTTAAAACAATAATCACCACCACCAACACTTCCCCCACTTTACCAGTCACTAAGTGCACGACAAAACAAGGGTTTCCTGTCCTAAGTAGAATAAAAAATGCTATATTACTTCTTGGTGTCAGCCCCGTGGTGTAGAGGGAGTGTGCCTGCTCCTTACCCGGAGACCTCTGGTTTGATTCCTGGCCGGGTCAGGGATTTTTACCTGCATCTGAAGGCTGGTTCGAGGTCTGCTCAGCCTAGGTGATTAGAATTGAGGAGCTATCTGATGGTGAGATAGCAGCTCCGGTCTAGAAAGCTAAGAATAATGGCCGAGAGGATTTGTCATGCTGACCACACGGCACCTGATAATCTGCAGGCCTTCGGGCTGAGCAGCGGTTGCTTGGTAGGCCAAGGCCTTCAGGGCTGTAGTGCCATGGAGTTAGGTTAGTCTCTCACTTCTTGGGGACAGTAAAATGACTGCAAGTGTATTAATATGCACTGAGAAGGATGTAACACCAAAAACTTCTGAGTTCATCAACGGATATGATCAGACCAAAGTAAGGTTTTCTTTGCTTAATGTCACACCAACACAGGTAGGTCTTATGGCGATGATGGGAGAGGAAAGGGCTAGGAATGGGAAGGAAGCAGCCCTGGCCTTAATTAACGTACAGCCCCAACATTTGCGTGGTGTGAAAATGGGAAACCAGAGAAAACCATCTTCAGGGCTGCCGACAGAGGGGTTCGAACCCACTCTCTCCTGGATGCGAGCTCACAGCTGCGTGCCCCTATTCGCACAGCCAATTCGCCCGGTAAGAAAGGAAGAAACCTTTGATGTAAATTGTTTTATTAATACAGTACCAACTTCTGTTTTATGTTGCACCAATACTGGCAAGTGTTATAATGACAATGGAATAGGACTGGAAAAGAAACAACTGTGGCCTTAATTAACAATCAAGGACGGGCCCCGAACGGAGGCTGCTACCCCATGTAGACCGGACAGTTCAAGCCTCCCAAAAAAGAAATTACATTGCTGCACTTGAACTACTGTCACTCAAAAAGTATTAAAGATATTGACCTCAAACTTGGAACATCTACTCGCTGGGTTGCTTAGTAGTCTGTATGGTGCGATACCTTTCAAAGCAATACCGTTTGTGGCTCCACTTGATAGTCTTTCCAAATACAGTGTAGTAGGAATGCCTTTCACGTATTCAAGTATGCAAGCACAACAAGCTGAAAACTAAGCCAGTACATTTCTGGGGCTCATCCTCAACCCCTGGCTGCATACTCTGGGGGTATGTTAAGTACAGCCCCAGTGAAAATGGGAAACCATGGAAAACCATCTTCAGGCCTGTCGACAGTGGGACTTGAACCCGCCAACTCCCAAATGCAAGCTGACAGCTATTTGATCCAAACAATGCAGCCATCTAGCTTGGTAACAAAAAAATTTTTGTTAATTAATTTTTTTTATTTAACATATCTTTTTATTTACATAGGTACTAATTATTAAAATATTTTTGTTTGGTGAATTAACACACTTATTGTTAATTTTTTTCTTTTTTTGCTTTATATTACAAGGGGTAAAGTTATACAAAGCAGGCGCCAAAATTTACTTTACCCAGGGTGCCAATAACACAAACCCATGCCCTCTAGCAATTGAGTAAGGATGCAGTATTTACACATCTTAACGTATTCTTTCTATGTTACTGAATATGTAGCATTTATGGAACAAAGAATTCTAAAGCCAGATACTGCAGATTGATAAAGTAAAGGTAGGCTTTAGGAAATAATGGGGCTAAGAAATCTAAAAACTCAAACCCTCAATGAAGAGATAAGCAAGCTCGATTGGAAAGGCATGAACAATATACAAAAGAACTAGCATAACATATATTACAACAAAAGGAAGAAGGTTGTTAATGATATATTTGTTTTCAAAAATTATATCAATTGTGACATTCCAATGACCACTTTTACAAGTCATTGTAGTGTATTTAAAGTGCCTAACATGTGCTTCTTGATAAATATTTAAAAGAAAGTTGCCAACTAGACATATCTGTCAAAATTGATTATGTCTCTATGGCAACTGAAAATGTTTCTCTTGGCACAACTCCTGGATCTGACACATCCTAATTAGGACCATTGTGTATGTTTTAAAGTTAGTTATTGACACCATGCTCACAACATCTTAAACTCAGAGAAGCTAAAACAATTTTGGCGAATAAAGGCAGTAATGAAGACGATATAAGTAACTGGAGCCCAACAGTTTATTCAATTGTAAGGCGAAACACTGAGAAGGTTCTTGAATCTACTCAGAAGGCAGGTCTTGCTCCATGCACAGCAAGGTGTGTGATAATTATAGAATTTTCATTGCTGTACTCAGAATGCTAAAACAAGAGGGAAAAAAATGAAATGTCGTATGGCATTTAGTGCCAGGATATCCCAGGACGGGTTCGGCTCGCCAGGTGCAGGTCTTTCCATTTGACGCCCGTAGGCGACCTGAGCGTCGTGATGAGGATGAAATGATGATGAAGACAACACATACACCCAGCCCCCGTGCCATTGGAATTAACCAATTAAGGTTAAAATCCCCAACCCGGCCGGGAATCGAACCCAGGACCCTCTGAACCGAAGGCCAGTACGCTGACCATTCAGCCAACAAGTTGGACAAACAAGAGGGATTGTATAGTAATTTTCCTTGATATATCTAAGGCGATTTACAGCATTGGCCACTGCCACATTGACAGAAATGTAATGGCTATACGCACTGTGCTTAGTAGTTAATTTACAAAACAAGAATAAATTTTTTCTCACTGTTGGAGGCAGTGATGGTGATTATTGTTTTGTTTTTTTTCTAGCTGCTTTACGTCACACCGACACAGATAGGTCTTATGGCAACGATGGGACAGGGAAGAGCTAGGAGTGGGAGGGAAGCGGCCGTGGCCTTAATTAAGGTAGAGCCCCAGCATTTGCCTGGTGTGAAAATGGGAGACCACGGAAAACCATCTTCAGGGCTGCCGACTGTGGGGTTCGAACCTACTATCTCCCGAATACTGGATACTGTCAGCACTTAAGCGACTGCAGATTATTGTTTTAGGAGGAAGTACAACTGGGCAACCATCCTCTATATAACGCTAATCAGAGAGAGAAAATGGAAGGGATCTGACACTTCAAAAAATGAAGGTATCAGTGAAAGAAAGACAAGGGCCACAAAGGGCATGAAAATGAAAGAGTGCCAGGATGAGTGGCTCAGATGGTTGAGGCGCTGGCCTTCTGACCCCAACTTGCCAGGTTCGATCCTGGCTCAGTCAGGTGGTATTTGAAGGTGCTCAAATACATCAGCCTCGTGTTGATAGATTTACTGGCACATAAAAGAACTCCTGCGGGACAAAATTCCAGCACCTCGGTGTCTCTGAAAACTGTAAAAGTAGTTAGTGGGACGTAAAGCCAATAGCATTATTATTATTAAAATGAAAGACTCCCTAGGCCTCGAGTGCTCTAATACCGTTGGGGTCAGAAAAGAACAAGAGTTGACCAAGGGAGGCCGGATATGTTAGATGAAAGTGAGGAGCCTGGCACAAGTAAGTGGAAGCAATGCAGGACTCAGCTAACGGCACTGTGTTTGCCAAGTTAAGAGCCACTGGGGCTTCTTTTAGTTGCCATTTATGACAGGCAGGGGATACTGTGGATATTATTTTACCACCCCCACCCACAGGGAGATCATTGTTGGATGTGTACTATGAGGCAGACCATTGTCCATTGATTTTTAATATTGCCATATAATTTTATTTATCAGGAAATATGTGAGCCTAATTTGGCTATAGATTAGCAGATGTCCTTGATGGTATGTGTATAACTGGATTTGCAGATGACCAAGCAATTACAAGCCCAGATCTGCCTATTACTGGGAGAGCCATAGATCTTATCTAATATTTATTTTTAAAAATTGGACGTGCCATTAATATGAGCAATAAGAATTTCTAAAGGGAGGACAACTAAGGCTGTTGGAGCTGGAGCATAACTAATGAGACAGTGGTGTACTAACTAACAGTCTCCCCTTTCTTGAAGCGTAACCAGAGCCATTGATTTAAGCTGACCTTCCCTTTGCAATGGTCACCTCTTACTAAAAGTCCATTTGTGGTATCTAATGGTACAGATCTCATGATTAGAAGCAGTGTAAAAAGATACTTGGGCTTCCAGCAAATACATCTACTCAAATGTTCTATTCACCTTGACGGCTAAGAGGTCTAGCAATTTTAAATTGTACATGGAAGAATATCTTGAACATTTCTCTATAATGCAAAGGTTTAGCTGACCCTTCAGTAGACAAAATTATAGACCTCGATTGTGAAATGCAATTTTGTCACAAAGCACTTGGTGCCTATTTCAGCCCATCTAAAAAGATGCATCAAAAACTTAGAATTAAATCATGCCAAGGATGGAATGATGAGCAATGATAAGGAATAGGTGCTACAAAGTTTCAAGTGTTCCCAGAGATCAGCAGAGTTGTTTCACTTTCAAACCCAGAACGGACTGCGCCAATAAAACTTGTACCCGGAGTGAGCAGGAAGTCGCAGATACAGCATGTAATCGGCATCTGTTCTCATGATGGGTTACTTATTAACTCTCGCCACCATAGAGTCAAACATAAACTAAATGAATTACTTGCTAATAGAGGATTTGACTGCTATGGAGAAGTCCTTGCAGTAGATTGTAATGGTTTCCATTGATTCAGTGATATTGTAGCTCTGGACCTAACTATCCATTTCAAAAACAGTGATCCTGAGTTTTATGTTCGACTCTACAGTGGCGAGAATTAATAAGTCTATTTCAGATGAAAGAGTGAAACTACCAATAGAAGACTGTTACAACCAAATATTTTCTCACTTGCATGAAAATCAAAAGTTTGAAATTTATAGCAAGAGGAACAGTCTCAGATGCTGTTCCCAAGTTCTTCAAAAAGATTAAATTTGATGAACAGGAATTGATAGGCATCTGTGAAACATCTTAACAGATTTTATCAAACTTATCAATCACCATACATACGGGACTTGAGACCAAATATAATTCTATCTGTAATTACAGATTGTAACAAATGTAAATTTAATTTTAGTTTTTGCTTTATTGTTAGATTTTGAACTGATCAGTAAGCTGTGCTTCTCTCACTGGCAATGGATCCAGTTCTTTACTCACAACAGAGAGTTTACTATGGCATAAGCATCTTCACCTCTATAGTGAGTACAGTTTTTAAAAGAAATGTATTATAAATACTTCAAAATACGAGAATGCCTTCAGAAATGTCCAAAACGGAAGTTCATAAGGTTTTTCCTTGATGTTGAAAACACACACAAGGCATAAAAGATTATTCATTTTGAAACAGGTAGTCATAACCTAATCTTCGTGCACAAAGGTGCAATTACAAAATTTAACTTTAACATTGACACAGCATTTTGGATCACATTTCACTATACTCTGTGATGGAGATCATGCTTTGTTGGCACAGACTGCACGTGCAGGTTTCATCTGGCTCTTGGAAGTGAGTGGAAACTGTGTACTGCTAACCTGGTCAGTCTGGATAGCCCTAAGGCTGCTTTCAAGCCGCGAGCTTTTATATTTTCTATTCTGGATAAGTCTTCTTCCGTCAATTTTAGCCAAATGAGGTCTAGACCATAGATCAAGATTGACATGATTTTTGCATTGAAGAGAGTCATTGCTGTTTGTACGGACAGTCTTCTTATTTCCTTCATTCTACAGGGTGTTGATAAGGATGATAGAGGACAGGAAGTGGATCAATTTGGGATAAGGAACCACATTCCGGAAATAATCGAGTCAAAAGTCCGTTTACCTGCACAAGTTTTACAAGCTGCTCCATTTACAACAAATGTTCGAAATGGCATCGTCGCACAAAGTTCTGTCATACCCGTTCGAATATCCCCGGTCGCGTCGCGTTAACAGATTCAAACCCAACTGAGGTCAGTGGCTTTTAATGGTGTTTATAGGCAACAACCCCATGTCCTTGGCTTCCGGCATGTTAAAGAACTACTGCGGGACAAAATTCCGACATCCTGGTGTCTATAATACTAATATAGTTGGTCTGTTATTGGACATTATAAATTTTCCAGCTAACTCATTCCTGGTTGCCAGCGTTTCGCCCGAGTGTGCCAAGTTGGGCTCATCAGTTGGTAAATAGCACACCCACCAAGACGTATGGCTAGTGCGTACCATGGAGGCCACTGCATAGGCTACTTGGAGCCACCGGCAGTGCCAATGCACTATGAGAGACTTTGTCTCATTTCCAAACATTGATGCCTGTCTGGCCATCAGATGATAAAAATGTTGATTCCCATAGGGAACCTGAAATATTTGTTCCAAATGAGTAAATTTATAATACCAATTTGATGGCCAGGCAGGCATCAATTTTTGAAAATGTGACAAAGTCTCTCATAGTGTATTGGCACCGCGGGCGGCTCCAAGTAGCCTACGCAGTGGCCTCCACTGGGTGTACACAGGACACACAAAACCACATCTCTCTATAAGTGGGCATCGTTTTCTCTTCAGCAATCTTTTTTCGGCCGGGTGGCCTTCACCTATATCTGCTACTCAGCCGACCTCAGTTAGCAAATCAGTTGATGCCTCGTTGGCTGTCGACTTCCCTATGACCATGGCTTTTTGCATAATTCCCGGCATGGATCTTGCCATCCCCAAAGATGACATCTTCGATGACCTTTGTGCGGTTGGCCTTCCGGTCCACAATGTCTATCGACTGGTTGATGGCCTCACCTCTACACCTTCTTCACAGATTTTGGTTCATCTCAGAGACGAGGCCGCCCCTCAACGTCTTTACACTTCGGGCACAACGATTCACTGTCGGACCTATGCAGTGGTACCAATCACTCCATACATTGAAGACCAGCTTTCTGCCAACCCAACCCTTGTCCCAACTGCCAATGAGTCTCCATTTCAGACGATGCTTCTGCCCTCAACTCTCACCATCCCGACAACCACCACAATTACCACCACAATACCATCCGTCCTTCTCCCTTCCTCACTTCCCATCACCACTGTTACCACTTGTCATCCCTCCCCTGTTATGTCGTCCTTTCTCCCTATTTCTGCGCCCGCTGCCTTTCAGCAAGTACCTGCTAACCCGCCAGCCTCGTCTGTCGCAGTTACGCCACTGCCATCTCCGCCAGCTAGCACCGCACAGCAGTCATCATCAACCCAGCCGCCTTCAACGTCCACTTCTGCCGTGTACAGCCGTGTGCTCCGTGGAATCCCTCCAGACTTCTCCGACAGGGACATCCTCCAAGAACTACGTGCAGCCGGCGTTCCCGTCCGACGAGCCATTCGGATCCGGAACGCCTCCGGTCCAACTTTTATGGTACGCCTCCACCTGCCTACCTCTGAAGCAGTTCAACAGCTCATCGCCACCGGTGCCCGTGTCCACGACCATTTTTATCGCGTCGAGCCCTCTCTTTCCCCGCCTTCACCTGGTCGGCAGAGCTCAGATCGTCCATATCGTCGCCCCCGGCCAATTCCTCTTCCCATTTTTCCACCTCCACCAGTAGGCCCACCCCCTCCTTCCAACATTTGACCTCCTCCATCTTCTCACTGCTTCTCTTAACCATTTAACTGCTTCCCTCCATCTTCTTACTTTACACATCTACCCCGGCACTTCCTCCCTTGCATTTCACATCTTCCCTCACGCATACCTTGTATCTTGATAACACATGTATTTGTAATCACATCGTTGTACTTACCATTTGTACATATGTCAATAAAGCTCTAGATAACCTACACACCCTTAACCTCATCTCCTTAAATCCATTCATAGGCACAATTCCCCTCCCATCTCCTACATATTCACATCCTTTACCCACCTCCTTCTTCCGTCACATCTCCCCAACCCGCCCGCATCTCTTCGCCAGAGAGAGGGCGTTACCCTCTAGGTGGCCCGCCCCACCCCTTCAGGGTGGGGAATGAAAGCATTGTTAGTAGTAGTAGCCTCCACGGTATGCACTAGCCATGCGCCTTGGTGAGTGTGCTATTTACCAACTGATGAGCCCAACTTAGCACACTGGGGCGAAACGCTGGCAACCAGGAATGAGTTAGCTGGAAAATTATAATGTCCAATAACAGACCAACTATATTGGTATTATAAATTTACTCATTTGGAAGAAATATTTTAGATTCCATATGGGAATCAACATCTTTATCACCCTAGTGTCTGTTAAGAACTTTTGACTCGAACATTTCCGGCCCACGGTTCCTCAAATTGATCCATTTGCCATCCTCCATCATCCCCGAAAATTTGTAACATCATCACGGATACACTCTGTATAAATTGCTTTTATTGCTGTTGTTGCCCTTTCCTATCTATGTAGTCTGTAGGAGGTTGTTATAGTTTTTAATGAAATACCTAAATCTGAATGCGTTAACCCTTTCCAGTGGTGTGTTCTTGTAGTGGAGGGTGTCTTCTTCTGCAGGTCGTGCTAAGTGGCTCAGATGGTTGAGGTGTGGCCTTCTGACCCCAACTTGGCAGGTTCGATCCTAGCCCAGTCTGGTGGTGTTTGAAGGTGCTCATATACATCAGCCTCATGTTGGTAGACTTAGTGGCGCATAAAAGAACTCCTGTGGAACTAAATTCTGGCACCTCAGTATCTCCGAAAGCCATAAAAGTAGTTAGTGGAACATAAAGCTGCCGGCCCCGTGGTGTAGGGGTAGTGTACTTGCCTCTTACCCAGAGGCCCCGGGTTCAATTCCCGGCCAGGTCAGGGATTTTCACCTGGACCTGAGGGCTGGTTCTCAAGGTCCACTCAGCCTACGTGATTAGAATTGAGGAGCTATCTGATGGTGAGATAGCAGCCCCAGTCTAGAAATCCAGGAGTGGCGGCCGAGAGGATTTGTCGTGCTGACCATACGACACCTCCTAATCTGCAGGCCTTTGGGCTGAGCAGCGGTCGCTTGGTAGGCCAAGGCCCTTCAATGGCTGTAGTGCCGTGGGGTTTGGGTTTTGGAACGTAAAACTAATAGCATTATTATATCTTCTTCTACAAGTTTTCCCCCTTTTTGTAAGCTCATTTGTCGTGTTTCTCTCTCGTTCACTGTGAAGCTCTTTTCATTTGCCCACAGTGCTAATGTGTTGAGGGCAAGCTGAATGTTCTGTATGCTGGTGGATGCATGGATCATGTCGTCGGCATACATTTAAACTGATGTACACTTCATTGCCTCCTTTATTCTTTTACTTATGTCCAAATTAGCTCTACATTGAAGAGAAGGGGCCTGATGGAATCTCCTTGTAGTACTCCATTAGTCTGTCATAGATATTGAATCGTCAATCAGGAACTTGTTGTAAATTAGAATATCTTTTTATTATCTTGGTTAATGTGTGTTGTTCTCCGGTGAGCTGTTTTAATTTTGACATGACAAATTTTCTATCGATCATGTCAGATGCTTTAGAGTAATCGATGAAGACACAGTGTAGCTTTCCATTTGGTAATCGGAGGGCGTCTTCTATGTCATCCATGAGGTTTTTTTAGTTGCGTGTAGTGTGCTTCTTCCTCTCCAAAATCCAAACTGTTCTTCTGGGATCAAATGGTCAATCTCTTTTGTCATGTGTTGTGTGATATGTCTTGTCAGCATTTTAAACATGTTGTTTTCTTGTGCAAGGCCTCTGTACAAATTAGGGTCTGAGATGTCTCATTTCCCCTAGTACATCACTTTAATTTTGGATCTTCTCCAACTCTCTGGGAGTGATTCCAGTTCTATGCATTTATTTAACAGGTCTGTCCACACATCTATTAAGATATCCGATGTCTGTTTTATATATTCATTGAACATTCCATCAGGTCCAGCAGCTTTCTCATTTTTGAGTGTTGAAATTGTTTTCGTTACCTCTTCTTTAGTGAAGTAATGACGATCCGTATTCTTTGGGCTTCCATTTGTATTTGGATATGGTGATGATCATTGTTCTTGTTAAAAATGGCATAAAAGTGGTTTGTCCAGGTGTCCGTATCTATTTTCCTTACAATGTTCAGTTTTCTTGGACAAGTACGACAAATGAGGTTCCCAATGCTACCTTAGCCATTTTTTTCTCCTTGAGCTCTTTTTCCTTTATCATATACTTTTTCCTTTACAAGGAGTATTTTGCAAGGTCGTTTATTGCATTTGCCTCTCTAGCCACTCATAGAGCTTGTCTTTCTTGATAAAATTTTTTTTTACATTTCACACCAACACAGATAGGTCTTATAGTGACGATGGGATGCAATGGGCTAGGAGTGGAAAGGAAGCCGTTTTCTGGTGTGAAATTGGGAAACCATGGAAAACCATCTTCAGGGTTGCCGACAGTGGAGTTCGAACCTACTATCTCCCGAATACTGGATACTGGCCGCACTTAAGTGACTGCGGCTATCAAGCTCAGTTTTCTTGATAACACTCTGCACCAAACGACGGCTGAACGATCCAAGGTACCTGGCGAGTGCTGCCTGCTAAGACGAATTCTTTCATTTTCTCCGCTACTTCTTGTAGATGGTTATTATTAAGGTGGTTCTTGATCTCCTGTAGATAGTTTGTGTCTTTAAGGAGGCTGTCTATATTTAGTAGTCTGCTCACTTTCTTTGAGTTGTCTTGTTTTGGGAGTGGCACTTCATGTGATACTATTTACTCTAAAATCAGTGGATAGTGTTACTGTACGGAAGTAGCCCAGCTCGTGTCTTTGAATTAGATTTGTGGTCCTCTGTAGAAGATGAGACCTTTTGTAGGCACTGCTGCCATTGAATGAAAAGTAGGTTTTCTCTCTGGGATCATTTATGAGAGTGAAACCTTCTCTCATTAAATTGAGTAATTCCTCACTTTTTTGGTTCTTAATGACAATTCTACAGTAGAAGTCTCCTGCTTTTTTTTTTTTTTAAACTTCGCAGAATAGCCATATTATTTCAACTGTCCGGCTCCATGGCTAAATGGTTAGCGTGCTGGCCTCTGGTCACAGGGGTCCCGGGTTCGATTTCCGGTAGGGTCGGGATTTTTAACCATCGTTGGTTAATTTCTCTGGCAAGGGGACTGGGTGTATGTGTCGTCTTCATCATCATTTCATCCTCATCATGATGAGCAGGTCGCCTAAGGGCGTCAAATCAAAAGACCTGCACCTGGCGAGCTGAACATGTCCTCGGACACTCCCGGCATTAATAGCCATATGCCATTTCATTTCAACAGTCTTTTGTTATGAAGAGCCAACGTTGCCAAATGTACAATCTGGATTGTACATTTACGATAATTGGATGCTGTGTACTACTGTACGATCCAACCCGTGCATTGTACTAATATTGTACGATCCTATCCTATGACATATTGTAAATTTTGTCTGCTGTGTGGTTAGGGGCACGCAGCTGTGTGCTTGCATCCGGGTGATAGCAGAATCAAAACCCACTGTCCGCAGCCCTGAAGATGGTTTTCCATGGTTTCCCATTTCCATACCAGGCAAATGCCGGGGCTGTATATTAATTAAGCCCACGGCCGCTTCCTTCATAGTCCTGAGCCTTTCCTATCCCATCGTTGCCATAAGATCTATCTGTGTCGGTGCAACGTAAAGCAAGTTGTAAAAAAATTAAACATTTTGTCTGGTTTTCTCTTTAAAATCTATACATTTTTGTTTCTTCTTTTATCCATGCTAGTTACATTCTGTCTTAGATGGCAAGTTGGAAAGAGAGGGAGGGGCTTTTCAAATAATGGGATTCCCAAAGGGAATTTACCAACAACGGGCTCCCCCATTCTTATTCATATTTATTTCCTTTCTGAGTTTCTTCGCGGTCTCGTGCCTGTACCGTAATCAGTGTCAGCCCATGCTAGCTACTGTCAGTGCCGCATTAAGAGTGATATTTTTTGGGGGGGAGGGGTGTCTTCTAAGTCTATGGGACCACCTTCAGCATATCATAAAAGGATGCTTCTCATACTCTACAATTGCCAGAGCCATGCACTTATGGTATACGAAGTGTGTTAAATAGCGAGATATGCTATTGGCGAAAGTCATAAAACCGATTTAGCAGAAAAACTTCAACATACGAAATTCAGTGTTCTAACTGATGAGCCTACGGACATTGGTTCAGTAAAAACATGTGTGGTGTTGTTAGATATTATGACCAAGAGACAAATAAAATATACAATAAATTTTGGAATCTCTGTAATATTTTCAAACCGAAGAAGCATGACATGTCAAACGAAGTGGCAACAAGTGAGAATCTGTATTCAAATCTAATGCTTTCTATTTCTGAGTACAATATACCATTCGAGAATATAATAGGATTTAGGTCTGATGGCTCTAACTCCATGATGGGCTCCAAAATCTTGGTAGCTTCTTGAATGATTGACAAATGCCCAGGTATTTTTGTACTGAAATGTGTATGTCACTCTCTTCACTTGTGCACAAGTGAAGCTTGCAAGTGCCTCCCTTGATGTTGTGAAGATCTTGTCAGGAAAATACCTAGGTATATAATTATTTCAAATGTATTGCAAAGAGACATGCACAAGTCCAGAAGTTTCAGGCCTTCTTGGATGTAAAAATTCACAAAATTCTACATCCATCGTTGCTAGCTGCTTTTGCCAGAATTGTGGAACAATGGGATGTGTTACATTTGTTTTTTGATTCAAAATACCTTCAGGAACAGCTTATTGTTCTGGAGGAAGTACATCGTTCACTTAACAACCCATTCTTCAAACTATTTTTCTTGTTTCTCACCTGGATTTAGTCAAAATTCACAGATCTGAATAAATATTTTCAGACTAGTAGGGTAGTAATAACAGACCTGCATGAGAAGTGACCAATGGGTACAAAGAAATGCTTCTTTGTCACTTGGACGGCCAGTATGTTATGACCACCAAATTGATTGGTATTGATACTAATAATGCATCCAAGTTTCTTTCTGACAATCAAATGTACCTGGGTGTCAAAGTTCTTAAGGTAGTACAGAAGCCAGAAATTTGTGATCAGGGAGATGCCATTCGGGATATTTATAAGTGGTGTAGAGATTTCCTTCAGGTTGGATGTACAGAGTTGAAGAACAATTTGCTTCCTTTACTATCAGCACTAACAACAGTCAAAGCCCTGTCGAAAACACCCTCCCTTCTCCCGTTATCTTCGCAACTGCCCTGAATAGTGTCAGCAGATCATAGCATTCGTCTTCAACAGATTGACGATGACTGGAGGAAATTACCCTTTGTCAATATCAACGATGATATTAAAGCCTGACCGGGTGAGTTGGCCATACGATCAGGGTCGCGCAGCTGAGAGCTTGCATCCAGCAGATAGTGAGTTCGAACCCCACTGTTGGCAGTCCTGAAGATGGTTTTCTGTGATTTCCCATTTTTCACACCAGGCAAATGCTGGGGCTGTACCTTAATTAAGGCCACGGCCACTTCCTTCCCACTCCTGCTACCCCATCATCGCCATAAGACCTATCTGTGTTGATGCGACATAAAAGCAACTAGCAAAAAAATATATATAAATATTAAAGCCTGCTCTGAAGTAGATGAATTTTGGGCTAAGTTAGGCTACAGAAGGTGAAAAACATGTTTGGTTAATGTAAGTTTCCTGCACTTCCAGAATTTGCACTCTCTGTTTTGTCATTCCCTCATTATTTTGAATGCTGATTGTGAAGGAATATTCAGCAAAAATTAATCTCATTAAAGTCAAAAACAGGAATAGGCTAATTACTTCTACAGTGAGTGGATGCTTGCTGGCCAGTCAGTAGTATAGTACCAAATACAGTAGAGATAATACGCGACACTGAGCAAGATATCGAGGGACAGCTACTGGAGCTCACTCTAGCGGATAGACCTGAACAGTACTGATTCTCTCATAAGAGCACGTGTATTTTTGTGTGAAGTTTTTGGTGTTATTTATGCGTTTTCAGTGAGTTGACATAAATAAATAGTAGTGTGTGTCATTCCTTGATATCTCCTCTCAACATGAGGGGAAAGGTATGTGCTGTGTTTGGCTGCAGTAATTACGAAGTAGAGAAAAATGCGCGGTCGTTCTTCAGGTTCCCTCATGACAAGAACATGTAAGTAATATTGTGTTTGCATATATATTCTTCCAGTGACTGAGATTTTTATAGTACTTCATAATCTTCTGACCTGCTCGACCCATATTTTAACTGGCCTAAAATGTAATGCGCATATTTTATTGTATAGTGCAGCAGTTAACCTTCACGACTGATGTGTTGTTGTAGGTGTGATCTGTGGGTTTTGAAATGTCACAGAAGTGATTTGGATAAGGTGTACAAGAAAGAAGGGGCGTTACGCTTATATAAGAATTATAAGATCTGTTCAGATCATTTCCAGGCCAGCGACTTTAAAAATCCTCGACTATACACCCAAGGTTATGTTACATTTTTACTCTAATTGTACATAAATATTCCTCAAAGCATCACTATCGACAACATTTTCACACTTTTCTTTCTTTTATCCCTCTTCTCAGATTAAAGCTGGGATTTTATAGATTATCTTTCTGTTAGTAGACTTCATGTTAAGAGGAAAATTGTCTAGCTACTAAATGTTAATTCGCCGGGCTGAGTGGCTCAGGCGGTTAAGGCGCTGACCTTCTGACCCCAACTTGGCAGGTTCAATCCTGGCTCAGTCCAGTGGTATTTGAAGGTGCTCAAATACGTCAGCCTCGTGTCGGTAGATTTATTGGCACGTAAAAGAATTCCTGCGGGACTAAATTCCGTCACCTCGGCGTCTCCGAAAACCGTAAACGAGTAGTTAGTAGGACGTAAAAAAATAACATTATTATATGTTAATTCATTGCATCATATGTGTAAGGAATATCTTTCTGTTAGTAGGCTTCATGTTAAGAGGAAAATTGTCCAGCTATTAAATGTTAATTCATTGCATCATATGTGTAAGGAATGTGCTGATATTTTTATTAACAAGTGTCTTAATGTGATGATACAACGTTTTTAAATGAGAAAAAAGACAAATCCAACCGTAAGAGTTCAGACAGGAATGCTAAAGCTAAAAAGGTAATGCATAAATGGAAGATAAAGCCATTTCACAGCAGTCCATTTCACTTCTTGTTTATATGTCTAATTTCAGTCTTTGAATAATAACCTTTTAAATAATTCTTCATTCATTTATCTAAAATTGCTTTAGCAACTTCGAAGTTAATATCTCAATAACACTTTCTTTCTAGACGTAATTTATTTATCCATTACCGTATATACACTTCCATTGATATTTGAATTTAGCGCGATTTGTTCAGGTCAAGTCACTCGGAGCGCCACCGTCGAATTGTCTCCAATTTTAGCAAGGCGAAATCCGTAAGTGTCGCTGTATTTGATAGTACTATGGAGTTCGGGGATCAAGAAAAGGTTCGCGTAGCGTACTACATGTAAAGATTTCAAACCGTCGGAGAACATGCTCGGAGGGATGACTAAAGCACAGTTATAAAATCAATCTTAAGTGCCGATAGGTACTTCAGAACCCTCTGCTATCTGCTGTGAATGTGCCTAGAGTTTAACGTGCGGCCCGAACCAAAGGTACTCGACTTTTCGGAAATCTCATATTATTAACCAAGAATCGAACCATTCAGCTTCCTGAGATGAGAAGCAAGCTGCTGCGTCAGTGAGCTATTTCGTCTGTAAAGTGACTTATAGCGAAAATACGATAGCGATCTTTTTGGGGTTATCCTGACCAAAGAGGATGTGACCATCTCAGAGATTGGCAACACTGCGAACGAACAGCTGTAATCGCTCAGGGAAAAGATGATGGAAGATATATCAGCTCGGTTCACGAATTTCACCTCCTGGGGAGGGTAATGAACTCGCATTATAACCATACATTTGAGCGGGTGATCTCGACGTTATTTCGCGTAATTTGAAGTAATTATTAATATAAACTTCATGGGATAAAACAGAAAATTGTAGGGCCGTGTTATTGTCTCTTTCAAGCATTAACAAAACGGATAAATCCTGTTTTTGTTTTGCATTGCTACTTCGCGGTCCATTACAAAGAAGTTAAGAATCCTTCCTATTTCCTATGGTTCAACTGGAGACAACCCGGGTATAGTCGCTTCGATCCCAACACAAATTCACGGTTAGGCTGTAGATTACAAGGGACCAACCACCCTAGTTTCTCTGCAGTCGCGATTATCAATCAATACTGATCTGCATTTAGGGCAGTCGCCCAGGTGGCAGATTCCCTATCTGTTGTTTTCCTAGCCCCTTCTTAAATGATTTAAAAGAAATTGGAAATTTATTGAACATCTCCCTTGGTAAGTTATTCAAATCCCTAACTCCCCTACCTATAAATGAATATTTGCCCCAATTTGTCCTCTTGAATTCCAACTTTATCTTCATATTGTGATCTTTCCGACTTTTAAAGACGCCACTCAAACTTATTCGTCTACTAATGTCATTCCATGCCATCTCTCCGCTGACAGCCCGGATCATACCACTTAGTCGAGCAGCTCGTCTTCTTTCTCCCAATTCTTCCCAGCCCAAACTTTGCAACATTTTTGTAACGCTACTCTTTTGTCAGAAATCGCTCAGAACAAATCGAGCTGCTTTACTTTGGATTTTTTTTTTTTTTTTTTTTTTTCAGTTCTGGAACTGTTGGGGTCTTACCAGAGACTTATATGCCCTCTCCTTTACATCCTTACTAAGGGTGAACTATCCCGCTTGAGTCATTGACTTCTTTCACAATCGTTAATCTCTTAAATCCCGTAAGTGATAACGAACGTCCATGGGAATGATCTTGTCATCAGATGGAAGGGAGAAGAAGTTTGTCTGATTTATACAATCTTTGACGTATGTGGGATAGTTGTTTGTTTTTCATATCCTGTTCCGGTGCCGGTAGCCATATTTAATGTCAGTGTGTGAAGAATGAGTAACGTTATGTAGGTGTGGTGTCTGTTGCTTATATTGCAGGAAGAACATTATTTTCACTTACAGATATTAAACACTGTAGTTAGTAATATGGCCGGGAGACTCCCAGCGTGTGTCATTGATGTTGGGACAGGGTATGTGATTGTATTTGTTTTATTTACTAATATTAACTATTGACGTAACCCCTCCTCAGTAAATAAAGAAAACGTTCACTGTTAAATTATGCCAGTCATTTTCATGTAGGATATAGTAATATCGTTACGACTGTCTGATGTGTACAATTTACCATTGATAAATTTGGTCATTGGGTGGAAGAGAGGAAAAGTTTGTCCGATTTCTACTGTCTATGACGGTTTGCGGAATAGTAAACTGGATAGTGGATTCTTATAATCTTCGAGTGGAAGATGACCTATCATTTCGTACCCCCGTTAGCTTTTTATCTTCCAGGAAATAGAAGAAATGTGTATAGTATTCAAAAGTCTATTTAACCCGGAAGATGCGTTTGTGCCTGGGTTGGCACTTCAAATCACGGTTTGAATGTTGTAACTATAGAAGTTAAGACTTCATTCAGATATTTATGAGGTAGTTGTTGTAGTAACAACGGTGGCGCTTCCGCAAGCGGGCCGGCATTGGTCATCATTAGTAAAGATTGAAAACGAACGTTTTACAATACCTGGAGTGGCTGAGAGGAGAGATCCTTCCTCTACGCTTGCTATAATCCCACCATCCCGCCCCGAAAACTATTCTTTCTTTTATAGGAAAACAGAAAGTAATACAGCATGAAGGAAGAAATTGCCACCATTATCTTTACTCCCATTCGCCAGCTCCCATCAGCTGTGAAGAAGCCTATGTAACTTTTTCCCCGCTAGAGGTCGCATGGTCGGTCGCCACAGGGACACCACACCGCGCAAAATATAAACACTCGATCGTCAAGAAAAAAATGTAATTTAGTAGCTGTAACCTATCACATTATATCCAGGCCAAGCTCTGTCATGAGAACAGTGGCCCCCTTCGGGGGCCACACTCCCTTCGAGGGGCTCTTCACTATCGCCGCGGCGCATACTGCCCGCACGGCAAGAAATAAGTTAATTTAGTGGTTGTAACGTATCGTCACTTTTCCTCAACAGTTGGTAACAGCATCACCCGCCGCCAAGCCTCCGTGCATACAGCGAGCGGAGTGCGAGGCGCGCCATGCCCGGCCCGCTTGCGGAAGTTTTACCGTAACAACAATGACGTCTCTCCCTGCTCCTCCACTCCGTCATTCCATGGCATGGAACGCTTCTAGGGCTGTCAATAAGTGTCCATACTCCACAGCATGAGCCATAAGTTGTCTCGGTGGAGGAATTAGAATAGTGGCAGCTCCAGTCTTGCAGTCACCTCACTGCTTACCCCGTTGATAGCCCCTGTAACTTGGATTGAGCAAGTTGGCTGTGCTGTACAAGAGGCATGTAGGTGTTAGCTTGTATTCGGGAGACAGCTGATTCAAGCCCCACTGTCAACAGCCCTGAAGATGGTTTTCTGATGTTTCTCGTTTTCATACTAGGAAGGTCATGGTCCCTGTCCTATCTTGCCACCACCATAAGACCATGTTAAGTTGGTGTGATGAAAAACAAAATATCACCTCAGTAGCACTGCGCGCCTCATATGTGTATGGGAGGTAGACCTCGGATTGTATCCCCATTCTCCTTTAAACCCATGTGACATCATGTAGAAAAAATTTGCATTATTTCCTGGAATGATCTGAATCCAAAGTAGTTCTGTCTCTGGATATAGGCCTACAGGAGCTAAGAAACATATAAATAATCAGTAAGCTCCTCCCGCCGTCTTTTAATGTTCGTTTACAGAGATTTTCCACAGCCATAGACTACAGTGTTCTTGGTATGGATTTTAGGATCATGAGGTTATACAAATCCAGTAGAATAAGGTTATAGTCTGTATCCCTCCCCTGCACATCTTCTACTTTTGTTTCAGAAAGTAAGAAAAAGACATAAATAATCAATATCTGCTAAATTAATGTAGTAAGTTACAACACAAGAAATTTTTACAAAAACAATGAAAAATCTTGTTGAATAAATTAAACACAATGAAAATTCCCCCACCTTCCCTACACAGGTCCATAAGGTAACGACTGTTGGAAAAAACAGTGGCCAAATTAACTGTAAAAGTCACAAAATCTAGCTACTCCGAAGACAAGGTAGATAGAATCAATAATTAGGAAACTTATCTATATTACCCACGACACTCAAGTGAGCTTAATTACAGAAAATTTGTTAGTACCAAAGAAGATGAGATCGATCGGTTCTGCAATGGTGGGCATGAATGGTATATTTTGTGATTTTTGTTGCATAGTTCTGACAGCTCTTGTAAAGAAGTAGGGGACTGAAAATAATATGCTGAACACATCAGTAATTTTCAATGTAATATTAGTATTTCCAGTCCCCCTACTTCTTTACAACCATTACATTTCATTACAAACCATTATTCTCGTCATTATTCCGTATTGAAAAATAGCTAATTACAAAGTTTATACAAGGAGTAATTTTAATACCACCTATTCAATACAATTTATTCCACTATAGTGTGGTTAAATACACATGGAAATTACCAGAAATTTGAAGGGTACATGTTTCGCCCACTATTTATTGGGCATCATCAGCCTCAATCAATCTTAAAACACACATGGTCTAAGGAGTCATAATATATTACGTAAAACGTATTGATGAATATTTACAAGTGTTAATACTGTGGATGCAAAATTATTACAGTACAAAAATATTGAATAAAACAGAACTTATACTAAAATCACTTTAAAAAATTGAAATGTTCGTCTAAAAATAACTGTCACACATTGTTTTTAGAAAGTAATCCATGTCTGACACTGAAATGGATCATTTTGATGTAAAACTTGAACAATATATATTACATTTGGGAAACGGAATATAAAAAAATAAGGCGTCAAAAGAATAAGAACAAGATTGTTAAAAGATAGAGTATATGCTCATGTTTGAGGCCAATATTTAAAAAAGGATGGAAATATGTAGTTGAAATGGAGGCGGTATATTTTAAGACGTCTTGGAAAGTTGGATAAAAATCGTAGTGTCGTGAAGTGCTAAAAAACATCGAAGAATATGCCGTAAAACGCTGCTAAAATATCAAATAAAAGAAGGTAGGCTGGACGACAATTTCGTGTAACCAGAAAATGCCTCCTGTAGACTTGGATGTCCATAGTAAACAATGTTGTCAATTTATTCTCAAGATGCGGTTGAGTAAGATAAGGGTCACGGAGTGCTCCCGTATATACGTTGTTTGTGGCCAAAATACCGTGAAATCGTAGGATACTTTTTTGATAGTTGCGTGAAGTGAGTGCCAACTTTCCATAGGACGATGCGTAACCTACCGATTACGACCGGTGTAATGTGGTAGTGTCTGACATTTGAGCCAGCGTTGGAGTGGTGGCACCAAGAATGATAAGGCAATTATTTTGCGTAGTAGAACAAGAGTTGATGTGTCGACAATTATATTTAGTTAATTATTCTGTAATATATCCGTGTGGCAGCATTATTATTATTTCTTTTTAGTGGATATTCTTGTATTATGGAACGGACAGGACATTATTCAGGGCCGCAAGCACCGTGGAGTCTCCCATCTTGTTTGAAGAACGGATTGGAAATCAACCACCTGAACAACGAAACCCATGTGGTCCAGTGGTCGGACACATCAATGTGACGGTTGTTGCAAGTCATTCAAACTTTCTGTTAGACGATATGTAACTTACTGATTACGACCGGTGTAACGTGGCAGTATTTGACATCCAAGCCAGCGTTGGAGTAGTGGCACCTTGAATAATAAGGGAACTATTTCGTGTGGTGGAACAAGAGTATATTTACTCAATTATTCTATGATAAATTCGTGTGCCAGCATTTTATCTAGTGGATATTCTTGTAGTATGGAATGGATAGGACATTATTCAGAGTCCCAAGCACTGCCGAATCTCTAACTTACTTGAAGAATGAGTTGCAAACCAACCACCTGAACAATGAAACCCATGTTGACCAGAGGTCTGGTACATCAATGCGATGTCGTTACAAGTCATTCAAACTGGAAGTACGCCGTAATGACATTTTTCTAGCCATAATTGAAAACGGCAGTACCGGTATACAGACAGTGTGGGGAAACGTGCAGGTTATGATGTAGACAGGTGTTATGCACACAGGGTCAAGAAATATAAGAACGTGATACTAACGCAGTCTAAGGGGAAAATAGCCATAATGGACACAGGACCTTTGATGAAGTGGCTACCAAGTTTATCGTTGCTATCGTTCGCCAAATCAAGCCGCAGCTTGCTATTGAGGAGAAAATTATTAGAACATTAAGAAGAGAGAAGAATGCACAGGAAGAAATCCACTGTCTTCTAGATCGAGAAAACATCGTAGAAGTGAATAATACGAGACAGTACAAACATTGAAAGTACCCCCAACGATAACACGCGACATAAACTACACATCGCCCACAACAACAGCAAATCGCTTTGAAGTCCTTGGGAATCCAGAAGAAGATATTACAGCCGTTTACACGGGAGCGAGACCTAAATAACAGTGTAAATCGAAAGAGGTTAAGTTTAAATTTCGTCTTTTACTGAGAGATTCTTTAGTCAAGAATATGTACCGTTGTCTAAGGGTCCAGGTTAGTCAACGAACACGGATAGTGTACACATACCGGAGAGAAACCGTTACGCTGCGTCGAACGCAATAAAGCTTGTACAACCGGGGGCAATCTCCTGCAACGTGCATACTGGACAGAGGCCGTTCCACCGTAAAAAATAAAAATCACAATATGGTGGTTTACAACAAGGAGCATTCTACAAAGACACGCAACTCCTCATACGGGATTAAAGATATTCCAGTGCAGGCAATGCAATAAAACGATTTCCTTAGACTTTCAGCTCCAAACCCTGCTGCCTGTTCATAATGGCGAAAGGCCCTCCCAATGCCAGGATTGTAACAATGCATTTGAAAGAATAATAGATCTAGCTTCCGAAAACACATGACGCCGCATACTAAAGACAGTCCAACCTGCTGTTAAGAATGCAACAAGCCGTCTACAACTAACAGCAAACTCCGAACACACACTGTTACACATACTGGATCGAGGCCATTCCAGTGCCGGTAATGCAATAAAACGCCTACCCAGCGAGGTAATCTACAACGGCACCCCCTTCTTCATAATGGAGAAACACCATCTCAGTGTCAGGAATACAATTAAACGTTTAGTCAAGCCCGTCTCTCAAGCAACATATCATCACGCATACCGGAGAAAGACCATTCTATTGTAAACAATGCAATAAAGTGTTTGAAGTTAAAGGGTAGCCTCCGACAACACAAAGTCGTACATACTGGAGAAAAGCCATGCCCCTGTATGAAATGCAATAAGACGTTTTGTCTACTTAGTAATCTTCGCACCCACTTGCTTCTTCATAAAGGGGAAAGGCTCTCTCAGTGTTAGTATTGCAACAAACTATTCGCTAGGCGAAGTGACCTCCGGCTACACATAACGATACATACTGGAGAGAAGTCCTTCTACTGGAAAAAGGACAACCTGCACTCTTCGTTTGGTGTTGCATAGGATATGATCTATACTTCACTCAAACCTGGCGGAAGGTATACGTAAAACGTGACCCAGTTTTGTGGAGACAATCATAAAGGAAGACATTTATTACTTTAAACTTACATCTTTTCACGGTTTCTTGCTTGTGGAGTACAGTACATCCCTTATCCGAGAGGACTTGAAGTGTATATAGTCTTTATTTTTTTCGTGTGGTGTAGATTATTGATAGTTGAAAAGTTTAGTGTGGTTAACTTTTATACATGTCGCCTGTTATGTGATTGTCATATATCCTAGTATTCCGCCGCCTCATTCAGTAAATCAAGTCGACAAGGCAGTGATGTTAGAAGATCACGTGGCTCGTTTTATATTCTTTCCTGGATAACAGCGCATAGATAAGAATATTTCAATCGTAGTTATACGGTCACATATACATGTTCGCAATATGGCTAACAATCTTTCCGACGAACAACAATCACATGGTGTACAATGCACGCACTGTGGGAAATATTATCGATCCGATAGGGGCGTAAGCATACACGTTAGCAGAGCTCACCCTGCAGTGCACAGAGATACCCTGGTCAAGAAGCAGAGTAAAATCAGCATTATACGAAATTCTCCAGAGAATCGTCAGTCCAATGAAACCACAACCAATACTGCTACTACTCAAGCTCCGAATATGGACGAGTACAACCACGATCTGATTGAATGGAAATCAAAGTTTTCTGAAAACCTAACAGACGACCACTTCGACGAGGCCGTTAATGACTTTGTCCAATTCTTAGCTTCAGTACCACATGTTCTTCCCGGGCCGAAACACCCCGCCCAGAAATATTACGAACTGAGAAAGAATGGCCAACTAAATTCTACCCAACGTTCATATAGGACCTCTTCAAACCCTGAAAGATCAACGAAAAGGGGAAGAGAGAAGAGAAGAAGGAAGTACATGTATGAATCCACTCAGTTCTACTATTACAATCAGCGGCGAAAAGCCATACGCAATGTGTTTACAAACGAACAACCGATTTGCAGCCTGAAAGAAGATGTATTGCACACATTCTTTTCGGACATATTTTCTAGGCCTAACGACCACAAAAGACCAGAATACCCTCAAAAATTCACTGAGAGTGAAATCATGGAGACTAACGACCTATACAATCCGGTCATATCTAAAGAAGACATTATTCAGGCAACACAGAACATCAAGATAGACACCGCAAGCGGTCCTGACCACGTAATCGTCCGAGCTATTAAAAACAGCACGATTTCAGAGATAATCGCAATCATCGCCACTAGAATGCTAACAACAGGGTTAGTACCATCGACTTTCAAGAAAGCCCGTACAATTCTGGTTCACAAAGGAGGCGACGTAAACGATCCCAGTAACTGGCGTCCAATTACTATATGCTCAGTTATTAGACGAGTCATCGAGAGAGTTCTTGACAAACAGCTTCGGAACTACATTGGGTTTCATGACAACCAAAGAGGTTTCACCAATACACCCGGTACTTACATAAATACCTCAATTTTGGAAGCCGCTTTACAGCACACTAGGCAAGAAACGAACGATGCATGCATTATATTTCTCGACGTTCGCAAAGCTTTTGATAACGTCGGACATGCGCACCTCCAGAGCACACTGGAGTCAGTCAGAGTTCCCGAAAAACTGACGAGACTGATAATTGCTCTACAAGAGGGAAACGTAACACAGATAGACACGAAAACAGGGAACAAAACCCATCAAAATTAATCGCGGTGTGCTTCAAGGCTCCCCTTTGTCACCGGCATTATTTAACATCGCTACCAATCATATTGTGGAAGAACTTTCTGAAGATTCTTTAGCAAGGAATTACGGTTACTCGATTGCAAACGAGGAGCCTAACCTCACTATAATGTGTTTCGCCGACGATACGGTAATATTTGGGAAAAACACTGAATCTGCTGCCGAACTAGCCAGGATCGCCATAGAAAGATTTAAGGAACTCGGCCTGCACATCAGCGCTTCAAAATCAGCTTGTCTTTCTATCAAGAAAGGTCGGCTAACGGAGGAGAATATCATCATTAATGATGACTGTGAAATTAAATCACAGTGCAACGGAAGTGCAATTCGTTACTTAGGTGTGAATTTCATCAATGAAATTAAACTGGATCCACAAGCCGTACTTGAAAAGACGCGAAACAAGATTGACACCCTTGTTAGCTCACCATTGCTGCAATCTGACCAGAAATTTTCAATTTTAAACAGTTCAATATCACCTACTCTTATTTATCCACTCCAAGTTACTCCCCTAAACAAGATACCTCAATCTTTTCTATCAGATGCGGATAAAATATTAAAGAGTGGAACTAAAGAATTATTACAACTACCAGCAGACGTTCCGGATCACATGGTATACTCCGAAAGGAAGTATAAAGGCCTCGGTTTGTTTCGCGCGACTTGGGAAGCCAAACTACAGCATATTAACATCTGTAATAAATTATCGCTTGCAAATAACGGCTACATTAACGCAACTAGAAACTTGGAACAAGAGCGTACAATTTGTTTGCAAGATCTAGGCATAGAAATGAATGATCGAGTTATGTCCAAAAATAGCCATCTTCCCATCGTAAGGAAGGTCCGACAGACACTACGAGACAGAGAAGTTCAGTCATGGACGAAGTTGCCACACAAAGGAAAGGGCGTCGGACTCTTCCAGGAATACACGCCAGCGAACAAATGGATAAGAGATCACCGGGGCTTATCCTGTGCGGAATGGAGAGAGGCCATCAAGATGACAGCGAACGTGTGCGCCGTTTGCTCCATGCCAGGAAGGTCCCAGGACAACACCCTCTGTCGGCGTTGCCACAGAGAGCACGAAACCCTTGCCCATGTCCTGGGAGCCTGCCCTCACGGGGAGGTATTGAGAAATTCCCGCCATCATACAATACGACACATGATTGCGACCTCGCTGAGGGATCACGGTTTCACGGTGCACGAAGAGGTCTCTGGCCTAGCTACCGACGGGAGTAACAGACGTATTGACATGATAGCCTTTCAACCAGCTAGCAAGCAAGGACTAATCTTAGATCCCACAATACGCTTCGAGTCGCACGTTGGCCAGGCCGAAGAGGTGGACGCCGAAAAGAAGTCAATTTACCAGCCAACTGTAAACTACTATAAAGATAAATATCACCTAGACAATATTTCCGTCCATGGACTCATGATCGGAGCTCGAGGCACAATCCCTAAATTTCTTGTACAGCTATGGGATTCTCTCGGTCTCAGCCGGACACGACTCCACGACATCGCTATCGCCGCAATACGAGGTTCAGTGACCATACTCCGCAATCATCTATATAACATCTGACGAACCGTATTGCAAATCTATTCCTGAGCCTTTTGGGGAATCTTCTACCTGGCACACTAGCAAAGTCAACAGTAACTTAGAAGACAAAATACTGTGTAGTCGACATACTTTGTCCTTGTGGCAGCCTCCGCATGGGGGAAGTTGTAATAATAATAATAATAATAATAATAATAATAAATTAACAATCTTGTTCTTATTCTTTTGACGCCTTATTTTTTTATATTCCGTTTCCCAAATGTAATATATATTGTTCAAGTTTTACATCAAAATGATCCATTTCAGTGTCAGACATGGATTACTTTCTAAAAACAATGTGTGACAGTTACTTTTAGACGAACATTTCAATTTTTTAAAGTGATTTTAGTATAAGTTCTGTTTTATTCAATATTTTTGTACTGTAATCATTTTGCATCCACAGTATGAACACTTGTAAATATTCATCAATACGTTTTACGTAAGATATTATGGCTCCTTAGACCATGTGTGTTTTAAGATTGATTGAGGCTGATGATGCCCAATAAATAGTGGGCGAAACATGTACCCTTCAAATTTCTGGTAATTTCCATGTGTATTTAACCACACTATAGTGGAATAAATTGTATTGAATAGGTGGTGTTAAAATTACTCCTTGTATAAACTTTGTAACCACCGTTCAGGCAAACAGAACCCAATCAGTTGCTGTCAGTAATTTTGTTACGAACGGTAACCTAAATTTTAGGCCTACTATCAGTTATTTTGACACTGACGGTAATAAGGGTAAAACTCTATGAATAGGGGAGGTAAAAGAGAGCTTAAGAATCCACCCTGACGTGACTTGTACAACATAATAACATGCTACACAAGGCTGCCAACTTAGATATGGCTAGTGACAAGATTGATGGTCTGGACAGGCAAAGGGGAAGAGAGGGTGAAACTCAGTGCTGGCACATAGCCTACTCTAATTGAATAACACCAAGGGCTCTGTTCAAGGCTTTACGACCCCATCCGATCGACACATTAGTATCAGTAATGTCGTGGCTCTCCTCCATATGAACTTTGCAGAGAGGTTTGAAATTAAATCCAGCTTTTACCACACAATCTAGTGATTGGAAATTGTGTACCTCTCCTACCTTGCTGACCAACATTCTGATGGTGAAAAATATTTGCACCAACAGGACTTGAACGAGCTAACCACAGAGTCAGACCATAGAGACTAGACACCGTAACAGTCATGGTCACCAGGTGGGTGCCACGTTTACAGGTTGAAGGTTATGTTATACAGCTTCTGTACAAGGCCTAGTGCCACCACTATATCTCATTGTGTTGTGATTGTGTTGGTATTCTGTAAGAGCACTTCTAGGAATTGGACGTACTTTATTTTGATAGTGTATTTCTGTTTGACAGTGTACTCTAGTAGTCCCCTTGCGTGGCTGAGTGGCTCATATGGTTGAAGCGCTGTCCTTCTGACTCATCTTGGTAGTTTCGATCCTGGCTCAGTCCGATGATAAGGAAAGGTGCCCAAATAAGTCAGCCTTGTGTTGGAAAATTTACGGGCACGTAAAAGAACTGTTGTGGGAATAAATTATGGCACCTCGGCTTGTCCGAAAACCTTATAAAAAGTAGTTAATAGGATGTAAAGCCAATAACATTATTATTCTAGTAGTCCTGGAGTTGGAAATGTTTTCTGGTGAGGGGCTGATTGTCTCTCGAGTAGAACATAGCCATGTCTCGTCCTATTGACATACTCCAGGTAGTGGCCAGTGTATGTGGGCAATGGGGCCTGGAATTAATATGTGAGGCCTTCAGCCAGCATGTCTCCATTTGCGAACAGACGTAAGCATATGTTAAAGCACAAAGCAGTGAAGATTGTTTGGCTGGAAGTGGCAGCTATAACGGTACCTCACATAAAATGACCTGCGCAAAACTTAGTTCCGAGCACATTGTCTGGCGTACAGGGAGATGGAGTGGAGTAGGGTACGACATTGTAACAGAGGGGTTCGGTTGCTTCTTAACTTCTGTGAGGAAAGAATACAGTCCAGGTAATACTATCGAGCCCAAGTTTGAAGCTGAATGTCTGTAGAATCACCCAATCTGTTTATATGAAATTTGAAATGAAACTTAATATTGGAAATATGAATTTTTTAGATTGGATTAAAGCTCTTGTATAATTTTGTGGAACCCCAGTATCTGTGAACGCAGTGCTTTGATAATACAGAATACTGTTAAATGTGAAGTTAAGGGCATATTTTTCAGCAAATTTTATTTATTTTAAAATTTGTGTGTTGTGCCAGTCAGACCTACTTCATTCCGATAATAACACGTACCATTAACAGCAGAGATAATAGACTCCAAGCTACAGAAAGGAAGTTCCTTAGGTCATTGTTCCAGAAAACGTAAAGAGGCAAGATCTATAATGAAGTGATCCATCAAGAGATTCAAGTGAAACAGCCTCGTGTGAAAGTATAACACCAAGCTAGTTGGCCGTGCAGTTAGGGTTGCGCAGCTGTGAGCCTGCATTCAGGAGATAATGAATTTGAATCCCACCGTCTGCAGCTCTGAAGATGGTTTACCGTGATTTCCCATTTTCACATCGGGCAAATATTGGGGCTGTACCTTAATTAAGGCCACAGCCCCTACCTTCCCTTTCTCGTCCTTCCGTTGCCGAAAATTTTTGATGTGTTAGTGCGACATTAAAAACAAGTAGCAAAAATGAAAATATGTCCATATCAGAGTTAAAATGGTTTGGACGCACAAAGAGAGTGGACAAAATTTTGAGTTGCAAACGAATAGTTCGAAAAAGATCTGAAATAAGAAACTATGTTAGGTTTAATGGTCCACCCAATCAATACACCTCGCTTTACAAGTGAAAACTATTTAATATAAAAACATATTAAACATATCCTGGAACATGTTTCGTCTCATTTGAGACGGCATCAGCCATAACGTCTGGTAGTAGATTACAAAGCTCATTGTTGCTGTTGCTTAAAAGAACATATGCGTCACACCAAGAATCAAAACACAGATATTTCAGCGGTAGCCAAGCATTCCCACAAAACAAGACACGGAATATCATTTGACAAGACCAAGATCCTAGCAGCTATCCCTTGGAATCTGGAAAGGAAAATCTGCGAGGCTATCAAAATCTAGAAACATCCTAACCGTATTAATTTAGAAGAAGGATAAAAATCAGTAATTCTTGGATGCCTATCATACATAGATTAAGACATACAGACCACAACATAAACACGCAGGTCGAACCACCTATTACATAACGGTGCGGGCAAGCCCCTCTACCCGTCTGTGACACATACCTTCTAGAATTTTCACAAGACAGCCAGGGGGCTTATGTCAGCCAGAAAGGCTAGGATATATAGCCCAAGGTCAGGAATCACTCTTTGTAGTGTGATTGCTGCATGGGAGACTGATTACCTAGGTTTGAGTACGGGTATTTTAGTCGCCTTGACAAAGAATACTGCAATGTCGGCAAACTGTACATAATGTACAGAAAACAACAACACGGTTCAACCTGAAAAAAAACTGAATAAATCTGCTGTACTCTATTCCTTCACAATGATTGATCCAGTCAAGTCTACATTTCATAAGTAAAATTTCCCTGAAGTGTATTTTGTTATTAGTGGTGAAAATCTAATGAGTGAACTTTCAGTTGTTTTCAATGATACATTCAGCAGCAGCATAAGCTTCAGTCAGAATATGATTAACAAATTTGTCTGCCTGAAGAACAATTCTACATGGAAATGCCTGTAGGAGAGGGACCCATGAGGACAGATTTTAATTTTCTGTTCCTGTTTCTGTTCTGGTCCAGACTTTTAGTTCATATATCACATTCCCACGTATTTAGTTCAGTGTATTGTTATTATTATTATTATTATTATTATTATTATTATTATTATTATTATTATGATTGAGCCTCCGTGGCTCAGGCGGCAGTGCGTTGGCCACTCGTCGCTGGGTTCCGTGGTTCATTTCCCGGTCACTCCATGTGAGATTTGTGCTGGACAAAGTGGAAGGGTGACAGATTTTCTCCGGGTACTCCGGTTTTTCCTGTCATCTTTCTTTCCAGCAATACTCTCCAATCATCATCATCATCATCTCCAATGTCATTTCATTTTATCTGTCAGTCATTAAATCATTGCCACAGAGGAGTGCAACAGACTTCAGCAGCTGGCACAATTTTTATCTTCACCACTATATGGAGGCTTCATTCATCCATTCCTGACCCGGTCAAATGACTGGAAACAGGCTGTGGATTTTCATTTTCAGTTTAGTTGGGAAACGCAGGAGTCATTTCAAGAGCTGGAAATCACCTAGGAAATTTGATGGATCATCGAGGAGAAGACAACGGATCGCCAAGTCTTGAGGTAGGTGAGCCCATGCATACGGGCCTTGTAGCTATCTATAATTCGGGGTGCGTTCGCTAGACGACATGTTGCAATCAAATCTTTTGCTCCTTATTGTATAGACACTATGTCCGGGTGGAATGGGAGAAGAGGAGGACTATACACAGTACTGCCATAAGTTCTGTCAGTACTTTCAGTACATACAACATCTAAATAAAACTATGCAAACCTATTAATATATGCTACATATATTCTGAGGAAAAAAAATCTACAGAATGAACATACTCACCATGTGCAGCAACACAGTGGCGAAGACGTTGCTGCACGAATCGTGTCCATTGGAATTTTTTTTGACAGCTGATGTGATTAATTTTTGTAACATCTTAATATTGCGCTGCTGTTTTTTACATACTGTACTATCGCTCGAGCTTCTCCCACAGAGAATAATCCAGTGGATTGAGGTCCGGACTTCCTCTAGGCCAGACAGCAGCAGCACGATGAACTGTAGGACATTGGTTGCCAACCACAGTTGCATCATTTTGCTTTGTGTGCAGGAGCTCCATGATATCGCTTCAGACAGGTTTGAATAGATCACTTTTTCCAACATTGTCTGGTAGACGGCTGCAGAAGTCTTTACTCCACCTTCATAAAAATGCACCTCTGATGCTCTCCGCCAGGAAACTGCCCACCATACCATGGCATAACCACGGTGTTGTCCGCGCTGCGCACATGGAACTTTCTCTCTTGCTTTCTTGGAGGACCGTGCGCACACACAGTCGTTTTACTTGTTCCACGACTCTTCCACAGTGAATATTTTTTCATCTGTGAAAAGGATGTCACTCTCCCCATACATCATTAACAAAGCCTGGGACTGAATCTGACGTATCTCCTTTTAACTTTTTAGTTAGTAATCGCCATGTGTATCTTTCACATCCACCAACACGTAAATCATCCTTCAAAATACATGTCATTGTTTATGGAGATTATTCATTTCACGAGACAAAATTGTTTGTTTACACACAAAGGATTGCGTCGAATCCTTGCACGAAGAGCATTCACAACTTATTCTCTGCATACATACCTAGGATGGCCTGATCTGATGCGATCAACAGTTGCACCCATTTGTTTAAACTGTGCTCTTGTCTGAAACCCAAATCATTCATTGATACCAAAAGGTTTCACCGTAAAAAAAATTTCCTTAGCTTGCTTTCTGCATCAAAATAATGCCAATATAGCTCTACGCTTCTCATAATGGGGAGGAAGCGGCCGTGGCATTAATTAAGGTACAGCCCCAGCATTTGCCTGGTGTGAAAATGGGAAACCACGGAAAACCACATTCAGGCTGCCGACAGTGGGGTTCCAGCCCACTATCTCCCGGATGCGAGCTCACGGCCGTGCACTCCTAACCGCACGGCCAACTCGCCTGGTAGTCCACTGTACTAATTCTTACTAGAATGTTCTAATAGGTTACCCTACAAATTGTTATTCTCATTGCAGTATGGTGTTTTAAACACCAATTCTGGTCAGCCTTGCACTGATTTAGTTTGCACCTTTCAAAAGTCAACTTTGACTTTCAGAAGAATCGCTTTCATCGCAGAAGATTTTTAAAACCAGCCAGAAAGTTCTTGCGGCTAAATGCTTCATCCTATAGGGCTTCTGATGAACTGGCAGTGACAGTTTCACGAGAGTGTTCACGTATCCATTTTTTGTAGCTGGTCTTAGAAAAGACTTCAAATAGACCATAAACTGAATCATCATGAGCCAGCTGGTTGTATGTCAATAATACTACAGCTAAGGCTTGGAGCAGAGCAAGCGGGTATATTGGCCAGACAACTATCACGATCTGCAAGGCTTCTCCAATGTAGATTGATCTGATTGACAGTCAGAGACATTAAATTAATTTACGAGGGGAGGAACTTGGCGAGGTTAATAGCTTGTATAAAGAATTGTGCAACTGCAGTGAACGATTTTTAATACTTGCAAATGTCTGTAGAAACATTCGATATTGCATAAACTGACACCCAAGTTGCAGAAAAAGGAACTAAATTACACAAAAAAATATCACGGCAGAGGAGAGGCTTGTTGTTACCTTGATGTAAACAAAATACCAACACTAGTTCTGTGGTATTTGAAGTAGTATTTTATTAACTGAAAGAGATGGCATAGTTTCATATAAAGGTAGAAAATACATTATTGATGTACATTGTTGTGAATATCATTAACAACTCAGTCAAGTAACCTTCCTGTCTTTCAAATATTTGTGAGATACATCCCACGGTACAGGGCATTTAAAAACTGATTAAATCAATTTCTCTGTTCCAAAAGACATGGTGAGTTTGGGACACCACACTTACAGCTGAGCAGTAAGGGACAAGCTGATCTGACTTGAAGCGGCGTTGGGCAGTAAGCGTGTGAGCAGCAGAGCCATGCCCATGTTCAACCAGTGGCTTGAATCTACGCGCTCAACTGCTCAGGACTGCTTGTTAATGCTTGCTGCTTCAAAACACTTCTTTAAAGTCCACCCTTGATAACATGTACGCAGGTGGCAGTGAATTTCCCGAAGCCCTTATGATGCCAACAGATGTTACTGAGTCTCCACTTTCAGATGATACTATTTGGCCAATTTGTTTAATTCCTGCAGGTGCTAGAACTTTAGGCGAGACTTCAGTCTTCTGTTAAGTTGTACTTCTGCTTCACTTCTCTAAGTTACTGAGAAATTGTTTATTAAAGCTGACATTTCCAGTGTTTTCTGTCTTCCCTTACTCGTATTTGAACATACCTTAGAGTAATTCTTCATGTGCTAAAGAAACGATCGTCGCCATAAGACCTATCTGTGTCGGTGCGACGTAAAGCCCCTAGCAAAAAAAATAAATAAATAAATAAAATAAAAATAAAGAAACGAAACATCAATGGAATCAAATTAAAATACCTGAACTGCAGAAGCCACACAATTTTTATTATAATTTCCAGCTTCCCACGACACAGGGATGTCACATGACAATTGGACGACATATGAGTAGGCAAATTCCCTTGTGTGTACATAGGTTAAACCATTTTGAATCCTAGAAAACTAGATAAGGTACTTCCCCAGCCTGTTTTCCACCTCCACGAACCTACCACGCTGGCGTAGCAGAGGGAGAGGTGATACTCCCACGTGGCAGATAAGGACTGGCTTGTCGGCGGACTTCAGCGAAATAAAATAACTCTCGTGGACCAAACACACACACACACACCCCCCAGTGAGTGGGGGACGCAGACAAAGAATACACCCCCGGTATCCCTGCCTGTCGTAAATGGCGACTAAAGGGGCGAACAAGGGATGATCAAATTACAACCATGAGAATACTTGTAATTAGTATCATTACGCAGCTAACACCGTGGGTCGCCTTTACTTGCGAGTAATACCACTATGTTAGGTACATAATAGGTTTGTGATTAGTAGCAATAGTGTGAAGCAGCATGGGTTTTACAGCACCCGTGATTAATGCGCAACACCGCGGGCTTACGTTGCCTGTGATTAGTACCACTATATGAGCGACACCGCGGGACTGCGTTGCCTATGATTAGTACACCTATGGGAGGAACACCATAGGTTTGTGTTGCCTGTAAGTGGCGCCACACCGGGCGAGTTGGCCGTGCGCGTAGAGGCGCGCGGCTGTGAGCTTGCATCCGGGAGATAGTAGGTTCGAATCCCACTATCGGCAGCCCTGAAGATGGTTTTCCGTGGTTTCCCATTTTCACACCAGGCAAATGTTGGGGCTGTACCTTAATTAAGGCCACGGCCGCTTCCTTCCAACTCCTAGGCCTTTCCTATCCCATCGTCGCCATAAGACCTATCTGTGTCGGTGCGACGTAAAGCCCCTCGCACACACACAGTGGCGCCACAATGTGAGAAACACCATAGATCTGAGTTACATGTGCGTATTACATTACCTGTGAGTAGTACCATAATGTGTGGAACACTGCGAGTTTACACTGCTTTTGTTTAGTACCGCAACATAACAAATACCATTCCTCGCTCAGTCCGGTAGTATTTGAAGGTGCTCAAATACGTCAGCCTCGTGTCGGTAGATTTACTGGGACGTAAAAGAACTCCTGCGGGACAAAATTCCAGCACCTCGGCGTCTCCAAAAACCGTAAAAGAGTAGTAAATTCGTATTCATCCATTCATTCTTTGTCATCACGTTTTGAATTCTGGTCAGTGGATGATTTTGGACTTTTAAATTGTCATTACATTTTGTCTCATTCCGTACCATTAGGGGCCGATGACTTAGATATTAGGCCCTTTAAACAATCATCATCATCATCATCATCATCACCATGTTTTCCTCCTCAGTTGTGAATACCTGTCGGCTTGAGTACTTTGAGCTGAAGGTAGGCTTGGAGGGACTTACTGGTAATATTCCTGCTGTACTATCATTGCTTTCAGGAGGTGATTTGCAGCTAACAAAGAAAGGCTCCAGGCATCTTCTTCAGAAGCACATCCTCTCTATGGATACCACCCAGCCACACAGAGGCTAAAATCTAGGAAAAGTTTTCTCTGCACATCAGTTAACCTTGAGGGGAAAGCAGAGAATGCTAGAGTCACAATGTGGAAAGAAAGAATCCACCACCTTTCCAACTGGATAGAGCCGAAGGAAAGTCTTCCATGTGGACACCAGGAGAAGTGGACAGTATGGAAGGCCCTTAACAGACTCCGTATAGAAGTCGGCTGAACCAAAGTAAACTTGCGGAAGTGGGGCTTCTCAAGTGATTCATCACTTTGTGATTGCGGAGAGCAGCGGACGATCCAACATCTATGTCAGTGTGTTTTATGTCCTTCAATGTGCACTATGAAAGACTTGATTGCAGCCTCCCCCAACGCTATTGACGTCGCCCAATACTGGGCAAGCATCATCTAGCTCTCGAATATTGTTGCTCTATCTGTGATTGTATAATAGACTTGTATATTTGTATAGTAGGAATGTAGATATCTTGTTGCTTTTTGTTAAATATCTGTAAGTAAAGTTGATACTTCTGACACAAATAAAGAAAGAAGAAAAAAAGGAGGTGATTTGAGTTTTTTCTATCTCTTATGCAGTATTCTGAAATTGTGCAGGCATGGCTTTGTTCCACCTGACCTCAAGTTGGAAGGTTCGATCCTGGCTCGTTCCAGTGGTATTTGAAGGTGATCAAATATGTCAGCCTCATGTCGGTAAATTTATTGGCACATGAAAGAACTCCTGCAGGACAAAATTCTGGCACCTCTGCATCTCCGAAAACTGAAAAAAGTAGTTAGTGGGACGTAAAGCGAATAACATTATTATTATTATTATTATTATTATTATTATTATTATTATTATTATTATTATTATTATTATTATTATTATCATCATCATCATCAAACATCAACATAATTTGATTTGTTTATTTATCATCAACAGAGTTATTGAATCTCCAATTACAGATGATATAATACATTCAAATAATAACAATATTAACAGAACTTACTACTACCACTAATTATAACTAAGCAATATATAGTATATACATATTTACAAAACACATTAGGAAGGAAAAAAAGACATGAAAACAGAAAAGTGTTTATACATTTGAAATGACCGAAGGAAGGAAGTATAACTTTAAGTTACTAAAGGGGCAGAACAAGATACAAGGAACACTCTGTCTAAGAAGCGTCCATAAGATGTCTGCGAATTTCACTAGCTGACGAGTGAAATATATCCACTATCCCGCTAATTTCGTTCAGGGATCTTAGGGCCTGCATAAACCAAGAGCTCCTGTGTGATTCCGTTCTGCACCTGGGTAAGTGAAAGGTGACAGCCTGTCGGGTATTGCGGGAAGGAACATGAATTGGTAGCAATTGGAGTCAGTTGGAACAGTCAAGGAAATTACCGATACATTTGTGTATGAAACGTGCGTTGACATACCTGCGCCTTGTCCTAAGCGACTCAATACACATATTTGTACAAAACAAATCAAAATCTGTCGATGACAGCTTGCTACCCAAACACTTTTTACTGATCCATTTTGAGAATCTGATCTGTACTCGCTCTAAGGCATTAACTAAGTATTGCTGTGAGTGGATCCACACTTCAGAGCAGTACTCTAGACTAGATCGTATAAGCGAAAAATACAGGGTTTTCAATGGGACAACAGATTTAAAACTCTTGCAATTTCTTTTGAGGAAGCCTAACGTTTTAAATGCCTTGTTAACGATATTTAACACATGCTCATTGAAAGATAGACCATTTTGATTACTAAAAATAATACCAAGATCGTTAATCTTATTAACATGCTTCACTTCTTGATCCACTACACGATAATTGAATACATTAACTTGCATTTTTCTCGTGAAGGATATTGCACATATTGCACTGCACTTTGAAATATTTAGGGTTAAATGCCACTTTTTGCACCAATCACTAATATTATTTATAACATACTGTAACAGTTCAGTCACTCATCGTTTCAATTACCCTGTAGATTTTAAGGTCATCGGCATAGAGCAGGTAGTTGCTCGAATGGATTTGTGATGGCAGATCATTAACAAATAGAAGGAAACATAAAGGTCCCAGTAGCGAACCTTGTGGGACGCCAGACATAGGCTGATAAGGGCGAGAAATGATACCTTCGTATTTTACTGAATACCTCCTTTCTTAAAGATAGCATTTAAATCACTCAAGCAAGCTTCCATGAATGCCATATGCTGACAACTTAGTCAGAAGAGCATTATGCTGCACTGAGTCGAAAGACTTGGAAAAGTCCATGTACACAGCATCAACCTGCCTGCAATTGTCCAGAGCGCTAGATATGAAGTGGGAGTACACAGCAAGATTGGTGGTAGTTGAGCGTTTCTGGGCAAAACCCTGCTGGTTAATATTAATTAAACCACTGACTGCACTGCACATGGCTTTGTATACGACTCTTTCCGCTACTTTGGAAATGAGTGAAAGAAGAACTACTGGTCTGTAATTGACAAATAAAGATCTGTCACCTTTCTTAAAAACTGGAATAACATATCCTTTCTTCCATTCGGACGGGAAATTGCCTGTACGAAGAGACCAGTTGATTATCGTAGCTAGTGGGGTTGCCAGCTCCTCAGCACACTCACGTAACACATTTCCTGGAATTTGATCTGGACCACAAGACTTCTTCGTATCCATCGACTTCAAGATGTTGCAGACTTCCGATGCCGAAGTTACTACTGATGATAAATTAATTTCCCCGAATTGTTCGGTGTGAGAATTACAGGGAACACTGAGTGGATGGAATGTTGTGAAAGTGTCAGCAAAATTATTCAGAATTTCTTTCAATGAGCTAATTTCCTTGTCTTCATTAATCATCATAGATGGTAGCCGCCTAGATTTTGATTTACAATTAATAAATTTCTAAAATCTTTGTGGATGTCTGATAATATCTTCCTCAACAGACCCAACATAATCCCTGTACTTTCTCCGCTGCATTTGTTTGTATTCCTTTCTTAGCGCCACAAATTTGATGTAATCTGAAGGAAGTGAAGACCTTGCAGCTCGTTTCCTTGCTCTTTCCTTTGCCCGCATTTTGTCTGTAAGTTCGGAATCATACCAAGTGGGAAGACGCCTAGTCTTCATTATGCGGGAAGGTACGGCGTCCTTAAGAGCGCTGTGCAGTAAGTCATAAAACAAGTCAACTGCGGCATCAAGAGATGGACAGGATTCGAGCAAGTTCCACGGACAACGGGATAAGATATTTCGTAGATGGGGAAAGTCTGCTTTTGTCCAAACGAATGGTGATTTTGTAGTCTGTGGTAAACGAGGAACACGGGAAATATGAAGTCTGAGCTCAAGCACAAAATGATCTGATTGTACTAACTGTTCTGTTGCTTCACACAGAGTATTATTAGTGACTTTTTCAGACACGAAAGCAAGGTCCAGAAAGTTATTTCCTCGTGTTGGAAAACCGCAAACTTGGCAAAGGTTAAATTCGTTGGTGATCTCTAAAAGAAAGCAGGCTTCCTCGTTGACATGGGCGAGAATAGGATTAATAGATCCCGAATCATCTGAGGCCCAGGCTCACTGGCTTATATTGAAATCTCCGCACACGATAATAGTGTCATTTTGTTTTGCTACGTGATTGATTCGAGCCAGGGTTTCTCGGTAGTCTGTGAGCCGTACTTTCACCTCGTCCGGGAACAGGTAACAGCAGACTATGTATAGCGCTCGGCCAGGGGATGGGGTGGCTTTCACAACACATTCCCAGTTTCCCGTTAAGTCAGGTCGTTGCACTGGACTGTACGCAGAGTTCACTGCTATTAAAGCCCCACCTCCCTTGTTCTTACAAGTGATAATATTTTGCCTATCTTGGCGGAAAATAACATAATTGTCGTGCAGTATTTCACTATTTTCGATTGAAGAGTCGAGCCAGGACTCCGCTAAACACACGCATCGTAATGCATGTCACTCAGAGCGACGTTAAAGTCCACGAGTGATTTCTTAAGACTACAGACATTCTGGTAGAAGATGCTAAGGCTGGTATTTACCTCCGGTCCTGGGTTCAGCTGGACATCGCCGGCAACTGCTAGTAGTAGAACACTCAGCGTCAGGATGGATGTATCACTGACACGCTAACTGGACGCCATTCGCTGCTGCTTGCCGTTAATACACAACACGTGGGCACTTATTTTCAGCTTATTATTGGAAAGTATATCTTCCCAACAAGTTAGAGATCGCCTCTCGATTTTGAGGGCAGATCCCAGGTTTTTCCTCATTCTTTAATTAGCTGGAACCGAGCTCGATAGCTGCAGTCGCTTAAGTGTGGCCAGTATCCAGTATTCGGGAGATAGTAGGTTCGAACCCCACTATCGGCAGCCCTGAAAATGGTTTTCCGTGGTTTCCCATTTTCACACCAGGCAAATGCTGGGGCTGTACCTTAATTAAGGCCACGACCGCTTCCTTCCCACTCCTAGCCCTTCCTTGCCCCATTGTCGCCATAAGACCTATCTGTGTCGGTGCGACATAAAGCAACTAGCAAAAAAAATAAAAAATAATTCGTTGGAGTTTGGGCACTGGCAAGACAGATGCAACCAGCCGGTGGTGTTCTTAAATATGACAGAATCCCGTAACGTAATGCTTTTTATTTTATCATTCCCATATAGCAATGCCGATGGTAAGACTATTTTTTTTAAGCATATTCACAAGGACAAAAACTCTCAGATCAAAGCTTTCAGAAAAAGAATTCTGAAAAAAAAATTAAACCTTAAAACCTGTTCAACAAGGCCAGTGCTTTGAGCATAAATCTAGTTCAGAAATTTATGAAGAGGCGTAAAACAGGTGCAATGAAGATTCATGTGTTCTAAAGCTCAGATACAAGCACTATTTCAGTATTTATAAATAAATTAATAAGAGAAATTACGTAATTGAGTAGTATAATGTGTTAAATATTCTTCAAAGTTACATCATCAACAATGTGTCGTAACATGCTGGGATATGCTGCAAAAAGGAATCTCCTGTACATGGTACATGGTTTATAACATGTTCAGAATTTAAAAAGCCTTTTTAAAACAAAAACAAAACACGTTTTAATGATGTTTTGAAGAAAAAGAAACTGTTATTTTGCGAACCCTGCTTTAACAAAATGCTAAATGTCTGATTTATAGCAGGCACAGCAGGTCGGAAAATATAAGGAATTGCAGAAAAGAAAATGTTCAGCAACAGTGGGATAGGAAACAACTAAGACTTGGACTGTGACCAGGTACCATCTTCAGGGCTATTGATTGTGGGACTGATGTCGTGAAACACACATAGAGTGGGAAAGTATCTACAGATTTTGAAAAGTGCATCATTATTTCTCTATTCAAGAAAGGCCTAAAGATAGTGCACAGAACAGGAACAAGTGTGTAAACTATGTAGAGGTTAGAGCTCTCATAGAAGCAGTGTTATGGATTCAGATACGGATGACTTGTTGATCTAATCAGCTGGTATGTGCCTTACTTCTCATTTTGTCTACAACAAGAGTGCTGGAATGGGGGATGGATGGCATAGTTACAAGTATCAAAAATATTGTTAAGGAAAGTTGCAGCAAAGTTACCCATGTAAATAACTGCAAATTTTGCTATCAGTTGGTTCTAAAACCAGGCTAGAGGTTGGAGAACTGTGAAATGTACATGAACATGGAAACGGTCTAAATCTTGACATGATACTAATACTGATAAGTGGCACATCAAAAGCAGCTATAGTACATATCTTATCTATGTAATCATTAAGCCTTGTGTTATCACTGTCAAAAGGAATATGTGCTATGCAAGAAATATTTGTTATAATTCAAAGAAATTGGATGCCTAAGACATTTAACATGAATAAACGGCCTAAATTATTATAAGATGTTAAGGTAAACTTTTGTAGTTCAAAATTAGATCTACAAGAAAATCTTTGACAGCATTTACTTATCTTCTATTGATAAGGGGTTTACTGTTTTACCATTTATATAAAGATAAAAGGTTCAGTTGAATACTGAAAATGTCCCATAAATTTTTTGTAATAAAATGGCTAATAATCAAGGAAATCTAATGTATTTTGCAGTACGCACATTGGAGCTTCCAAAATGTCTGAGGAAGGGGATGTGTTGAGAAACCAGGTGATTGTGGGGAACATCTATATATATAAAATACTATACATATACAAAGGGCGTACTATATTGTTTTACACTTAATTTTTTCTATCCAAATGAAGTACATTACACATCGGTTGTTACGTCCACCTTCTCAACAAAATCTCCTTGTAACTGTATGCACTTTTGCCATCAATGTGTCGGTCTCTCCAGGCCTTCCTGAAACCATTCTTTCGGAGTGCTGCGTACCCATGCCTTGACAGCTGTGTCCAATTTGGAAAAATCCGCAAAATGGCAACCACGCAGAGGATTCTGCATGTTGCCGAACGGGTGATAATCACTTGGTGCCAAGTCGGGAGAATATGGTGGGTGTGGCAGCACCGTGAATCCCATTTGATCAATGGCAGCCATGTTTCATCACCAGTCACAAGCCTAGCCATGAAGTCGGCTGAATCTTGATCATGGCGTTGCAAAAGTTCTCTACACACGTTCACACGCCTCTGCTTTTCGTCTGCAGACAAGAGTCTAGGCACCCACGTGGATGACGCCTTCCCCACCTGTAAGTGGCCATGCACGATCCACTGCAGGGTGTTTCGGCTAATTCCTGTGGCTGCCTCCATTTCCGTAAATGTCATCGTCACCTTAAGACATATCTGTGTCAGTGCGACGAAAAGAAAATATATATATTGATCTATATGTATGAAGCAGCTTTCAGTAATGTTAAGGAGGGGTCCTTTGTTGATGATTTTGAGAATTTCCATATCTTGTTTTATGATGTGAATTTGTGATTATAGTCCTGCATATGCTGTCCTACAGCTGAAAATTCATTGTACTTCAGGGCATTGAAGTGATCCGAGTACCTTATATTAAAATTCCTCCCGGTCTGTCCGATGTAAGAAGAATTACAACTGTTGCAAATAATCCTGTATACTCCTGATTTTGAAAAACTATTGAACTTGTTTATGGATGTGGCGTTATGTAAGACTTGTGCATTCCTATTGTTGGTTTTGATAACTACTTTTACATCGTGCTGTTTAAAGATGTTGGTGACTTTGTAAATTTGTTCATTGATTGTAAATATAAAAAGGGAGGAGTTGTTTGGTTCATCTTTTTTTCAAAGTGGCAGAGGGGCGATATTTATTGATTAATTTTTCAATAAAGAAACTGTTGTATCCATTAGATTAAGCTATATTATGAATGGTGTTCAACTCATTTTTGAGGTCTCTTTTAGACATTGGAACATTGAATGCTTGGTACACCAATGCTGTTGTATGCTGCTCGTTTGTGAATTTGGAGGTGTGAAGAATCTTGACGGATTGTAGTGACTGTTTGGGTGGGTTTTCTGAAAATCTTATATCATAAGTAATTTGGGTGCCTGATAATAGTTAAGTCTAAAAAATTAATTTTCCGTTCAATTTCAGATTCAAGTGTGAATTATATATGTGGGTCAATGTTATTTAGATTAATGAGTGTGGTAGCAGCATCTGTGATGCTCTCTTCCATAATTGCTATGGTGTCATCTACATATCTTGCCCAGAAAAGGATGTTGTCAAAGTTATTATAATCAATTTTGGTGTGTTCCAAAAAATCCAAGTAAATCTCGGCTAAGATACCTGAGGCTGGTGATCCCATAGCCAATCCTTCTTGTTGATAAATAACATTATTGAAGGTGAAATAATTGTTGCTTATAACTAATTTAAGCATAGACATGAACACCTGTATTTCTAATAAACTTAGGCCGCTGTTTTTGCTTAAATTGTTTTGAATGATGGCGTATACCTTGGAGATTTGTATGCTAGGATACATGTTTACAATATTGAATGAGTGGAGAGAATGATTGGATGGAATGTTAAACTTTTTTAAATTTATCGATCAATTCTTTAGTGTTTTTGACGGATTTGTTCCACAAAAAACAATAGTTCCTTCTTAAAAATCTTTGAATTGTGATGTTTTATATAACGGACTCTGTCTAAAGTTAATAATCGGGCGAATGGGGATGCCGTTTTTGTGTATCTTGGAGAGGGTTTTGACGGTGGGTAAACCTGGGTTCATATTAATTAGTTTTTTCTTGATCTGTCAATAGATATGAAGCATTCCTGAGGTTCTGTTTTAAGTTGATGTTGGATTCTCGGGGTAGGGTTCTTCTTTACTGTAGAGAATGAGCTATCTTTAAAAAGTTGATTTGTTTTGCTTTTGTCCATTATGACGGTAGTGTTACCTTTATCTGCTTTCGTTTTATAACATTATTATCATTGATTTCTTTTTTTGAGAGCGTGTATTTGCTTTTGTATGAGAATTGAATCCTTGTAGCTATTGTTGTCATGAGTAGTAAGAGGTGAATTACGGGAGTTAATATTGTTTTTTTGGGTTAAGAATTTAGTTTAACTTTCTTTTTACTTCAAATCTTACTTTGTCTTGTTTATCTGCTGGCAATTTGCTAATGGCTAATTGTGCTTCTACTGTTGCAGTGATGGCTGTGTTCAGTGTGTTAAAATTAGGCCAATTGTGTTTAGGGCCCTTGGTTAAAATGGAACTTTTCGTTTTCATTCAATGTTACCTTGGACAAATTTATGATCAGAGAGTGAAATTGGTTGGGCATGTTAGGCGTAGTGTTTTTGTTGGTTTCTTTAGCATAGTTATTGTTGAGTTTAGAGTTCATTAACGTATGCAGCTTTTTCTCTAGGGTTTGTTATTTCTTTGATAATACAATAAATAATCTCTTGTCAACTTGGGCTTGAAATAGGTTCCAGTGGGCATCCAAAAGTAAACTTGTAGTTTCGAGGTGAGTCTCGTAGAATCTATGATTTAAAAAATACTTTTTCTTGTACAAAAATTTGATCTCTCTCAGCCAAATCTAATTTGTTCTAGTTTGGGTTTTAGCAATTTGAAAAGAAGAACGATGATTCTTAAACTTGCTTTTAAGAAAGTTGAGTGTCAAATTGTGAGCGGTACACTGTTTGAGAAATTCAATATCTTTGCCCAATTTGGCTATTTTGACTTTAAGACCTAAATATAAACAAATACAGTAGAGACAATGCGCGACACGGATTTCGCCTTGCTAAAATGGGAGACAACTTGGCGGTGGCGCTCCTAGTGACTTGACCTGAACAATCGCGCTAAATTCAAATATCAATGGAAATGTATATACGGAAGTGGATAAATAAATTATGTCTAGAAAGAAAGTGTTATTGAGATATTAACTTCGAAGTTGCTAAAGCAATTCTGGATAAATGAATGAGGAATTATTTAAAAGGTTATTATTCAAAGACTGAAATTAGACACACAAACAAGATATGAAATGGGCTGCTGTGAAATAGCTTGATCTTTCATTTATGCGTTACTTTTTTAACTTTAGCATTCCTGCCTGAACTTTTACGGTTGGATTTGTCTTTTTTCTCATTTAAAAAACATTGTATGATCACATTAAGACACTTGTCAATAAAAATATCGGCACATTCCTTACACACATGATGCAATGAATTAACATTTAAAAGCTGGACAGTTTTCCTCTTAACATGAAGCCTACTAACAGAAAGAAAAACTATAAAATTCCGGCTTTAATCTGAGAAGATGGATTAAAGAAAGAAAAGTATGAAAATGTTGTTGATAGTGATGCTTTGAGTAATATTTACGTACAATTAGAGTAAAAATGTAACATACCCTTGGCTGTATAGTCGAGGATTTTTAAAGTCGCTGGCCTGGAAATGATCTGAACAGATCTTATAATTCTTATATAAGCGTAACGCCCCTTCTTTCTTGTACACCTTATCCAAATCACTTCTGTGACATTTCAAAACCCACAGATCACACCTACAACAACACATCGGTATTGAAGGTTAACTGCTGCACTATACAATAAAATATGCGTATTACATTTTATGCCAGTTAAAATACGGGTCAAGCAGGTCAGAAGATTATGAAGTACTTTAAAAATCTCAGTCACTGGAAGAATATATATGCAAACACAATATTACTTGCATGTTCTTGTTATGAGGGAACCTGAAGAACGACCGCGCATTTTTCTCTACTTCGTAATTACTGCAGCCAGCTCAGCTCATGTTGAGAGGAGATATCAAGGAATGACACACGCTACTATTTAATTATGTCGGCTCACTGAAAAACGCATAAATAACACCAAAAACTTCACACAAAAATACACGTGCTCTTATGAGAGAATCAGTACTGTTCAGGTCTATCCGCTAGAGTGGGCTCCAATAACTGTCCCTCGATATCTCACTCAGTGTCGCGTATTGTCTCCACTGTATTTGATATAAATAGGCTTTCTGTTTTGCCTGGTTGGCTACGTAATCTTAGGATATAAACTTCATGGTTTTGATCCGTATTGAATTGTGATGACAATAATACTTATTATGAAATTAATGTTGTATGGTCCACCTTTTTTCAATACTACAGGGTCTTATTTTTAGCTGGCTTCACAGCACCACTCAGAGCAATATATCTCTCGGCATATGAGTCGCCCAGCTATCGCCTTCCGTGCGTGTTCCCCTGACACAGGGAGCAAGCCATAAAAAAGGCCCTGTATATCATGCAATATTATTATTAGGTTAGTAATGTACATACATACATTATCATTATAGACTGTTATGCAGTGTAATTCAATAATATTGCAGTCTCTTGAAATTCCCCTCTCAGCAACAGTCTTTCTTTCCTCATCCTTCAGCCCCACCATAGACACCCCTTCTCCCCTCCCTCCCTCTTCGCCTCCCTTGCTTGCTTCCTCCCCTCCTCTCCCTATCTACTCCTTTCTTCACATTGCCTGCATGTTCCCTATCCACTCCTATGTTTACATGGCCTGCCTGCTTCCTCCACCAAGTCATTGTTTGTTCCACCTCAGACATTAGAGATTTACTTCTTTGGCTAAGGTCCTAAATCAACTTTAAGACATCATATTGTGACAAGAAGACCATAACCTTAATTTTTTTTTATTGCATATAGTTTAATGTTATAATTATTCCTAAAACAGTGTCTTGGTCTGGTATACATATGTTTTAGTTATCACATGATTTGTTTAATTTTTATTTGGCTGAAGATGGCCACTAAGTGGCTGAAACTAGCCCCAAGACTTATGCAGTATCACTTACTTTATATATTGTATTGAAAAGGAGGACCCCCTTGTCAATTTATTCTTATATATCAACCGTCTGAGCCAGTCAGCATGACGCCCCTTCATACTATCATTTCATCTCATTATCTCCCCTGATGTGGTTGATGTCAGGAAGAGTCCATTAGCAAAACTATTGAAATCCAGATCACATCCTGCTTATCTTGTGCTCGTGACAGCACTTTACAATGTTTAAGTAAGGATGAAGATCAGAGAACTTTTTGGTATTTCTCAAAAAAATTTGCGTTTCGCTGAGTAAATTCTTTTCATTTACAATACATTTACTACCTTACTTGCCTAGTACGCCTCATTTTGGCGTTACCATCAGTAGTGCTCTGGGCTGATGACCTAACAGACAGAGAACAAAATAAACTCTGCAGGGGAAATATCACAGAAACATTCTTGTCATTTGCAGCACTGAAGTTTGAAAAAATATTTAAATGTCCCGACTGTGATCACACACAGATAACTAATCTGATACTTACCAAGTTCTTCCAACCTATTCTTGACAATTACACCTGGAAAATGTCGAATAATTGTAATGCTCCAAACTGAAGGAGTTCCACTCAGTGGAGAAATACTGAAATTATGAAAACTACATTGCTGGAGTTTAAGTACTGTACCACAGCTTTATTTTTGAGTGATCATAATTTTTGGAATCTGATTAAATATTACATGACTTACATAATGTATTTGTTTTGTCATATTTAAGGCAACTGCTCTTAAGAAAATATAAATTATACTCAATAAATGTATATGGAATCAGAAAAATAATAGTGTTTCATGCTTGCTAGTAAACTAGTAATAAAATAAATTGTAGTTAAGAATGCTTCATCGTAACTTATTGCCACTATACTAGCAATAGAAATATTAATGCTATAGGAAGAAGAGTATTATGCATACCATACTACTTACCATGAACTAGATTATTTTATAAACGAGTATAGAATCAAGTAATACATCTCCAAACAATACATCCTCAGCGGTCTGTCTGCTGGATCCAAGGTTTGTGAGAGTGATCTCGCGCATGCTTGGAATTTGTTAACTTGAAATTCATATAAACGTTTATTTTCTGAAGAGAGGAATATTGCTAAAAGACCAGGATTTTTATACTGCATTTCAACATTCCTGTGTGTTCAGTAAGATAATACAGACATCAAAAAACATGTATTAGGCCCACGGTACTTGTTTATGGTAAAGTATGTTAGAGAAAAATAAGAAATAAAAGTGATTTCCAAGAAATTGTACACAACAATGGGTAAAATTATACCACACAACACTTCGCACAAATGTAAACACTTTGTTTATCAGTAAAGCTAATATTCTGCTGAATTTCTTCTTTATTCACTATGTACAATAGCATTAATTCGCCACAAACAGCTGATATAATACAAAAATGTTGGTCATTGAATTACTTGGCTCTGATTGACCAATTCCAATCGACCATGCCTTCGACTATTCTTTCAGTGCAGCCAACGCTAGCGCAAACTTGACATAATTAGTTTAAATGGGCGAGCTGTCGTTTAAACTAAACGAGTGTCAGAAATTGGTGGAGAAAAGGGACGCATGTTTAAACTAGGTACAAAATTTAAACGGGTTTAATTTATACCTGGTTTAACTCGATTTGGAGAAAATGGCCCTAAGTATACGTGGCCTGTGATAAGTTCCATTAAGTGACGAATACCATGGGAATATCGGCACCCGTGATTGGTCCCACTCTGTGAGAAGCACCCTGGGTCTACGTTTCTTGTGAGTGGTGCCATTGTGTGTGACATACCATGGGTCTGTATTACCTGTGATTAGTACCACCATGCGAGAAACACCACGAGTCTATGTTACCTGTGGTTAATACCACTATAGGAGGAAAAGCATGGTTCTGCTTTACCAGTGATTAGTACCATTGTGAGGGGCAGTGACCTGGATTTTGGACCCCTTTAGATAATAAGCATCATCCCAGTAATTAAGGCATTGTGAATTGGATCCACTGATTGTTTTGATTCATGATCATATTTTCATCATCATTCGTTTCATATTCTGGTCAGTGGATACATTTTGAAGTTTTAATTTTCGTTTGCTTCACCTGGTACCATTAGGGGTCGATGATCTAGTTGTTAGGCCCCTTTAAGCAACAAAAATTATCATCTCATTCTTCAGGAAGATTCATTCCTAATAAGTTCTGCTACTGTTTTTAGGAATTATCAAATTCTTTCACTCCTGCTTTTCCATTTTAGTCATCTCTGTTTTGTATAGCGTGTTTTATCACCACTCTAAAAGCATTGTCTTTATTTGCAGTTACACCAAGCTGGGTTTTGCTGCCAACAAAGAGCCTCAGTTCATCATTCCTTCAGCAATAGCCATCAAGGAGTCGGCCAAAGTCGGTGACCAGGCAATACGCAGATTAACCAAAGGAGTTGAAGACTTAGACTTCTACATTGGAGACGAGGCCTTCGATGCAACGGGTTATGCTGTTAAAGTAAATATAATTTAATGCTATTCGCTTAAAATAGCGGACCCTGCAACTAGGTGGGATAAACCCTAAAGTAGAAGAAGAAGAAGACTGTTATTTGTTTAATATACCTTCTTGTTTAATATACCTTCATTTGCTGTAAATTTTAAGATATGCTAGAGTGTTACAATTTTATTCTACAGGCACTATCCTGTTTGGAGTAAACACCTGTCCTGATTATGTTTCCAAAATATATTGTACCTCTTGCAGGCTGGGCAGTTACTGTCTCCTTTCTACATACTGTAGTGTGCATTGAGTTGCCCTGTAGAATTTCTATTTTATTCATGTATCTTCACGAGTGTGAGGAGTGCTACTGTGAATATTACTGCACTACATATTGTTTCCATTGTTTTCCTGCATGGTCCATTAATAAATAAGTGCGTTTGCATTGTAATACTGGCCTGGGAAGGCCACAACCCACTCTACAGCAGCGATAGAGCAGTTGCCGCATCATTCATTCTCGTAGGCAGCGCAGAATGACACACATCAGCCGTTCAGTGTGTACCTGACTGCTGGTGACCTCGCTAGCATCTGCTAGCTTTTCAGACTTCTCATGCTCTTTTATTATCACAAGGGCAAAAATGCTTCACAAACTCGGAGCAATATTTGAGCTGTTCGTGGTGAAGATGCGGTAACCAATCGGACATGGCAGAAATGGTGTTCTAGGTTTTGATCTTTAATTCATTCCTTAAACAATAAATCTCGTACCGGAAGACCCACTGTTATAGACAAAGACAGACTCGAGGAGTTGGTTGGAAGTAACCCAAGAGTGACAGCGAGTGAAATAGCTCGGGTGCTGAATGTGTTGACCTGTAATGCAAGGAAACGCCTGAAGAGGCTTGGTTACATATTTCATTCGATGTTTGGGTGCCACATGAACTCAAGCAAATGGAATTTGGTAGATATGTCCATTTGTGACTCCTTACTAAGGCACAGTGAACATGAAACATACCGGGCGAGTTGGCCGTGCGTGTAGAGGCGCCAGGAGATAGTAGGTTCGAATCCCACTATCGGCAGCCCTGAAAATGGCTTTCCGTGGTTTCCCATTTTCACACCAGGCAAATGCTGGGGCTGTACTTTAGTTAAGGGCACGGCCGCTTCCTTCCAACTCCTAGGCCTTTCCTATCCCATCGTCGCCATAAGACCTATCTGTGTCGGCGCAACGTAAAGCCCCGAGCAAAAAAAAAAAAAAATCCTGAAACATCTGAACATCTGATGATGGGTGATGACAGCATTGAAAAGAAGAGAATTTTCTGAATGGTGAACATGTTGCTTCGTTGAAGGACTGCAGAAGGACCATCGAACACTTCACCCAACAAAACCCTGCAACTTTTGGTGTGAAGTGACAAAAAGTCATTGAGAATAATGGAGAGTACTATACAAAAAAAACTTGTGCAGTAAAATGATGCAGATTTAGGGAATTGTAAATAACTTTGATTATACCCTATTGTAGATTTTAATAAATGCATTTGTTTCCTTTCACCTGCTTCCCTGAAGTAAAGTTTACTTCGTTATATTACCCATGTTTCCGATTGCACTGATGGTGCTCCTCTACCAACCTATTAACACAGAAAATGTAAACATAAACACAGGTGTCCTTGCACTGGAATGGCTAGGAGTTACGTTGGCAACTTGTCCGTCCACGCTGTTAAGTGGTGATACGAAGACTTTTGTCCCTACCAAATAGATTTCCATATTTCATACCTGTAGTTTGTTTCCACCTTTAGAGAAGTTTGCACATGGACCACCTCTGACTTACGCTTGTCGGGCAAGTTTGTCAGCTTTTTCTTTTCCGTTGATTAGCTCCCTCTGTAGGTAAGTGGTACAGTACCAGCTGCCAGATCACCAGGTCATGGGTACAAATCCAGCAGAGGTACTTGCCAAAGTAAAAGGTCCATACAATGTCAGCATGTAAACGATCCCTGGTAACCCAATAAAATAAAATCTACATTGGAGACGAGGCCTTCGATGCAGCGGGTTATGCTGTTAAAGTAAATATAATTTAATGCTATTTGCTTAATATAACGGACTCTGCAACTAGGTGGGACAAACCCTAAAGTAGAAAAAACAGAAGACTGTTATTTGTTTAATATACCTTCATTTGCTGTAGATTTTAAGATATGCTAGAGTGTTACAATTTTACAGTAGAGAAGAACTGTGAAATTGATGCTCAGGCGGGTGTCATAAAAATGCCTGTAAGCAGTAGCTGAGGCCATTCCTCTCGACATCTGGGTTTTGCAGTAGATTTACATCATTGTGTTCTCCAAGGTTCGAGTGTACAGAAGTTTAGAAGTAAAGCTTGGATTGGCTCTCTTAGAATCCAACAATCTTATTTGTTTGCAAAAGCTCATTGTATTTTCATATGTGCATATCTTTCCTAGGAGATGTTTATACTTCTTGGTCTGACTCCATATACCCCAGGACCTGCTCCCAGGTCTGCTCTTGATCTAGCGCTGGGCAGAGTGGCTCAGACGGTTGAGGCGCTGGCAGGTTCGATCCTAGCTCAGTCTTGTGGTATCAAATTCTTTAGCCTCATGTTGGTAGATTTACTGGCACATAAAAGAACTCTTGCAGGACTAAATTCTAGCACCTCAGCATCCCCAAAACCGTAAAAGTAGTTAGTGGGACATAAAGCCATTATTATTATTATTATTATTATTATTATTATTATTATTATTATTATTATTAGGCAAGGGACTCCTTGGAAACAACTTGGCGAACGAAATGGAATTCGATGGGGAGCTATCAATATTAATGGGTCTTATGGAAGAAAGAAGGTAGAACTGGCTGAGTCAGCAAAGAGGATGCATCTGGATGTGCTAGGAGTAAGTGATATTCGGGTAAGCGGAGATAATGAGGAAGAGATAGGAGATTATAAAGTGTACTTGACGGTTGTTAGAAAGGGAAGGGCAGAGTCTGGGGTAGGGCTCATTATCAGGAATACCATTGCACGGAACATAGTTTCTGTTAGGCACGTAAATGAGCGAATGATGTGGGTAGATTTGTCAGTTGGAGGAATTAGGACTAGAATTGTGTCCGTGTATTCACCATGTGAGGGTGCAGATGAGGATGAAGTTGACAAGTTTTATGAAGCATTGAGTGACATTGTGGTCAGGGTCAACAGCAAGGATAGAATAGTGCTAATAGGCGATTTCAATGCTAGAGTTGGGAATAGAACTGAAGGATATGAAAGGGTGATTGGTAAATGTGGGGAAGATATGGAAGCTAATGGGAATGGGAAGCGTTTGCTGGACTTCTGTGCTAGTATGGGTTTAGCTGTTACGAATACATTCTTCAAGCATAAGGCTATTCACCGCTACACATTGGAGGCTAGGGGTACCAGATCCATAATAGACTATATCTTAACAGACTTCAAATTCAGGAAATCTGTTAGGAACGTACTAGTTTTCCGGGGATTTTTCGATGATACAGACCACTATCTGATCTGTAGTGAACTAAGTATCTCTAGGCCTAGGGTAGAGAAAGTGAAATCTGTCTGCAAAAGAATAAGGGTAGAAAATCTCCAGGACGAGGAAATTAGACAGAAGTACATGGATATGATTAGTGAGAAGTTTCGAACAGTAGACAGTAAGCAGGTTCAGGATATACAAAGTGAATGGGTGGCATACAGGGATGCCGTAGTAGAAACAGCAAGGGAATGCCTAGGAACAACTGTGTGTAAGGCTTATCAGAAATGGCTCCAAACAAGGGCCGAGGCAGACAGGGATTGGTATGTAAATGAAAGAAACAGAGCGAAACAAATAGTTGTTGAATCCAAAAAGAAGTCATGGGAGGATTTTGGTAATAACCTGGAAAGGCTAGGTCAAGCAGCAGGGAAACCTTTCTGGACAGTAATAAAGAATGTTAGGAAGGGAGGGAAAAAGGAAATGAACAGTGTTTTGAGTAATTCAGGTGAACTCATAATAGATCCCAGGGAATCACTGGAGAGGTGGAGGGAATATTTTGAACATCTTCTCAATGTAAAAGGAAATCATCCAGGTGGTGTTGTGAACAGCCGAGCTCATGGGGAGGAGGAATATGATGTTGGTGAAATTATGCTTGAGGAAGTGGAAAGGATGGTAAATAAACTCCATTGTCATAAGGCAGCAGGAATAGATGAAATTAGACCTGAAATGGTGAAGTATAGTGGGAAGGCAGGGATGAAATGGCTTCATAGAGTAGTAAAATTAGCGTGGAGCGTTGGTAAGGTACCTTCAGATTGGAGAAAAGCAGTAATTGCACCTATCTATAAGCAAGGGAACAGGAAGGATTGCAATAACTATCGAGGTATCTCGCTGATTAGTATACCAGGCAAAGTATTCACTGGCATCTTGGAAGGGAGGGTGCGATCAGTCGTTGAGAGGAAGTTGGACGAAAACCAGTGTGGTTTCAGACCACAGAGAGGCTGTCAGGATCAGATTTTCAGTATGCGCCAGGTAATTGAAAAATGCTACGAGAGGAATAGGCAGTTGTTTATGTTTCGTAGATCTAGTGAAAGCATATGACAGGGTACCGAGGGAAAATATGTTTGATATACTGGGGGACTATGGAATTAAAGGTAGATTATTAAAATCAATCAAAGGCATTTATGTTGACAATTGGGCTTCAGTGAGAATTGATGGTAGAATGAGTTCTTTGTTCAGGGTACTTACAGGAGTTAGACAAGGCTGTAATCTTTCACCTTTGCTGTTTGTAGTTTACATGGATCATATGCTGAAAGGTATAAAATGGCAGGGAGAGATTCAGTTAGGTAGAAATGTAGTAATCAGTTTGGCCTATGCTGATGACTTGGTCTTAATGGCAGACCGTGCCGAAAGCCTGCAGTCTAACATCTTGGAACTTGAAAATAGGTGCAATGAGTATGGTATGAAAATTAGCCTCTCGAAGACTAAATTGATGTCAATAGGTAAGAAATTCAACAGAATTGAATGTCAGATTGGTGATACAAAGCTAGAACAGGTAGATAATTTCAAGTATTTAGGTTGTGTGTTTTCCCAGGATGCTAATATAGTACGTGAGATTGAATCAAGGTGTAGTAAAGCTAATGCAGTGAGCTCGCAGTTGCGATCAACAGTATTCTGTAAGAAGGAAGTCAGCTCCCAGACGAAACTATCTTTACATCGGTCTGTTTTCAGACCAACTTTGCTTTACGGGAGCGAAAGCTGGGTGGACTCAGGATATCTTATTCATAAGTTAGAAGTAACAGACATGAAAGTAGCAAGAATGATTGCTGGTACAAACAGGTGGGAACAATGGCAGGAGGGAACTCGGAATGAGGAGATAAAGGCTAATTTAGGAATGAACTCAATGGATGAAGCTGTACGCATAAACCGGCTTCGGTGGTGGGGTCATGTGAGGCGCATGAAGGAGGATAGGTTACCTAGGAGAATAATTGACTCTGTTATGGAGGGTAAGAGAAGTAGAGGGAGACCAAGACGACGATGGTTAGACTCTGTTTCTAACGATTTAAAGATAAGAGGTATAGAACTAAATGAGGCCACAACACTAGTTGCAAATCGAGGATTGTGGCGACGTTTAGTAAATTCTCAGAGGCTTGCAGACTGAACGCTGAAAGGCATAACAGTCTATAATGATAATGTATGTATGTATTATTATTATTATTATTATTATTATTATTATTATTATTATTATTATTATTATTATTATTATTATTGATCCATCTGTAAACCGGCCAGAGAAACCGCAGGGTAAACAGGCTCTTTTTTCCAGTAATTTACGTCATTGATGGCCTTAAATTTCTTCTTGAAATGCTGTTTTACAATTGTGTACTCTGATTTCATCTATATACAGTATATAAAATAACATATTCTGACTGATTCATCATTGCCGAGCCAAAACTACTAGACATAAAGGAATGAAATTTTTGGGATATGTTTATATTACAGTGTAGGTGCACGCTAAGAAAGAATTTTTCGATACTCCATCGTTAAGGGGGTGAAAAGAGGGGTAAATTTTTAAAATGGGTATATTTATATCTCAAAAACTTAACATTTTAAATCTGTGAAAACTGGTATTTGGAAACTCCCTCAAAAATAAGGAAATTTTTTTGTTTTCCAAAAATCCAATTGTGAAGGGTAAAAATTAGTGGAAAATGGGTTGAATTCTTTTCATGAGAATATTTATATCTCAAAAACTGAAGAAGTTACAGACGTGAAAACTAGTAAATGAAATCCCCTTTAAAGTAAAGAAACTTGTATATTTTTTTTATTTTTTTTGGAAAAACCATTTAAGTGGGGTTGAAAAGAAGAGAAAAGGGGTGAATGATTAAAATGAGTATATGTCAAAAACTTAACATATTACAACTGTAAAAATTGGTATTTGGAATCATTTTTATAAATGAAGACACAAATTTTTTGTTTTTGGGGTGTTAAAACACGTGAAAATGGGGTGCATTTTTAAAATGAGTACATCTCAAAAACTAGACATGTTACAGAAGTAAAAACTGGTATTTGGAATCTCCTTCAAAAATAAATCAGCACACATTTTTGCTTTTCAGAAAGTTCTCTTGATTGTCCGACTCGTTGGCTGAATGGTCAGCGTACTGGCCTTTGGTTCAGATGGTCCCGGGTTCGATTCCCGGCCAGGTTGGGGATTTTAATACCTTCTGATTAATTCTTCTGGCTCAGGGACTGGGTGTATGTGTCTGTTTCAACACTCTCCTCATCATATTCAGACAACACACTACACTTCCAACCACCACAGAAACACACAATAGTGATTACATCCCTTCATATAGGGCTGGCGTCAGGAAGGGCATCCGACCGTAAAACAGGGCCAAATCCACAGTTTGCACCCGCGATCCCACAGGTGTGGGGAAAAGAAGAAAGAAGTGAAGAAATTTTATAATTCTTTTTATGAGGATACTTATATCTAAAAAACTGAAGATGTTACAGACATGAAAACTGGTACTTGGAATCTCCTTTAAAAATAAATAAACATGTTTTATTTTTGTTTCAGGGAAATCCACTTGGGGAGGGGGAGGGGAAGAATTGCAGGTGAATTTTTAAAATGAGTATATCTCAAAAAATTAACATGTTAGAAACGTGAAAATTTGTATGTGAAATCTCCTTTAAAAAAATATTTGGGGAAAAATCGACCTAAGGGGTTCGAAGGAATTGAAACGGCGGGTGAATTTTGAAAATGAGTATATTTGTAATAAATTGCAAAAAATTTATATGTTTCAGACGCAGTTTACATTTGGAATCTCCTTTAAAAATAAAGAAACACCGGGCAAGTTGGCCATGCAGTTAGGGGCGCACAGCTGTAACCTTGCATCCAGGAGATAGTTGGTGCGAACCCCACTGTCGGCCATTTCCTTCCCATTCCTAGGCCTTTCCTATCCCATCGTCGCCATAAGACATATATGTATCGATGCAACGTAAAGCAAATAGCAAAAAAATAAAGAAACATGTCTTTTTTGGAAAAGCCACTTTTGGGGTTAGAAAGACGTGAAAAAATAGTTGAATTATTTCTATGAGGATACCTATATCTCAGAAACTGAAGATGTTATGGACATGATAATTGGTATTTGAAATCTTCTTTAAAAATAAAGGGACCTGTATTTTGTTTTCCTTAAAGCCATTTAATGGTGAGGTAGAGAAGTGAAAAAGAGTTGAATTATTTTTATAAGGATACTTACCTCGTAGGAAGAAGACCACAGGGAAGACCAAGAAAACGTTGGATAGAGACTGTAAGATCAGATGTGGAGGAGAAAGGATACAAATGGGAGGATGTACTGGATCAGAAGATGTATGAAGACAGAAGGAGATGGCAAGTGCTTGTTCACCACACCCGCGAAACTGGAGTTGCGAAATGATGATGACGACGACTTACATCTCAGAAACTGAAGGTGTTACAGCCGTGGAATTAAGTATTTGGAATCTCCTTTAAAAATAAAGAAACGCATATTTTTTGTTTTTGGCTTGAGAGAAGACTGTTTCCTCTCACATTCACAGTTCTGTGTCATGTTGCAGAGATAGCTCTGCCAGTAGCCTGGTAGGCAATACCACAAACAAAGAGTTTCTGGTTTAAATGAAACTCAGTTTTTCGGTTGTTTTTATACTTTAGGAATTTTCATGTAATGTCTTAATGCAGAATCGAGGAACAAATTCTTTTATGAAATTACGAAATCCATGTGAGCGAAGCGGCGGGTAACAGCTAGTATTTAAAATAGGGGTAGCCTACAACTTAAGTAAACATTCTTGACACTGATCTTAGATTTCGTAGTTTTATGCCCTAATACATTCCGTGGATTGCTACCCTCGCCTCCCCTCTGATTGATATGTCAAGGGGGGTTGGTATACTTCAGTGAAGTTTGGGTTGTTTTGAAAGCTCTAGTAATACCAGGCAAGGCACTCGGTGAATTTAGTCCACTAGACTAAAGCACTGTATTGACGTACTTTACTACCAGTGAATAACAGGCGAGCCACTCGGTGAATTTAGTCCACTAAACTAAAGCACTGTATTGACGTACTATACTGCCAGTGAATACCAGGCAAGTCACTCGGTGAATTTAGTCCACTAGACTAAAGCATTGTATTGACATACTGTACTACCAGTGAATCCCTCTAGGTCTTAAACCCCATCTGTCTAGTTACTACAGAAGTGGTGGTGAAATTTTTGTAAAGCTTGGAGTCAAAAATTACTCCCAAGTACTTAACCTCACTAACATTTAACATTACTCTATTTACAAATTTATGTTAGTTTATTTTCCTGATGAAGGGAATAATAGCAAAGTTCTCTGCAAAATGTAAAGGATTTCAACTTGTTTTCTTAATGTGGCAAAAGCCCAAAAGCTTATTATCATGTCTGTAATTGTCGACCGTGACAGCATCAATCAAAATTTTTCCCTGCACAATTATAACAGTATCGTCAGTATAGCCAGAGACTTCTGACAGCATTAATAAATTGATCTACCATAAGATTATGTTACAGTACATGAGTGAAGTCTGAGTTCGAAAACAGACTAGAAGTTTAAGATAGAAATTAATAATAATAATGAAACGCTTATTATAACTAAGGTATGCAGTGGAAAACAAGCCCAGAGGGATCCGGGATGTAAAGGGGCTCACCACGGCGTACCCATCTCCCTGGATAATGATCATCTAAGTTCTCTGTGACGCGTGTGAAAAGTGCCATTATGACACAGGCAAATTCTCTGCCAAATACCCAGAGGAAAATCTTCCAATAATCCAGGAACAGTAGCATTCAGGCAAGGAGGAAGGACATGCGGCCCAAGTAAATCATCACCATCAATGCCGGCCCAAATATTAACACTCATGTGCGCACTACTGTCACGTGAGGGTTTTCTTCCGCCCTCCTTCACGCAGTAGCCTGCCGATGGACACAAAGGTTGAATGATGAAGTTGGCAGTGATTAGGGTTTTGGACGCTATAAACCAGTGTATTTAAAGTTTAAAATTTCATTGTTCCGTATTGAAGAATATTACAGTTAAAATTGAAATAATTGATAAAGAGATTCAACCTATTCAATACAAAAGAATAAGAAATGTAGTGAATTACATTCCCATTTAATAATAAGTAGAAATGGTACCGGTTTCGACCCTAATCCAGGTCATCATCAGCCGATTAAAACATGAAAAACAATGCATAGGAAAAGGAAATGAAAGATCAAGTACACTCCGGATCAGTAGAAGAGACAATATAAAAATGAACGGGGGTAGACACTGTAAAACTCAGAAGAAGTAAAATGCAAGTCACTCAAAAGAAAACAATGCGCAATTCTCTGAGCGGCAGCATGGCACACGCAGCACTAGGCAAAGTCCCACAATGTTTACGAATAACGGAGAACGGTTAAATGAGCCAGTTTTTAAACACTGTCAGGCACAAATGTCACATCACAATCGAACACATACGAAGATCCATAATCGTGCAGGAGTTGAAGACGAGTAGAACCATTGAAGCAACTTGCCAGCTCCTGGTGATCAGCGCGATCTTTCATGAATAAACCAGCCACACCCTCTCACTTTATTGGTTAACATCAAAAGTGACACTCAGAATCGAGGAAGAAGCCTGTGATAGGCGGAAAATTAATTACAGAAATTCATGATTGGCTAAATTCAAAACAGGCGGAAAGAAAAGATCAGTATTGCCAACCCAAAAATGAATGAACATAATTAGTAAAAAAAGATTTTAGGAATTCAAAACTTCTTCAAATCAAAGTTCTTCCACTTCGCACCAGGGTGCATGATCATAGTTTTTTAGCAGTGGCCTCTGTTGAAGAAAGTCCCAACTTCTTGATAAATGGTAAACAAAACACATAGAATTTCATACAGTACATGAAACTTCAAAATAACAAAATTTCATTAGATACTGTAGTGACATCTTCTGAGCAACGGTTTAAGTAGGTGTAGTTTCAAGTTCAAGATTTCTTCAGAAGAGGAGTTCTATTAGGCGCAACATTTAAATGTGCAGCGTAGAGGTGTACTTCCCGGAACAGACAATATCTCCGTAACAATATCCATTGTGCTTGACAAAACATAAGTGTGTTTGAGAGGTCTTATAAAATATACTTGTACTGAACTTTATTAGTATTATTATTATTAATTGTAGTATGTTATGTGTTATGTAAAAGACGTTTGTACCGTATTTAGTAAGTATTGATATATAAACGAAACGAGTGTAATTAGACTTGTAGCTCATTTGGATATATAAAATAATTATTTTTACTACAGATTTATTTTAGGTACAAAATGAATGAAATTTTCAATATAGCTTCATAATAGGTTGTACTATTCAATAAATATGTTTGCGACAGATAAAAAAAAATTGTTCTACCTAAATTTTATTGCTAAAGTTTTGTTTTGTTTTATTTTTAATTAATATTTTTGGGTTTTGCCTGACAAATATTTACTAATGGTCATATATGAACTGAGTAAGGCTTTATTCGTATAGACAATCATATTCGTAAAAAAATTTCAAGTTTCTATCTACAATAGCAACTGAACTGTGAGTGATCAAACAAAGGCTTGCAAAAACCGGAACCTGACCTTGGCGCTCAGCTGTAGGAAAACCATAATAGCACGCAGTGCTGAAAGGGTTAAATAAGCAGGCTTATCATTTATGACAATAAAAACCTATGTTTTGTAACAAAATTGTGTGCATAGTACAAGACATTAAAAAATATAAAAATCTTAATCGCACAAAATCACATCAATTCTTAACAAAGAATTGCCTTACTGTCTTCTGTTTCAAACATGTGTGACATTTGAATGAAACACTGTCACAAAAATCTTTATCATTAATAGTTTCAGCTGGAGTGTTGTTGCACTAACGCTCCAAGTATGCCACGATGTTTGTCAGCTGGTGCGGAATGATTGCTCCCTCCTCTCGTCCACGTCTTCTTTCTGACTGTCTGCTGTAGATGTGCATGCTGCCACAATTTCTTATTCCGTCATAGTGCTGTAGTCACTGCCATACCACGTCAGCGCACTGTGACATTCGTAAATCTTAAACTTAACAAAAAGCTTCTTTTTTTTTTGCTAGGGGCTTTACGTCGCACCAACACAGATAGGTCTTATGGCGACGATGGGATAGGAAAGGCCTAGGAGTTGGAAGGAAGCGGCCGTGGCCTTAATTAAGGTACAGCCCCAGCATTTGCCTGGTGTGAAAATGGGAAACCACGGAAAACCATCTTCAGGAAAAAGCATTTTACACTGCAGTATTATCATAATTTATTGTACGGACTATGCAGGAACTGTACATTGAATCAAACTAAAAAGCAAATATTTGGTGTACTTATAGTTATGTTCTTGCTATCATAGTTAAAAATTATCTAATTTGAACATTAAATTTTTTTAAATGCTACAAATCTTATCCGGATATCCAGACGAACAAGGGCTGGATAAATGAGGTTTTACTGTACTATTTAATTGTTTCCTTCCGTATTATTTCAACTTTTTTTTAAAAACTGTTTCTCAGTATCCTGTACGACATGGCCTTGTTGAGGACTGGGACCTCATGGAACGTTTCTTGGAGCAGTGCATTTTCAAATACTTGAGGGCTGAGCCTGAAGATCACTACTTCCTTCTGACTGAACCCCCGCTGAACACCCCTGAGAACAGAGAGTACACAGCAGGTAATCCTCATTGTTTTATCTACTAACCAAGGTTATTGGAAAAAGCTGTAGTTAACTTTAAAAGTGTGAAAAAACTGGTTAAAAACAACAATACAATAACATTAAAAGTTCAATCATTAATATCATTCATGTTATGTACAAGACCTGTAAAAAGTTAGTATGTTGTACTAAAATTGAACTGGTTAACAATTATCTAATGATATGCATGTAATTATAATCTGTAAGCTGAAGAAGAGAATATTAATTCTCAAAACATGTACTTATATATGTTTATGTATTTTATGTATTAGTAAATATACTAGATTTTGAATTGTATTGACAAGGTGGACCTTGAAATAATTAATAACAGTAATTAAGTTAATGCGGACCATTGGTGTCCATCATGGCCAAGCTTATATATACTTTAATGTAAAATGCATTAACGCAGGCAAAACTACCTGTGCTTCCAAAACAGGCTATGATGAAGAGAAAAAGGATCAGTTCTGGAATGAACTGTACGACCACGTCTTGTCCTGTCCGACAGGGAAACTACTACTACTACTTTGCGGAGTCTTGAACGACCATGTTGAAAGTGCTACTGATGGTTATGACTGCCATGGGAACAAAGTATATGGTTTGAGGAACGATGATGGTCAGCAAATCTTTAATTTTGCCAAAGCAACCAATCTGCTTATCATCATCATCATCATTTGCAGTTTCCAGCTGTTGGCCAGGTCTGCTTGGAACATAAGCCTCTCCATCTCCTCTTGTCTATACACACTTTTCCACTCCTTTTGTCCACCTGTCTCTCGGTCGTTTTCCTGTTATCTCCCTTTCGTGCATCCTCCTGAGTACCCTTTCCTCTGTCATTCTCTGCATGTGTCCATACCATCTAAGTCTAGATCCCTCTAACTTGTTCTCTAGTGGTTCTTCTTTTCCTATATTTCTAACCTTCTTCTTTCTCATCTTATTCACTCTTGTCATTCCTATACTGCTTCTCAGAAATTTCATTTCACTTGCTTGTATCCTAGTCACAGCTCTCTGCCTCATTTCCCAAGTTTCTGCTGCATTCGTCAGAATAGGTACATAGTACGTCCTGTACTTCTCTGAGGGACATCTTTGCTCCGACACTTTACAGGAATGCTCCTGCTTGTCTTCCATGGTCGATTATTTCCTTATATTTCTTCCACTTTCCTCTGTGATATTTCCCAGTACTTTATAAACACTCTACTTTCCTAAGCTGTTCCCCTCCAAGCATTCTCTCCTTTCTAGTTGTGATCACTACCTCGCTCTTTTTGGCATTAAATTTCATTCCATATTGTTCCACTCAATAAACCTTCGTGGCTCAGGCGGCAGTGTGCTGGCCTCTCACTGCTGGGTTCCGTGTTTCAAATCCCGGTCACTCCATGTTAAATTTGTGCTGGGCAAAATGGAGGCGGGACAGGTTTTTCACCAGGTACTCTGGTATTCCATGTCATCTTTCATTCCAGCAGCAATCTCCAATATTTCATTTCATCTGTCAGTCATTAATCATTGTCCCATAGGATTGCAACAGGCTTCAGCAACCGGCACATTTCCTATCCATGCCGCTAGTAGGAGGCTTCATTCATTCCTTTCCTGATCCGGTCGAATGACTGGAAACAGGCTATGGATATTTCATTGTTCCAGTCACTTGATCACCTATACCAGTGACAATACCAGCTGTCAGATTGACTTTGTTCTTGTACAGAAGCAAGATTTTCCTGCTGTGCTAAATGTTTGGCTACTTGTCATTGACATGAACAGCATTGTTCGCAGAAGATACAGGTAAGCAGGCCGAGAGGTAGTCAAGTAATGGAAAGTTCATGAGGATAAAGAGGGCATTACCCTCCCTACAATCACTCCAGACTTAGTAGACGGGGTGGGTAGCTCTCCATGACTCGGTCACATCCTTTGCTTCCGTTGGCACATCTTTGTCCCATAACATGTTTCTTACACTATGATAGAAACAACTTCCAGCTTGAATCCTTTTACTAATCTCAGCATCCAGTCGAGCATTCTCCATTAATTCACTCCCCAGGTATTTAAACGTTTCCACTACTTCCAGGGGCTTGTCTGCAAGTCTAATCTGACCTTTCCCTTCTTTCTTCTCTCTAGTCATAACAAGAGTTTTACTCTTTTGTACACTTATTTTCAATCCACATTCTTCAATCTTCCCATTCACCACATTCAACTGTTCTTGAACCTTCCTGTCGTCTTCTCCCCAAATCACAATATCATCTGCAAATAACATCATGTTCATTTCTCTTTCTCCATATGCTGCTTTTGCTGTTCTCATGATGGCATCCATTACTATTGTAAACAGGATTGGTGATAGAACACTTCCCTGTCTCAGCCCACTAGTTATTTTGAACCAACTTGTCCTGCCAACTTGTGTTTGCACGCAACAACAACATTCCTTATACAATGCCATGATCATTTTTATTAATCCAATTCCTTTTTGCACCAGACTGTCCCAAACTTTCGTCCTGGGGACACTGTTATATGCCTTTTCAATATCAATGAATGTCATCACCATATCATTCCCGTACTCCCAATGCTTTTCCATTAGTTGTCTCATAATGAAAATGGGCTCTATTGTTGACCTTCCACTTCTGAAACCAAACTGATTTTCCTGTATCTGATTCTCAACCCTCAAATTTATTCTACTTTCCAGTATCCTTTCCATTATCTTAGCAACATGGGATATTAGAGTAATACCCCTGTAGTTCTTCAAAACTTTCTTATCACCTTTCTTGAAGATTGGGATGATTATTCCTTTTTGCCAATCCTCAGGGACCTCCTTATTCTCCCAGACATTCCTGAGAACCTGATATGTCCACTGCAGGCCTACAGCTCCAACTGCCTTCATCATCTCCACTGAAATTTCATCTATTCCAGCAGTTTTTCCATTCTTCATCTTTCTTACTGCCATTTCAATTTCATTCATTGTAATTTCTTTATCCATTTCTTCATCAACTAATTGCCTTTCCTGGTCGTCCATTGAATGACTGTCATCCGTTCTTATGTTCAGCAGCTTCTGAAAATACTCTCTTCATCTATTTCTTATTTCTTCTGGCTTTGTTAAAATTATGCCACCTTCATCCTTCACAAATCTGGTGTTTACTTGATCTCTCTTTTTGTTTCTTAAGATACCATACAGTAATTTCTTGCTGCCCTGTATATCATCTCTCAATTTCTGTGTGAATAAGGCCCAGCTTTTCCTCTTTTCTTCCTCCACTACTTTCTTGGCCAAATTCTTTGCCTCCACATATTTTCTTCTACTTTCTTCAGTCTTAGATGTTTTCCATGCTTTCCATGCCATTTTCTTTTCCTTCACTTTAATCTTTACCCTATCATTCCACCAGAGTGTTTCTTTGTCTTTCACCTTTCCTGATGTTCTATCACACACCTTTTCTGCACATCCACCCAGTGCTTCCTTAAATCTTTTCCATTCCTCTTCAACATTCCTCATCTGTGTCCTGGGTACCAAGGGTATTATTTCCCTTTGAAATTCTTCTTGTATGCTTTTCTCCTTCAACTTCCATATTTTAATTCTTTTCTCTCTTCTTCATTGGGGTTTTTCAATCTTTCCAACTTTCAATTTTCCTATCACAACTCTATGATCTCCACCAAAGGTTTCTTCAGGCATGGCTGTTACATCTACAAGGTTTTTCCGGTGTTCTTTCTCTATGATTATATAATCAATCATGGTCTTTGTTCGTCTGTCTCCCCAACCATACCTTGTAATCTTCTGACTGTTCTTCTTCCTAAACCAGGTGTTTCCAACAATCATTTGATTCCTCATGCAAAGATTTACATTTCCATATCCAAAGCGCCCTACAACATCTTCCTTTCCTTGTCTTTCCATTCCAACTTGTGCATTTAGATCTCCCATCAATAGTACTTCCTTCTCTTCTATCTGTCTCTCCACTTCCTCTAAGAAGTCCTCTAGATGTTCATCTATGCAACCAGTTTGTGGGGCATACAACTGAAATAGATCTTTCACACCATTTTCAAACTGGAGTCTCATTATCATCATCCTATCGCTGATGTACTTTGTATATTCCACATATTCTTGGATTTCTCTTCTAAGTATGATGGCCACTCCATTTTTTGCTTCAGGTCCTCCGCTGTAATACAGCCTGTATCCTTCTCTCAGAGGGATCTCCCCTGTACCCCTCTTCTTGGTCTCGCACAGTCCAAGTATGGCTATATTTTTTCTATCATGAAGTCAACCAGTTCTTCTGTCTTTCCCGTCAGTGTCAGTACGTTTACTGTTGCAATTTTGATGTAGTTTGGTGCTGATTGCCCATTTTTCACAGTTCCCCCAGCACCTGAAGAGCTGCGCGTCGCTTTAAGCAGGGGACGCCCTAACCTTTTCCGAGGCACCACATCTGCTTTGTCCATATAGGCTATTGTTACGATGGGCTCGCCACAGTAAAGGCATTTTATACCTACTGCCAGGTTCAAAATTAGGCCGCCCCTAACACAGAGACAGACGCCTTTCGTAGCCACTCCTCTGGAGTACGGACGCTACGGGTATGCCCCTTCCGTCATCTCCGCCGTAGATGCCGTTGAGGTCTTCACTTGTAACCCTGAACTGGGACCCATACCAGATGTTACACACCGGGTCAGTGTGCTCTGGGACTCACATAGGCAGGGGCGCCACTCCCTGGGTAGGGCTGTCTCCGAAGAGGGTCCCTACCTGCTACCTGCATTTTTTATTATTATCCATCAATATTCAGCATCACATGAGATCTCTGCAGGAAACAGAACAGAAAATAGGTCTTAGAATTTCTTTTGAGAAAGCTGAAATCTTGTTAACTGATCCATCACACAAAAATAAAATTAATATAGATGAACATGAAATCAAAATTCTTGATAAATTTAGGTATCAGGTGAAATTATAACTTATAATCTAAACAAAAAAACCAAGCTGGCAAATTAGAATAAATAAATTGTAAACAAAGCAAATGATACAACAAGAAAAGCTTAAGACATGAAACAGTCAGAGGTGACTTATGCAGCTGAAATTGATAAAATACAATACTTAAGATAGAAAGAAGAATATTTGGAACGTGTATAAATAAACAATATCAAGTTAATGGCCATTGGAGAATAGCTTCAAATAACACAGTTTATAAGGAAATCAAACCTGTATTGAGCACAGTTAGAAAGAAGCACATCTCATTTTTTGGATATCTGATTAGAACACCAGAAACTAGAATTAATAGAAAAATTATGGAATAGCAATACCAGGTTTAAATGGATCACAGAAATTAAGAATGTTATCAATGAACTCCAAATAACACTAAATGATCTCAAGAACAAAAGAGACAAAATTACGGTTCTCAGTGACTCACATGAAACACTACAAACCAAAATTAATAAAAGGGCAAAAGGTAGAGTGTTTTCAGTTGAAGAACGGATGTCAACATCTGGGAGGGTGAAGGAATATTGGAAGCGTAGAAAAGCTGAAATTTCCTATGTTAATCATAATTGTTTAGGTTCTTCAGTCTGTCAAAATTAATTTTGAATAAATAAATGTATAAACTCTCTGAAAAAGAGAAGATTCGGTAACAGGTTATACTTGAACAACTTCATTAAAATACTGTAGAATAACATGTTCGTTCTTATAAGAACATCACTAGATCTATCAAATCACACTCGAACATTACAAACAATAAAAGGGGTATAGTCAATTGGCATTATCAGGGGCACATTATGTTGGTATTGTCCTTTAACAAATATGCAATAAATCCTCTAACTCTTGTGGTAGGAATTCGTATCATCCATTCTCTGGGTAGGGTAGTATACAAATGCTCCTCTCTTAATTCCTATTCAAACATACTATCAACATTGATTCTTTTGTCCTTAATGCACTTTCATCTAGTTCCTCCCTGGCTTTGTTTTATGTATGCTTGCTTTGGTATTCTCACCTTGTGCCGAAATCACTTCTGCTTCTCTGAATCAGTCCTGTCCTGCTGTTTCCAAACACCAACTCTCCGTCCTGTCACTTCACCGTAGCCGGTCCCTCGTGTTCTTTTTCTGCGATTTTTTTTTTTTCTTTTTTTTTCAGGAACCTGATATTAGTTGCTTGGACCCTACTCTTGCTTCTGTCGGACATTGTCCAGTCATTATTGGTGTATAATCCTCCTTGCAGTTCATCACTACATCATTGTCCCATACAACTTCTCTCACACAGGAATTTATATAATTTGAGTTAAGGATTGATTACAGTTATTATAACACATGAAATAGATTAAAGATGATCACTTTTTTTTTCCTTCCAGAAATCATGTTCGAGTCATTTAATGTTCCCGGGCTATACATAGCCGTGCAGGCAGTGCTTGCTCTGGCTGCATCGTGGGCATCTCGTTCTGTGAGCGAGAGAACTCTTACAGGCATCGTAGTGGATAGTGGAGATGGAGTCACCCACGTCATTCCTGTGGTGAGTGCTGCAGTTGTTACTAAGCAAGATGTGACAGGCTCGAGACACTTCATGGCCTTGTAAGGTGGTAGATTGCCTAATTTGTGTAAATTGCTACCATTTACTATATTTTAAGTCAACCAGTTAATTTTCCAATGGAAAGTGCAAAATGTCTGAGGTGGGTATGAGGAAAATACAGCTTCAAACATCTTATTGCAACTAGCTCAGAGAACACAAGAAGAATTAATTCAGAACACTGTTGCCTTGTCCAACAATGGTATGATACCTGGATCTACCTGGGAAAACGACAAAAGTAAATCAAGGAGGGAAACCATACTTCTTCCCTGGCCTTTATCCCAATTGTCTGGGATTGGCACTAATCTGCTTTAAGCCCAGTTTTCTTTTTGGATGTTTGCCCTTTGTCAAGAGCTGTGTTTCTGTGATGTGTTGTATGAAAATGGAGATGTGTATTAACACAGAAAAACTAACCAAACACAACCTGACTGGAATCGAATCCAGGGATCTTTGAACCGAAGGCCACTACGCTGAGTCCTAAATTAGACCACAGCTGTATTTGGAATGCCAGACGATTATTGTAACAAATCCAAAATCTGCAATTAGAAAACCAATTAAAAGTTGTTGTGCCTTTCGCCAGGTGCAATCATGGTTGTGATCCACTCATGACATCTTGGGAAAAATAATATTAACTGAGGTGGTTTCCCGTTGCCTTCATCACCATCATCAATGTCCCACTCCAGTCGCCCGGGTGTGGTTATCAAGCCTCCTCCACTCCTTTCTGTCTTTCCACTTTTCCTGCTCCGTTAATTCCGCCACATCCAATCCAGCTTCTCTAATGTCCTTCCAAATCTGATCAATCCACCTTCTTCTCGGTCTTCAAACTGGTCTCTTTCCCTTAACCTCTCTTTCCAATTCCCTTCTTGCTACCCGTTGCTTTCCCTTTCTTTTTACATGTCCGAACCATCTCAATTTTGCTTTCTGTATGTTCTGTACTAATGGTTCTATATTTAGCTCTTCTCTGATTTTAATATTTTGAATTCTATCTCTTCTTGTCTTTTTAACCAATGTTCTTAAAAATTTCATTTCTACTGCTTGGATCTTACTATCTTGTCTCTTATTAGTTACCAGCGTTTCTAGTCTATGGTACGAAATACTATCTGTATAATGTTAAATTTGTTCTCTTGGGTTCTTTGTCATCCCATAAAAGCTCTCTGACTTGATGATAAAATGTTGTACCTTCACTTAGTCTGTTATTAATTTCAGGGTTGATTTCATTACTTCCAATAATAATGCTACCCAGATATGTAAAATGTTCTACATTCTCTAACCGTTCTCCATCTATGTTCACTTGGCTTCTCTTTTTCTCTTTACCACAGTGCATGACTACAGTTTTCTTTTTACTAATTACCATTCCAAACTCCTTCAGATTTCCATTCCAAATGTCTAGTCTCCTTTGTACTTGCTTTCTTTCCTTTCCCCAAATCACATCATCATCTTCAAATACCAAAGCATTCACTTCATCACTACTGATGCTCTGTTTTACACGTTTTAGTATTTCATCCATCAATATAATAAACAATAATGGTGACAGTGCACTTCTTTGCTTGAGACCTTTTTTTGTATAAAATGTTTCAGAGTCACCACTCCCCACTTGTACGCTGCTTTTACTCTCATGATACAACATGTTTATCTTGTTAACTAATGATTTTGGTACATTCCTTTTCCGTAGGCATTCCCATACATGTTTTTTCTTAATTGTATCATAAACTTTTTCCAAATCCAAAAATACGAAGATGATTTCCTTGTTCCTTTCCAGATGTTTTTCCACTATCGCTCGCACTGTAAATATCAAGTCTATTGTTGATCTGTTCGGTCTAAAGCCATATTGTTCGTCTAACTGTGTTTCTATTATATCCCTCAGTCTTTTGACTACAACTTTCTCCATCATTTTTAGCCCATGTGATAATAGGGTTGTATGTATGTATGTATGTATGTATGTATGTATGTATGTATGTATGTATGTATGTTGGGTATTCAGCCCGAAGGCTGGCTGGATCCTCAACAGGTCCACCATTAGCTGTCATAGATGGCCTAGGTGTCACTGAAGAGGCGTACTAGGGAAATGAGGAGTGAGGTGGTTTCCCGTTGCTTTCCTCGCTGAGCCAGAAGTTGCTATTGCATATCAGTCTGCCAAGCCCACTGAAATGCGTGCACCAACCGACCCTATGAGCGACAATTTCACACCATCCAGAGCAGGGACTGGCTGCATAAGGAATGGCATTACTAGCATCACTCAATAATAGGGTTATACCTCTATAATTTTCACATTTCTTCCTATTTCCTTTTTTGAACAGTGGTACAGTGCTTCCTTGTTGCCATTCTTCAGGTATCCTTTCATCCTTCCATATGGCATTGAGGGCTCTGTATAGCCACTGTAGTCCAATGCTTCCTGCTGCCTTAATCATATCAGCATTGAATTTGTCTCTTCCACTTGCTTTACCGTTGGTCATTGCTTTCACTGCCCTTTCAAGTTCCAACCATGTTATCGGGTTCTCTTCTTTTTCTCCATCTATTATTTCCATTTTCTTATCTCCTTCTTCCTCCGAGCAGTCATCCTCATTGTAAAGTTTTTCAAAATACTTTGCCATCACTTTCTGAAGACCCTTTTCGTCATGTACTCCCTAATGCCTTGATTTATTCTTTTCAATTTTAGTACTTTGTATAATAGTTTCTGATTTCCTTGACTATCTTGCTCAATTTTGTTAGTTAAACTCTCCCCAACATTTCTTCTTGTCTTCCTTGATACTACTCTTTACTTGTAGTTTCAATCTTTTGTATTCTACATGTAACCTTTCTATCTTATTCTCATCCCTCCGATACGTTTTTTCCTTTTCCTTCTCTATTTCTTTCTTCACCTTGTTCCTTTCTTTTATTTCTTCTTTTTATTTTGTCTGTCCACCATACCTCAATTGCTGCTTCCACAAATGTCTCTCTTAAATTGTCCCGCTCTTCTTCTCCACTTCGTATTTCCGTGTTAGGCAACTTCCTTTTTATACAATCTTGGAATGCCATTCTTTTATCCCCCTCCTCCTCCAATTCCCAAATCCTGATCTTTGGTTTCTTCTTCAATACAATTTTCGGGATTTTTACTTGTTTTAATTCCACAAACAATAATCTATGATCACCTTCCATACTTTCACTGGGGATTATCTTCGTATTCATGACATATCTTCCCCATTCTTGGTCTGTTATTATAAAATCGACGAGTGTTCCATACTGTCCATTCCAACTATATCGGCTGATCTTATGGCTATTCCTCTTCATAAACCATGTGTTCTTTATTATCAGGTTATATTATCAGGTTATTTCTGATACGAAAGTCCAACAGTTTCTCTCCATCTTCATTTGTATCGCCATACCCGTGTGGCGATACAAATGAATACCATTTTGTGCTATTCATCAGCCGTCCTTAACATGGGAAGTGTCACTGTACAGACCCTACAACTGATATCTTCTTCCAACTTGGATACAGGTACCTTTTACTCAAGCTGAGCACTGGATTGCCTTTTCCACCACCAACAGTGTACTGAAGCCCTTCTCCGTTTAGTTACCGTTGAGATCTTCATTCGTAACCTTGAGCTGGGAGCCTTAACAGATGCTAAACACACTGGGTCAGTGTGTTCTAGGACTCACATTGGCAGGATTGCCAACTATAACATCTTAATGCAAATTATGTTTTCTATAAACTTCGTTAGCTTGAAACAAAATGTGTAAAATTCAGAAAAAGTGCAGGTTTATATTTCCTACTGACTAATTAGTTGAGTGTAACCAGACTGCAAGTTCACATTTAAAGTAGCCAAAAGAATGCTATGAAGTCCATAAAACAATTTTCAATATTCTCTAAAATTGTTAAAATGCCTGTAAAGCTGCATGTATAACAAGTGTATAGTTTGAGATATAGTACAAGGTTAGGATTCACCCTTGCTCTTGAACGTTGGACGTCAAGAGCAGGAGTTCCCCTGTTTGTGCTCTAACGGTTATTCCCGTAATATCAACTTAACTGAACCCCATAAACTGACATGTGATGTAGTGCCCGCTAAGAACTTGTGTTAAGAATGAGCGGTGATTGGATTATCAAAAGACTAGGATTATTTTCCATTAAAACCATGCAAGCAAAATGGGCAAGAGATGTACGGTAGATAAGTCATAAATGAAAGAGAAGTTCCACCTAATCAATACTATTTTATTGTCACATGTAGGACCGGTTTCGACCTCTCAAAAGGTGATGAAATTTATCAATTAAGATGTACGGTAGATAACAAAGGTTACAAAGATGAGCTACTACAGCTATTACAGATAGGGAATCTGCCACCTGGGCGACTGCCCTAAATGCAGATCAGTATTGATAGATTGATTGAAAGAATGATAGGACACATCTTAAGACACGTAGGATTTGTTCTGTTAGTTTTTGAGGGAAATGCAGACAGTAAAAATAGCAGGAATAGACCAATATACTGAATGTGTAGAAGTTCAACTTTTGACTTGTTTTTTACTTACTAATGAAATAACTGGAAGGTCCTGTCTGGCTCCATGGCTAAGTGGTTAGTGTGCTGGCTTTTGGTCACAGGTGTCCTGGGTTCGATTCCCGGCAGGGTCAGGAATTTTAACTATCATTGGTTAATTTCGCTGGCACAGGGGCTGGGTGTATGTGTTGTCTTCATAATCATTTCATCCTCATCAGGGCGTGCAGGTCGCCTACGGGAGTCAAATCAAAAACCTGCACCTGGCAAGCCGAACATGTCCTCGGACACTCCCGGCACTAAAAGCTATACGACATTTTATTTCACTGGAAGGTCTTTAATTTGGCTGACATAGTTGACCAAAATGGATCCCTCAAATTACGTTTGACCCTCCATTCCCTATACATACGGAGTAACGGATATGTAGGCACTATCACGAACTTAATTGCCAATGCTATATTTCTGTCCCATTAGATCTGTGAGGAACAGGAGACTTCCATGGATTTGACTTCTCATTGAAATGAATATTACTAGACCAATAGTGTAGATAAGGAATTGGTCTGTAAAGTTTGTGGCCATGACTGGGGAAATGTTCCAGAGAATAAGTAACTTGCATGGAGCACTAGCAGCTCGATGAAAAAAAAAAAACATGACCTCAGGCCATTGGGAAATGGATCCAAAAAAACTTTGAATGACTTTGAGTAGATTGAGCAGCAAAGGGTTAAGGCTTCAGCCCAGCGATTTGTTAGATCCTCAAAATAGCACCATCAAAGCTTGTGCAGTTATAGTAAACAAAACCAGTTCATGGGAACTGAAAAATATGGTGTTAAGCATGTGTTAACTGTTGGTTTTTTTTAAAACATTTTTACTTGTGCTAGATCTTGACTAGAGGAAGCAGAATGAGGACACATTATTGCAATTTCTAAACTGTTACAGCAAACAACATAATAAGATACATTATAATTATTTACAGATTAATGGGTAAGACTGCAGAACACTTCATAAAAATCATAACATCCACTAGATTCAGCTGGCTGATGGCTTCTTTGGTGGCATGGTACAGGTCCTGGATAGATCTGTCAAACCTTCCCAGTGGACACATAATGGCTACATGCTGGATCATTATCATCTTTGAACACTTTCCAGCATTTGGCCAGGTCTCTTTGCCCTTGATGATGTCAACCCTTCAAAGGGATTTTAAAGGCCGGTGCCTGATGGGTTTCAGAGGTATTTCCTCCTCTGGAGGAGCATCTCCCTCTCAAGAGGGTTCCTCCACCCGAAGCTGCTGCCCCTCTCGATTATTTCTGCCACCCAACACTCAGTGCTGTATGGTCTACTCCAGGGTTTCCCAAATTTTTAAACTGGCGTACCACCAAACCAACATTCATACTTTTTCAAAGCTAAAATTTAAAACTCCATTATTTTATCACCTAGTATTAGCAACTAGTGATTATACAATTGATTACTAAAATGGCATTTAAATGATCTGCTATTGTATTAAAATATACCATTCTAGTCATGTGTACATAATACATAGAGATGGGAGTTACATATCGTAACCTGATATTGTATCTTATTCCATCAATGTAAGCTGTTCCATCAGAGACCCTAATACAAAAGTAACTGTCTCAGCGAAACTAAGGGGAGGATAGGAGTTTCTGATTGGCTAACGGATATTAGGAAGCATAGCAGCTCGCTTTAAGGGTGCACTCCTGCGCAGGCGCGAGCTAATATTTTATAACAGTTTAGAGGCATTACTGATATTCCTACCCTAGTACCCTGTTACTTGCTGGCCGATTACAGATATTCTTTAGTTATTCAAAGTGCATTGTATTAGGCTTACAGGTGGTGATACATACAGAAGCGTAGTTCATCGAAACTACATTGTATCTCATGTTTCACGCTGTGTTGTGGACAAGGAGTAAAAGACCCAATACAATTTATGTGGATAAAAACTCAATTACAAGAAAACGGTTTCTTAGAAATGCATTGTAAGAAGATGCAAAATATATATATATTTTTTTAAAGATGGTTTTTGGTGGTTTACTATGTGCACACCAAACAAATGCTGGGACTGTTCCCCAGCTAAGGCCACGGTCACTTCTGTCCTAGTCCTGTCCTATCCCATCGTCACCACAAGATCAGTCTGTGTCGATGCGACGTAAAAAGACAAAAATGTTCTGGATTAAACTCTTTACTTCTGGCCTGATGGAAGTACTGTTTCCTCATATCTCATTTTGGCAACATTTGAAGTATATGTAACACTCGTTCATCGATGTATTTTATAATGTCGGTTCTGAGTGTCTGTTTAAAGACAGATCCTTGGACATTTAGGAATGCATAGAGGTATCTTGCAATCACGGCGATTTTTACAAATGAAGGTTTTGAAGTATTAGTTCTTGGAGTGTACTGCAGACATTTTCTAGGAATAGTCAAGAATGTAACAAGCTGGCAAAAGGGAGAGTGGGAGAGAAGAAAGCGAGCTGAAGTACTTACTCAGGTACGGTTATGGGCTGCAAGGGGCAGCAGGTATAGTGGAAGTTCCTTCCAAATGTTGACCTGCAACTTGTATTATGTTACTTTTATATCCTAATACTCCAACCTAATACTACACTGTAACGGATGCACAGGAACATGATACTGGAAAGTAACCATTTGTCCCATCTCTAATAATACAGTTATTTAGGAAAATATACAACAACTTGGTGTGTATTCTTAAGCAGAGTATAAACATTATGGTCACGTATTTATTACATTTGTTCGTGTGAGGCATGTGCCTGCCTAACCAAGCACAGCCTCCTTGTGTCCAGGTCAATGTTTATTACTTTTAGACGTAAGTCTGAATCAAAATTTGTTCCTGTTTTTTTTTTAAATACAGTGAAGAAAGTCACTCTCATACAGATAAGTTGTGCTGTTTAGATTTCCTTGAAAATAATGCTTGAATATTTTGTATTAGGCTCTCACAATATTCTGTTGTATCATTGTTTCGTTTTCACTCATGGAAGTATGCAAGAATGAAAATTATGATACTGTCGCTTCGTTGTGAGACACATCCTCAAGACTGGAAGTGTGCATATGTAGTTTTTGTCTTCAGGAAAAAGTATAATAGTGAAGTGGCTGTGAATTGCGGAGTATCAAAGTAAAATACAGGATTATAGTTTTTATAAATACCGCAGATTACACAATATTTTTCTACCAGTCGTTGCACAGTTTGAAAACCCCTGATCTAGTCCATTACCATGGCCAGATCAGAGCCACAGCCAGAGTCGCAGAAGGGACTCTCGGTGCATACATCTTCCATGGTTTGGTCAAATCTTAATTCAGACATTACCAAACCCTTCTTGTAAGTTGAAACCAGCATTAAAAAAATAAACTCATGTCCTCATCTCGAGGTGGTGCCGCTCTTTTCAGGCACACCCACAATGGAGGTGAGCTGCATGTACCATTCTAACCACAAACCAGCCCTCCTGCCTTTTTTTAAATTTCTGGCAGTACCGGGAATCGAACCTTGCCCCCAAGGACGGCACCTAACAACACTGTTACGCTACGGAGGTGTATGAAACCTGCATAGCCAAAAATTAGATTTAATCAGCTTCTTGTCAAGATTTCCTAAGATATTCTGGATTTTAATCTCTCTGGATTCCAAAGGTTGCAGTCGTCTTGTATAAGCAGTTTGGATTCTTGCAGTACTTTAGCCATTCTTTCTACAGCAGAGCTATTTTTCTTTGAACGTGTTGAGGACGGATGATAACACTCGCAGCCATTTCAGTGGCATGGTACCCGACAACACTATACTCAATAAATCAAGCAGAGAAATTGTTCCACCTAATTGATATTTATTTTGCCTTTGGCAGATTTAATTTAGAAGTAGTACATGTGTCATTTAAGTTAACTAAACATCATCAGCTACACTTTTTTGGTTTAGGTAGAAATTCATAAAAGTGCAGACATATTATTCTACGTGAATCCTAAAACTGTCTCTAACATATTAAAAAATTAAAGGTTGTACCTTTGAAAACATGGGAGAGGACAAGAGCGGGAAGGAGGTTAAGAACTTAGCTGTGTCTGTTTTGGTTAAAACTTATGGCTAAAGCACATCTCTGAAAACATGTTATAATAGATGACTAGAAATGTCTTTGCTCTCTGCTTGATTTATTGACTCATTTATCAATACGGATCATTAAGTGGATGGTTTGCAACACTGTCCTGATCGTTTCATTCACCTTTGGGGTCAACTTGTACAGAGACACATAAGATTGTAGTTTCTGAAACTGGGTAAATCAAGGAAAGGTCCATTGTTCACAGAACTATTGCATGCAGGATGTAGTTTCTTGTTTTAATCATCGGTGCTGTTTTACAGATGTTCTTTATACTTCAGAGACCGGTCCATTACAGAACATAGGTATTTTGGGTGAGCATTGTAATTGTTATAGTACAGTGGTTACACACAGAGGTGCAACTTGAAAGAAAACACTGAACTTCTTACAATGTTACTATTTGAACAGTAAAATTCTTTGTTAATTTATTACCTTGTACCAATCAATTTGATGTGAATGTTGGAAAAATAGGTACTGTACTGAATTTTCTGGTCTTTGTGTATAATATCTTCTTTCTGTTTCAGGCAGAGGGCTACGTGATTGGTAGTTGTATCAAACATATTCCAATTGCAGGCCGCAACATAACATACTTCATCCAGTCGCTTCTTAGAGAACGTGAAATAGGAATTCCACCAGAACAGTCTCTAGAAACTGCAAAAGCTATTAAAGAACGATTTTGTTATATTTGTCCTGACATTGCCAAAGAATTTGCGAAGTATGATGCAGACTCATCAAAATGGATGAAGAAATATGACGGTATTAATTCCGTTACAAAGAGCCCCTTCGTAGTTGAGGTTGGCTATGAACGGTTCCTGGGTCCAGAAATATTTTTCCATCCAGAGGTATGGTTGTTTCCTTCCCTCCTTGTAGTTGAAAATAATTTATCAAATGTAAATAGTAACATATAAGCATAATTTAATCTCTGGTTAATAAATTCTTGTTAAAGTTTCGACAGTTATTGTAGTGTCTTCATTTTGTCAGCTTTCCATGATGTTTGGTTGTTTATAAAGATATGGGTCGGTTGGCACCACAGAACCGTTATTAATCCAGAAGGATTATATACTTCAAAAACTTTGAGAGGCCATCTAGCAAAAAGATGCAAGATACAGTAGAAGTCCGATATATCGAGTACGGCATATAACGATAACCCCGTTATACAGACAATTTTGTGCTGTCCCTTCAAAATTCATATATTAAACTGTGTATTATCCTTTGGTTACAGCAAGAACCCTATCACTGATGCATCTGTTATTATGAGTGATTAAGCGCGCACGATTTTTCCCGTTACCGATATTTATGCATCCCAGCGATTATGTTGCATTCCATTATCTTCGGTATCGTTTCCTCGTTATGTCCACTGGCGAGTTCTCTCGTCGACATTCGAAGGCGATGTCGTAGTCTATTGTAATATGAAAGAGAACATAATTTCGTAATAAATGCGTAAATAACGTGTCCAATAACAGTTCATAACTCGTTAAAAATAAAGTCGGACTAAACAATTGCTTCATTTAAATACTAAATACCGCAATTAAGTAAAAATGGGATACACCTCGAGATATGACAGAGTGCATAATTGATTTAACAGGTTAGTTTACATTTTCTCGCATCTGGTTAAATTACCGAAAGGTTATCATCATGTAAATTTATAGCGAGAAGGTTGTCATTTCTCTACTGGCGCTTGAAGTATGTTTTCATCATATGTATAGTACGATTAAGTTAGGATAGGTGACGCAGTTTGAATAAGGAAACTGAAACGTTTGCCACAAAATGCAATTGATCATCTTTGGTACGGTATAGTTTTCTCACTATGTGCATTTGCGAGCTCTCTCGTCGACATTCGAAGGCGATGTCGGAGTCGATTAGTAATACCCAACAACTGCGGTTCTCTAAAGAAAATTTGAAATGAAAGAGGATAAGTTTTTGTAATAAATGCGTAAATACTCGTAAAAAATAACGGCTGAAGCAAACGATCTCTTAATTTAATGTTATATACTGATATTAAGTAAGAATGTGATAGACCTCAAGATTGGCAGAACACATCACTGATTTCAGAGGATAGTTCAAATTTTCTCGCGTCTAGTTAAATTTCGGAAAGGCTATTCACATGTAAATTTTTAGCGAGGATAACTCATTTCTCTACATGCGTTTCAAGTATGTTTTCATGACACATAAACAGTTAGGTTAGGTGACGCCATTTGAAGAAGAAAACTCTGGAGTAATACGTATTTCTCCGAATCCAAGACGACGTTTTTTCCCTCAGTTTCTCATGCGAAAAATCAAGGGTCGTCTTGCATTCACGGCCTAACAGTAATGAATACCACTGGCAACTCTCGCGGTAACCATGCTACTTGTATTCACCCCTGCACGCGCACGCATGCACAAAATTCGTTGACAATAAATGACAGCTTCTTTAATATACATCGCTAGCCGTGACAAGCGGTTGTACAGTGCCTGTGTGTAACGTCACTGGATCTCGGGAAATAGTGAAGATAGAACGGCATTCTGTTAGCCTCTCAAAAACGTTTCTCAAATCTGCAGAATGGCATCAAAACATGCAGCCTTCGAATTCTTAGAAAGGCCACGGCTACTCAGTGGCAGAGTTATAACGTGTCTACTGTACCTTACTCTTAGTGATGGATAGTCGGAAAGATATGTGGAACAGTTATTGCCGGCTAATTTTCAATGGGTTCTCGTCGATATTATGATGCCAGTTTATGTTAATGGTTATTAAACACTCTGAAATGTAGAATAATTGTGCAGCTGCAAGAAAATATAGCATAGGCCTAACAAAAAGCCAATATTTGGCATCAGCGTGAAGAGAAAGATAGCTAAAAAAAAATGTGTACTGTATAAAAAATGCATTCAGTGGTTCGCAACAAGGACGCTTTAAAGAAGTCGAAGATGAAATTGTGAGGTATGTGCACGAAAAATGCAAGGGCGGAATGGCAATACCGTGGTGCAATAAACTAGTTCGTTGACCTTCAACGTCCACGATTCAGCCTATACATCGCTAGCTGCTGAAGTTGGCCGAACACGGCAAGCAAGACATGCGTGTAGCGGTAGCCGGTTATATCTGACGCTGAGTAAAAGTTCCGTAACGGTTTTATAGACAGCAAGAATATTTTCCTGACGGATAGCCGTATTGTAGAGACGTATGGAATAGGTATTGCCTGCAAATTTTCAACGGGTTCTCTTCGGTATTATGATGCCAATTTTAAGTTAATTGTCATTAAACCCGCGGAAATAAAGAATATTTGTGCAGCCGCAAAGAAATGCAGGATAACGAAAGCCAATGTTTGGCGTCTAAACATACTCTAAAAATGCGTACTGTACAACAAAGGCATTCATATAATTTTACAAAGCACTTTTTGAGCGTGATTTAAATTGTTTGAAGGAAAAAGTGGGGTTTATCTAGGATTCGGAGAAATACGGTACATAATTTTTTCAGAATGAAATTAAACATACACTTTCACGTTGTATCGGATTTCGAAAAATAACAAACAAGTAATACGTAGTGTGGATATTGTCCACGGAAACGCAAGTTTTTAACAAAGCGATTGCCGTTTCATACCAATTTTAATGTGTACGGGGGTTTTCCAACTTGTATACAAAAATCGGATGTAACGACAATCCGCTATAGCGAGTAAATTTTTTGCTGTTGTGAATTCTCGCTATAACGGACTTCTGTTGTATTACAAAAGATTTTAGGCAGGAGATGAGATGACAACCAGGTACAGCAAGACAAAACCTATGTGACTGCCGACCAACCAAGATGATCTGGACTTTCATAAGATCAAAGGCAACACAGTCATAATGATTCGAAGAATGTGAAAGATTTGAGGGAGATTGGCATCCTGGAAAATAAGATCAGTAGCAGGGTTGAATTTAGATGGTTGGTCGAAAGCTATCTGGGATTTAAAGTGGAACCAGAGCCCAGGAGGTGAATGGGATCTCTGATAGAAGAGCGAAAGGAGGCATTAAGAGGTATTGAGAGAACCACACAATCCATAACAGTGTCTACACCTGTATGTTGTGCAGTAGAACCTCCATGACATGTTACCTTGGTGCACTGCTGATGTGGAGAGGCCCGATACAGGTCTTGCTAGTTGACGAGGAGAGGCTTATGGCCTTATGACCCCAAGCCCTCACTCCAGATGAACACTGCGAAGAGGTTTGGTATTGAACTCGGGCTTTTGGCGCAGTTTGATGATGAAATAAAATGGCATATGGCTTTTAGTGCCGGGATGTGTCCAAGGACTTTGGCTCACCAGGTGCAGGTCTTTTTATTTGACGCCCATAGGTGACCTGCATGTCCTGATGATGAAATTATTATGAAGACAACACATACACCCAGCCCCCGTGCCAGCGAAATTAACCAATGATAGTTAAAATTCCTGACCCTGCCGGGAATCGAACCCGGGACCCCTGAGACCAAAGGCCAGCACGCTAACCATTTAGCCATGGAGCCTGACAGTTTGGTGATTAGAAAACTGTTCACTGCCAGCCAACAGACTCGGTATCAGTCCGTAAAGACTTGATGCCACTAGGCAGGTAAAAGACTTTCCATGTAATGGTCAGATGTTTATGGTGGTGGTGATTATTGTTTTAACAGGAAGTACAACTAGGCAGCCATTCTCTATATAACAGTAATCAGATAGAAAAAATGGAAAGGATCAGCACTTCCAAAAAATGAAGGTATCGGCCAAAGGAAAATGAAGGGATCGGCCAGAGGAAGACAAGGGCACCGAAGGGCATGAAAATGAAAGGCTCTCCAGGCCTTGAGCGCTCTAATACTGTCGGGGTCAGAAAAGAACAATAATTGACCGAGGGAGGTTGGATAGGATAGATGAAAGTCAGGAGCCTGGCACAAATAAGTGGAAGCAACTCCAGGACTCGGCTCAGGGCCCATTAACGCCAACCCAAGCTCCAAAGCTCAGAGCCGCTGGGGTCCCTTCTAGTTGCCTGTTATGGCAGGCCCCACCCACAGGGGGATGTAATGGTCAGAAAGCAGCACAATAGCATATAGTTTATAAATGAACATGCAATTCATCATCATCATCATCATCCTGCACCGTATCCTGGTCTGTTTGTAATATAAGCCTCTTCATTGTTTCCTGTCAGTTGATACTCTTGACCCCTCTCTTTCTTGTCGGCTATTACCATCTCTTACATTCTTCTGGATATCCTTGAGATGTTCATAATATCTCTCCTCTTTCAGTATTTCCCTCACCTTCTGTATCTTCTCCTCACTCGCCTGCACTCTGCTAATATCTCTTCCTTTCATAGGTTATTACTGGAACATACATTCTTGCTCCAGATTACCACATTACTTTGAGCTGTTTTGCTTATTTGTGTTTCCTAAATACTTGAAACATTCCACTTTCTTCAGTCTACGGAGCAAGGTGGCTGGGCGGTACAAGCTACCGCAATCAAGAGGCGGTGGATTCAAACCCCATCGTCGGCAGCCCTGAAGATGTTTTCTCGCTGCTTACTATTTTCACACTAGGCACCTTAACATATAGGAGGCGGGCCCCAAAAAATCTAATTTTTATGTACATCACTTGTCCTTGATCGCTGCTACAATCTGTTGCAGATGTAAGTTTCATAGAATACAGAGTTTCAGGCAGCTATTGCTGCATCTTTCTTTCTTTCTTTCTTTCTTTCTTTCTTTCTTTCTTTCTTTCTACCTTCGTGTAGTTAACAGAATAATATTACCAGGTGGGTTGGCCATGCAGTTAGGCCGTGCAGCTGTGAGCTTGTATCCGGGAGATAGTGGCTTGGAACCCCACTGCTGGCAGCCCTGAAGATGGTTTTCCGTGGTTTCCCATTTTCACACCAGACAAATGCTGAGGCTGTACCTTCATTAAAGCCACGGCTGCTTCCTTCCCACTCCTAGCCCTCTCCTCTTATCCCATTGTCACCATAAGACGTATCTGTGTCGGTGTGACGTAAAGCAAATAGCAAACAAAAACAAAAAATCAGAAATGTAGAGCTATTCCTGTGTCAACATGGTGCAGCACATGCAGTTGCTACCGGATACCAATATTTGACGGTTATCAGTGAATTGTGTATTTCTAATGATGTTAGTGATTCCAAAAGTGATTTTGGAACTTCTACATCAAATCCCGGACAACAATCTTGTGTGTTGGATGATACAGCTGCTGAAGACGTAAACATAGGTCATGTACGGCTCTCGTCACAAAGGGCACTGCTTTTAAAGGTGACACACCGCACAGAACTAAGAACATGTTGCATGTTTGAATACTATTCGAGTTACGGTAGTTCGAGTGCAGTAGTGTCAAAAACTCAAACTATCTGGTCA